>NC_041389.1:16745306-16784997 GCF_002162155.2 Triticum dicoccoides | reverse complement strand
ATCGTGATCCACCCTCCCACTTCTTTCTCGTGATTTCGTAACTGCTCAACATGTTGATCTGTTCTGAACATCTGAAACTTGCTGTGTGCAGGGTGACTAGTGATGCGGCATGCCAAGAAGCATCAGGGGAAGGGGGTCTCCTGCTCGAGGAGTAGGGGCGCACCCAACCGGCAGCCCTGTCCTGCTTGAGGGGGGGGGGGAGAGGGGTCTGCTTCCATTGCGACCGCGGCAGGTAGCTCCTCCATCTCCCTCCCCCTCTTCATGTGCTCACTACTTCTGCTGCTAAGTTGATGAATATGTGATGCAATTGTGCCAAGGAATTTTAGAGGGATCTGTATGAACAATTCATGTTTTTATTTTATTTTATTTAGGTTGTTAGTTACCAAACAGAGAGAGAAGATGAGCTCCTGCTTGGATTTTTTTCTGCCAGCACATGATTTGTATGTATGCAATCATCATCTTGCGTGTGTGAGCTGATTCCTTGCTTGGGAGAAGTGTTAGTGTCGGTTTGTTGTGGTGGTGCTCATCTGGCCATTGATTTGTTGCTGATAATTAGGTGCTAAAGAATGCTGCAGGTTTATTAGGATGTGGCTAAAACCATCGGATGTCCTTCGTGGACTTGCTATTAATACTTGTCTCATGTTTTGTTTCCTTTCTGGACATGTTATGGTTCAAGTGTTGATGCTGTTTAGTACTAAGTGCTTAACTTAACTAAGCTTGAGCTACTAAAACCCACTCTCAAATTAATGAAATTCCTGTTTTGTGAAACTTCAATGTTGAGCTCCTCTCCTCGCTGAGCCGTGGCCGTCGATTTTCATTTCGTCCACCACCACTCCAGCTACCTTCCTGTGTAATCATATTTTGCTCCTGTATGTATGTATGTATGTATGAGGCTGGGTAGTTCAACTCTAGTTTTCTTTCTAACTCATTCATATATATGGTGGAAATTGTGCAGGTTCCATGGTGCCAAGTGGCCTCTGGCCATCTTGAACTGGAACTTCAGTAACAAGTAGATGTTGCTGTTGTACTCAATATTTGAAGTGTATTAGGTTTTTGAGATTAATTAGCTCAGTTGGCTAAAGTAGCAACAACAACAACCACACTTTGCCAACCACTTTATAGCTGGACTGTACTTACATGCTCAGTATAACCTTATACGCGTAGCTGGACTGTACTTACATGCTTAGTATAACCTTGTACGTGTAGCTGGACTGTACTTACATGCTTAGTATAACCTTGTACGTGTAGTTGGTCTGTTTAATTTATAAATGGTTATCTGTGGATGCTGCAGGAGTAACGTTGTTGATGGGACGGGTACGTGATGGTGGCTAGTGTGGTGGACGACCCAGAATATGTGGCCTCGCAAGTGCACATGCACGTAGCTTTCCTCCTCAAATGTTGTCCCTGTTTCCTCAGAACTATGCACTGCTATATTTATGTGGTTGTCTTTGTGTGCATCTTATTTTGAAACCAAGTGAGACACCTCCATCCCCTACATCTTGAGGATCCCTCTAGTAGTGTATATCTTGAGTTGCTCTCACTACCTCCTGCCCCTAGATTTGTAATTGCCTTTGTTGCCTGCCCATTTAATTAAAACTGCATGTGTGCGTGTAAGTATGGCTATGAGAACGAGATCAATGGTGCCTTCTACCAAACAGATTGAACTTTTAATGCTTGCTACACATGCTTGTGTACCTAAACATTCTGTACATTTGTTGTTGTTGTTGATTGTGCAGTCTAAAAAACACATTGTCTTTTCTTTTCGTCTGTAACAGCCAAGATGATTTGCTTTACACTTACAATTCGTGTTGACTAAATCCGAGCAAGTCTCCTTCCAGTTCCACCATAAGTAACACACTACAGGTACAACTCAAATCTTGCTCTATTTCTTTTTTGTGTTGGCTCGATCAGGTTTCTCCCAAATCTAGGCGATCGGATATCATCATGCTATCTTGTTCCTTTCAGTATGTGCCCACGTATATTTAAGCTGCACCTGATTATATATAGGCATAGCATGGGCTCGGACTTTTAAGCATGCCACATCTCGTTCTGTTTATGTAGCCACCATGTTACATGTTTTGTACTTACAGTTCCTGGCGATGTATTCAAGCATGTGAACACATATATTTACACGTACCCCTGTTTATATCAAGGCCTCCCTGGTAGGTTATCTACCGAGTGGCAAACATTTAGATCTCATACTGATGAAATGAACTAGTTCTTTTTATATGCTGCATTCAGATTCGTCATGTGATTATTCGTTATTTTTAACCAATGCTAGACCTAGCATGTATACACTCTAATCTCTAATGATGTTTGTCTTTGTGTTCAGGAGCTCCAGGTCTACAAAATGAAGTTCGAAACCATATAGCTCTACTCAGCAAAGAGTCGTCTCTTCTATTTAATTGTAATAGAATGTAAATGTTGTAATATTGTAATAGTAGGCATATCTGGGTTGTAATAACTATGTACAGATTGTAGTAGACTTAGTTAGTTTTATATGATGAACTACATTTGTACTGTTCTGTTTGAAATATTGATTATGTATGTGATTTGAAAACGTGTGGAATGGAAACCTAACTTGTGGGATTCACTTACGAAAATAATCTACGCAGTTTTGAATTTTCTGTCAAGTGGGCCCAATGTGTGAGAAGATGACAAGTGGGACCAGCTCCAAAATATAATGGCCCAAACAATGTTAAAAGACCCGACCCAGAAATAAATAAAAGGCTGAAATGGGTTGGCCTGTGTAACTTACAGAAAATAAATAAATATTAAAAGGCTGAATTAATGGGCTAGGCCCATGTAGAAAACTGAATTGGACCGGGCTGAATCTTGTGCCACATCAGCTTGCCACGCTGGATGCCTACGTGGCCTGAGGAGGTTGCTAGTGACCAAAACGCCACAGTGGACATATTTTGGTCATAAACGTCTTCGACCATTCCAGAAGAAAGGTCGCTATAGTCAGTTTACGACCGCCAGCTTTTGACCTTCTGTTTTTGGTCACAAAAAGGTCGCAAATGAAAAACCATGACCTTTCAGTGACCAATAGTGGTGGTCCCAAGTTGACATATTTCTTGTAGTGATACAATATGTAAAATCTCTTACAATATAGCATTTGAAATTAATTTCCACATGATATTCTCCGGCTTTATTGATGACGTGGTCAAGAAAGAATCCCGCCAATTCCTGTTGAATTGCTTTCATGCGATCTTGTTCTAGGAGTTCATCCCGCATCTGCCACGTCTAATTTGAAGAAGGGGGTTAATACATATATGAATGAAAATCAACAGAAATGATGGTGTAATAAAATGAAATTGTGAATATTATTGCTTACGCACTTCATATTGTCTTTTAGAGTAGCCCCGCTTATTTTTCAAAGTCGCATTGTAGATGAACTCGCACACGTAGTATCCACAGAAATCATTCCCTTGTTGCTGCCACAAGCACTTTACGAGAAATAGAGGTCAATCAAACTGATAATGAAGCATTATAAATGGCATTCATGAAAGTACAACTATAGAATCAACGGGAGATGTGCGCAACTAACTAGCTAGTAGTACTTACTTTCGGGTATGTATATCGCAGCTCCTTCGGCAGTCCCGGAACTTCTGCGGTGAACTGTTTCCAAACCATGCAAGACAAAGAAAATAATTATTATTACTTGAGATATCAGGAAATGAACAAAAGTTGCCGATATGGTGCGATAAATGATTGATTGAACTTACTTGTTGAGCATTTTAGTCATGTCCGCATAGGTTTGGGGATCTTTTCGTCTCGAGTCTAAGACGTTTACTACTCCCCGCTCAAGCTTAATCTCCAGAAGAACATAGTGGAATCTGCGCACGCATGCATAAATCATCAATTACATTACTATAACCTCGCTCGAGTAATAAGGGAAACCGAATATGCACACCACAGAAACACTCATTTGAAGTTGTAAGGAAAGAGTATTAAATATTTGTTTTGATTTTTGATCAACGATTGTAGCAAGTACCCCTCGGCCTCTTCGGCGTCCTTTTCAACCAGAAATCCATCTATGATATTTGTGTTAATGAACCCAATATCATACATTTCTTGTTTTTTGCACTCGACGATCTTCAATCTGCATAATATAGTGAGGATAATTAATTATAAATACATGCAATGAAAGAGCCGAGCTATATATAGAGACTTAATGACTGAAATAGTACTTACAAACAGTAGCAAAAGACCGTTAGTATATCGAGGGCCTTTTGATTGAAGAACGCGAAGAACTCCTCAAATGGAATAGTCAATAGATCAGTTCCAACGAGGTCGTGCTCCTCTTTAATATTCAGATACAAAGCATTCGTCCCCTCAGATTCTCTGCAGGTTTTCATGTACCAATCATGGAATCTTCGCATCATAGTTGTTAGAGATTTTGCATCTTTGACGAGAGGCTTCCCATACTCGTATCTGTGTTCGTCCACCTCCAAGAAATCTGGAATTTGATCATCAGGCAGGTAATCTCCAAGATTTCCATAACCGGCCACCGTCCCCGGAGCATTAGCGACGATGTCGCCGCTAGACACATTGAGCGGGGGGCACGATTGTTGTGCTTGTTCGCCGAGCTGGGCAATTTTTTTCCCAGCTGCTCGTTCTTTTAACCTTTTATCACGGACAGTACGTCCTGACCGCTGGGCTTCGAGATATGTCTGTTCAGTAATGCGCTCATAGTTGGTTCTCGGCGGAGAATTTGGTGGTTTCCTGAGGGCATCGATAGTGCGCTTTGCTTTCACCGGATCTACCTTCTCCTCCGGAGGTGGATGTCTCTTTGCTTTCACCCCTTCAAAGAAGTCCTTCACGTGAGCCCGCACGATCGTCATGTTTTCCTCCTCGGTCCTCTCGTAAGGTAACTTCTCTAGAGGCTTGAGAGGTAGACCATATCTGTATTGCCTCCCGCCTCTGCGGGCTATACTGCTAGACGTCGAAGCAGACGGAGCGGCTATGGCGCCTGTCTTCTTTCGTGCTTGCTTACGAGGCAGAGGAGAAGGACTACGACGCGCCAGAGCAGCCGGGGCGGCGGCGGGTCTCTTCTGCCCTTGCTGGTGAGGCGGAGAAGGAGGAGGCTGCTGGCTGCTCGGGCGCGCCGGCGCAGGCGGAGAAGGAGGCGGAGTGCCACCACGCGCCGGAGAAGGAGGAGGCTGCTGGTTTCTCGGGCACGCCGGCGCAGGCGGAGAAGGAGGCGGAGTGCCACCACACGCCGGAGAAGGAGGCCCAGTGCCCTGATCGACACTCGCCGGAGGAGGAGGCGGTGGAGGAGGCGGAGTGCCCTGACTCGCTAGAGGAGGAGGAGGAGGCAGAGGCGTCCAGTTCGGAAGGTTGATGAGCTCCTTCCACCATAGGCATGGAGTCTTCAGAGCAGAACCCAGCCTAGTCTCCCCTTCACCGGTAGGGTAGTCAAGCTGGAGGTCCTCAAATCCCTCCGTCATTTCATCCACCATCACCCTGGCATATCTTTCCGGAATCGGCCGACAGTGAAAAGTTGCGCCGTGTTCAGTTGGATAAACAGAGCCAACAGCCCCGCCTTGACCTTCAAATTCATCCATCGCGTCAGAAGGTGGCAATTTTGAGCCCCCATGATAGCATCCACGGGATAGCTGGCAGGAGCCGTCAAGACATGCTCCGGCTGAATCAGCTCGGTGGAAGCCACGCTGCTTCTCCGCTGAGATGGCGGGGTAGCTTCGGGGGAAGCTTCGGCAGGTCGTTTGTTGCGATCTGCTTCTCGTTCCTCTAGCCCCATTATCCTTTCGTGCAGCGCCTGCAGTTGGCTCTGCTCCAGTTTCTTCCTCCTCTCGTGGGTTTTGTAACCCCCTGCGTCCGGAAAACCAACCTTTCATGGAATGGAGCCTAGCGTGCCTCTTGTTCGTCCAGGGTGCTCAGGATTCCCGAGGGCCATTGTGAGCTCGTCCTTCTCCCTGTCTGGAACGAATGTCCCTTGCTGCGCTGCATGGATATACTGCCGAAGCCTTGTGACTGGTGTTTTCAGTTGCTCGTCCGTCCAACGACACTTCCCTGATACAGGGTCCAAGGTTCCGCCAGCCCCGAAGAACCAAGTCCGGCAACAATCTGGCCATCTCATTGCCTCTGGTTCGATCCCTTTATCAAGCAGATCATTCTCAGCCTTGGACCACTTAGGCTGGGCTTGTAGGTAGCCACCTGACCCCATGCGATGGTGAAACTTCTTCTTCGCAGCATTTTGCTTGTTTGTCGCCGACATCTTCTTACTCTTTTCCGATGTCGTGTAGGCCACAAATGCGGGCCAGTGATCTCTGATCTTCTCATATTTGCCGATGAATTCTGGTGTCTCTTCTTTGTCGACAAACTTTTTCAGCTCTTTCCTCCACCTCCTGAATAGGCCTGCCATCTTCTTAAGAGCACAAGATTTGATTAATTGCTCTTTAACTGGCTTCTCCAGATCCTCCTCTGGCGGTAGGGTGAAATTTGCCTTCAGCTCAGTCCAAAGATCATCTATCTGCATATCATTGACATAAGACACCTGAGGGTCTTCCTCCTTAGGCTTATAGCATTGGTGGATGCTAACCGGGATCTTGTCCCTAACAAGAACCCCGCACTGAGCAACAAATGCGTTCTTTGTCCAGATGGGTTCAATCGATTCACCGTCGCACGCGATTGCTGTGATCTCAAACTTTTCATCTGAGCTCAACTTTTTCTTCGGGCCTCGTCTCCTTACCGAAGTTGTGCTCGATCCGGAGGGCCAGAAAAAGGAAGAAAGACGAGAGTTAATTAATATGTGTACATATACCAAAACAATGAATGCATCAATTAACTAGTCAGCACGAGCTTAACTAATATATATATATACCTGGGCGGACTCGGTTCGGTCACCGGAGCAGTCAGCACGGTCTCCTTCTTGTACCTCCATTGGGTCATCACCGGAGCCTTCATGAACATAGCCCTCTTCTTGTACCGGCATTAATGGGCCGAGCCATCATGAACATAGCCCTCTTCTTCAACCAATCCTTCCTGACCAACGACGTCGTTGAAAATGACGCAACGACATCAGTTCCTTCTGCGATTATCTCCCCCGACATCGCTTCTGTTGCTTCGTCTCGGTACTGCTCCATAGTTTCTTCAAATATTTACAACATGTCAATTATTATTCAAACATGGTACAGATGGATATATATTAGTGGCAAACGTAGAACTAGCTAGCTAATCACAATAAGGAATCATGTTAGTGGCCTCGACACTGCTTCTCTAGGGTTTGGGGTGGCCTAGACAATGCTTCAAGGGTTTGGGGTGGCCTCGACACAACGCTTTAAGGGTTTGGGGTGGCCTCGACGACAACGCTCTTTTAACTTGGTAAATTTGGGTGGCCTCAAGAGAGTTTGTTGGGTAGGGGCGCAGCGGGAGGGGGTAGGAGACCAACATCATTTTTTCTCTAGGGTTTGGGTGTCCTCGAGAGTTTTGGTCGAGCGAGAGGGCTTTGGTGCCACGAACCGGGACTAAAGGGTGCTATAGAGGAGAAGAAGAAAGGAATAGAGGAGAAGAAGAAAAAATAGAAAACCTCTCACTAGTAGAAAAGAGGGCTTTGGTCCAGGCCGGGTTAGCCCATTAGTCCCGGTTCAGTCTAGAACCGGGACTAATGGGGGTATTAGTCCCGGTTCGTGCGTCCAAGGGCCACATGGGCCATTTGTCCCGGTTCGTCTGGACCATTTAGTCCCGGTTGGTGCCACGAACCGGGACTAAAGGGTGCGATGCCCATTAGTACCGGTTCGTGGCACCAACCGGGACTAAAGGTTAGACCTTTAGTCCTGGTTCGAGCCACCAACCGGTACTAATGGGGTTTGAGGCATTAGTACCGGTTCATGGCACGAACCGGTACTAAAGGTCCCATTTTCAAACTCCACCCCCCCTGTGGATCGCCTTTTCAGTTTAAAAATAAATAAAAGAAAATGATGAAAATGTCAAAAAAAATAAAAAAATAAGTTTCCCATGTGATATGTGGTCTAGTTGTTGGGAAAATTTGCAAATGTGAATTTCGACTTTATTTGCAAAATCTCTCTAGAATTTAGTAAAATGGGCATAACTTTTGCATACTGACTCGGATGAAAAAGTTTTTTATATGAAAAATCATCTACTCGAAAAGTTACATCCAAATTTAACATCCTCAAAAACCCCGTTAAACATTTTCAAAATCCTAAAAAACCTAACAAAAAAAGTTACGGGGCTTTTAAGATCTAGAGTGGAAAAAAACGAAAAAATTTCAAACTGTGGTCAAACAATGGTCAAACTAATTATTATAGAATATTAGTGTTACTAAATAATTATTTCTGTTATTTTGAATTTTTGGTCAAATCTGGTCAAACTGTGGTCAAACAATGGTCAAACAATGGTCAAACTAATTATTCAAGAAATATTAGTGTTACTAAATAATTATTGTTTTCTAAAACAATAGTTTCAAACTCAAACAGTGAAATGTGTCACTTCATGCTCAAGCAAAATTCCTGAGGGTTAATAGGATTGACATCTTACTATTGTCAGGAAAACAACAAGTGCAGACTTGGAAACGAGGGAGAATAGAACTCGGAAGTTAAGCGTGCTCAGGCTGGGGGAGTGGGAGGATTGGTGACCGTTCGGGAAGTTAGATGATTTGGAATGATGAGGGGTGATTAGAGATTAGAGGATAATTTGAGCAGTGATGAGGGGTGGTGATTAGAGATTAGAGGTTAAAATAATTCAGAAATTTGAAAATAAGAAAATTTCAAAAAAAAATTCAAAAGAAAAATCATAAAATTTTCGTCCCGATTGGTGTTACCAACCGGGACTAAAGGTGGAGCTCCACGTGGCCGCAACCTTTAGTCCCGGTTCTAAGGGGGAGGCATTAGTAACGACCCTTTAGTCCCGGTTCATGAACCGGGACTAAAGGCCCTTACGAACCGGGACAAATGCCCTGTTTTCTACTAGTGTCTATTCCTTTCTTCTTCTCCTTTTCTTTTTCTTCCTTTTTCCTCTTCTTATTTATTTCTCCTCTTCTTCCTCTCCTCTTCTTCTCCTTTCTTCCTCTTCTTATTTTCCTTTTCCCTCTCCTTCTTTTTCTTCTTCTTCTTCCTTCTTCCTTCTTCTACTTTTCTTCCTTTTCCTTATTTTACTTTTTCCTCTACACTAACCTAAAATGCACTAACCTAAAATCGATATCTACTAACAACCTAAATAAAAAATTAATACATATATTAAAAAAACATATATAAACAAAAAAATGCTATGAACATTATATTCATACATAGATAGCCACATCCATTCATCATATAGCTACCACATACATATATACATTATATATATGAAAAAAATGCATATATACACATATATACACATATACACACAAAACAAATACACATATATACACATACAAACACATATATACACATATACACAAAAAAATGCATATATACACATATACACACAAAAAATGCAGGGCAGGGGCGGCGGCGCGGCGGCCGTGCAGGGGCGCCGAGCGGGAGTGGCGCGGGAGCATGTGCTCACAGGGGGCGGCGGCGACAGCGAAGGCGTGCAGCCTGACGGCGTCGGTGGCGGCGGCGACGGCGACGGCGAAGGCGAGCAGCCTGGCGGCGTCGGTGGCGGCGGCGACGACAAGGTGGAGCAGGGGCGTCGGGCAGCGACGACGACGAGGAGGAGCAGGGGGCATCGGGGGAGAAGTGAGGGATTTGGTGGAAAACTGCTAAGTGCTGTATATATATCAAGAGCATTGGTCCCGGTTCATGGCACCAACCGGGACCAATGCCCCCTTTAGTCCCGGTTGATGCCGCCAACCAGGACCAAAGGCCCCTGCGCTGCCCGCGTCGCGGCCAAAATTTAGTCCCACCTTGCTAGTTGAGAGGGGCTCGGAGTGGTTTATAAGCCCTGCTGCGGCTACCCTCTCGAACTCCTCTCAAATGCAGGCTTACGGGCCTAATCTCACACTATGCTGCTGTGGGCCTATTGGGCCTACAGTGGGCCTGAATCCTGGCCATGTTGGGTTTCCAGTAGTATTCAGGCCGTGGTGGCCCAATAGGTGGCAATGTTTTTTATTTTTTTCCCAGTTTTTTTTGTTTTTTGCATTATTTATTTTCTTTTGTTTTTTGCTTTATTTTTTAATTCTTTTTGCTTTTAGGTCAGCAAAATTATAAACTTTCTGTTAGTGCCATTAGTTTTAGAAAAAATATTTTGTTTTTTTTGTTTTCTTTGTTGCTTTATTTATTTTATTTTGTTTCTACTTACAACAAAATACTTATTGTTGTTATTTTTATTTATTTTATTAAAGTTTATGTTTAATTATTTTTTTAAGTCACAAAAATTATAAACTTTCTGTTAGTGCCATTAGTTTTCATATTTGAATAGTTAAAATTTGAATTCTTTGAAATTTGTGTGAATCACAAGTTTGTGATTAACTTTACTAAAAAATGAACATAGATGCGCCTATAGAGAAAAAAGGTCCAGACGAACCGGGACCAATGGCCCACGTGGTTGCCCTCTTGAGAGTGTTCTTGGTGAGAACATAGTTGACAAGGAGTGAACCGGGATTAATGGTATTACGAGGGCCGAACCACAAGACATTAAAGCATTTCAAATGAACTCTGAAAAAGTTGAAAGTTGGCATGGTATCATAATTTCACGCACATAGCATGTGCATGTACAAAACGGACAATGGTATCATACTCGCTTGTTACAAAGTTGGCATGGTATCATCATAATAGTTGCGGGAGAAAGTCTTCACCTTTTATTCGCTTGTGTCATTTGCTTATTGCGCCGTAACCATGGAATATCTTCATCGTTTATCAGGATGCTGGGGTCAGCCTTGACTTTGAAGGGAGGAATTTCATGAAACTTTTCATAATCTTCAGACATGTCTGTCTTGCCCTCCACTCCCACGATGTCCCTTTTTCCTGAAAGAACTATGTGGCACTTTGGCTCATCGTATGATGTATTCGCTTCCTTATCTTTTCTTTTTCTCGGTTTGATAGACATGTCCTTCACGTAGATAACCTGTGCCACATCATTGGCTAGGACGAACGGTTCGTCAGTGTACCCAAGATTTTTCAGATCCACTGTTGTCATTCCGTACTGTGGGTCTACCTGTACCCCGCCTCCTGACAGATTGACCCATTTGCACTTAAACAAAGGAACCTTAAAATCATGTCCGTAGTCAAGTTCCCATATGTCCACTATGCAACCATAATACGTGTCCTTTCCCTCTCGGTTGTTGCATCAAAGCGGACACCGCTGTTTTGGTTGGTGCTCTTTTTATCTTGGTCAATCGTGTAAAATGTATTCCCACTTATCTGGTATCCTTTCCAAATCGTAACAGTCGAAGATGGTCCCCTGGACAACAAGTACAGCTCATCACAAACAATGTTGTCACCTCTGAAACGTCTTTCCAACCAACTGCTGAAAGTCCTGATGTGTTCACATGTAATCCAGTCGTCGCACTGCTCTGGGTGTTTGGAGCGCAGACTGTTCTTGTGTTCATCGACATACGGGGTCACGAAGGTAGAGTTCTGTAGAACTGTGTAGGATGCTTGAGACCAAGAATATTCGTCCCTGCATATTATTGAGTCCCTTCCAAGCGTGCCTTTTCCAGTCAGTCTCCCCTCATACCGCGATTTAGGGAGACCTATCTTCTTAAGGCCAGGAATGAAGTCAACACAAAACCCGATGACATCCTCTGTTTGATGGCCGATGGAGACGCTTCCTTCTGGCCTAGCGCGGTTACGGACATATTTCTTTAGGACTCCCATGAACCTCTCAAAGGGGTACATATTGTGTAGAAATACGAGGCCCAGAATGACAATCTCGTCGACTAGATGAACTAGGACGTGCGTCATGATATTGAAGAAGGATGGTGGGAACACCAGCTCGAAACTGACAAGACATTGCACCACATCACTCCTTAGCCTTGGTATGATTTCTGGATCGATCACCTTCTGAGAGATTGCATTGAGGAATGCACATAGCTTCACAATGGCTAATCGGACGTTTTCGATAGAAGCGCCCTCAATGCAACCGGAATCAATTGCGTCATAATCACGTGGCAGTCATGAGACTTTAGGTTCTGGAACTTTTTCTTTGGCATATTTATTATTCCCTTTATTTCGACGAGAAGTCAGTCGAGACCTTCATACTAAGCAGGCATTCAAAGAAGATTTCCTTCTCTTCTTTGGTAAGAGCATAGCTGGCAGGACCTTCATACTGCTTTGGAGGCATGCCGTCTTTTTCGTGCA
Source organism: Triticum dicoccoides (assembly GCF_002162155.2). NCBI lineage: Eukaryota > Viridiplantae > Streptophyta > Magnoliopsida > Poales > Poaceae > Triticum > Triticum dicoccoides. Next base: position 16,772,734 of record NC_041389.1, on the reverse strand, counting down.
AATGTTGCATGTCCTCCCGTGCCTCAGCTGTATCTTTTGTCTTTTCATACACGCCCAAGAAGCCTAGCAGGTTCACGCAAAGGTTCTTCGTCACGTGCATCACGTCAATTGAAGAGCGGACCTCTAGGTCTTTCCAGTAGGGTAGGTCCCAAAATATAGATTTCTTCTTCCACATGGGTGTGTGTCCCCCAGCGTCATTCGGAACAGCTAGTGCGCTAGGACCCTTTCCAAAGATTACGTGTAAATCATTGACCATAGCAAGTACGTGATCACCAGTACGCATGGCGGGCTTCTTTCGGTGATCTGCCTCGCCTTTGAAATGCTTGCCTTTCTTTCGACATTGATGGTTGGTCGGAAAAAATCGACGATGGCCCAGGTACACATTCTTCCTGCAGCTTCTCAGGTATATACTTTCGGTGTCAAGTAAACAGTGCATGCATGCATGGTATCCCTTGTTTGTCTGTCCTGAAAGGTTACTGAGAGCGGGCCAATCATTGATGGTCATGAATAGCAACGCCTTTAGGTCAAATTCCTCCTGTTTGTGCTCATCCCACGTACGTACACCGTTTCCATTCCACAGCTGTAAAAGTTCTTTAACTAATGGCCTTAGGTACACATCAATGTCGTTGCCGGGTTGCTTAGGGCCTTGGATGAGAACTGGCATCATAATGAACTTCCGCTTCATGCACATCCAAAGAGGAAGGTTATACATACATAGAGTCACGGGCCAGGTGTTGTGATTGCTGCTCTGCTCCCCAAAAGGATTAATGCCATCCGCGCTTAAAGCAAACCATACGTTCCTTGGGTCACGTGCAAACTCAACCCAGTACTTTCTCTCGATTTTTCTCCACTGCGACCCGTCAGCGGGTGCTCTCAATTTCCCGTCTTTCTTACGGTCCTCACTGTGCCATCGCATCAACTTGACATGCTCTCCATTTCTGAACAGACGTTTCAACCGTGGTATTATAGGAGCATAACACATCACCTTCGCAGGAACCCTCTTCCTGGGGGGGTCGCCGTCAACATCACCAGGGTCATCTCGTCTGATCTTATACCGTAATGCACCACATACCGGTCATGCGTTCAGATCCTTGTACGCACCACGGTAGAGGATGCAGTCATTAGGGCATGCATGTATCTTCTACACCTCCAATCCTAGAGGGCATACGACCTTCTTTGCTGCGTATGTACTGTCGGGAAATTCGTTATCCTTTGGAAGCTTCTTCTTCAATATTCTCAGTAGCTTCTCAAATCCTTTGTCTGGCACAGCATTCTCTGCCTTCCACTGCAGCAATTCCAATACGGTACCGAGCTTTGTGTTGCCATCTTCGCAATTGGGGTATAACCCTTTTTTGTGATCCTCTAACATGCGATTGAACTTCAACTTCTCCTTTTGACTTTCGCATTGCGTCCTTGCATCAACAATGACCCGGCGGAGATCATCATCATCGGGCACATCGTCTGGTTCCTCTTGATCTTCAGCAGGTTCGCCCATTGCAGTATCATCGTGCACATTGTCTAGTTCCTCTTGATGTTCAGTAGCATCACCGTATTCAGGGGGCACATAGTTGTCATCGTACTCTTCTTCTTCGTCGTCTTCCATCATAACCCCTATTTCTCCGTGCCTCGTCCAAACATTATAGTGTGCCATGAAACCCTTGTAAAGCAGGTGGATGTGAAGGATTTTCCGGTCAGAGTAAGACTTCGTATTCCCACATATAGGGCATGGACAACACATAAAATCATTCTGCTTGTTTGCCTCAGCCACTTCGAGAAAATCATGCACGCCCTTAATGTACTCGGAGGTGTGGCTGTTATCGTACATCCATTGCTGGTTCATCTGCGTGATTATATATAATTAAGTGTGTCAAAAATCATTACAGAACATCATGAATAGATAACTAAGTGACCAAATTAATAGAAGTTCATCATCACATTAAAACCAAAGTACATACATAGTTCTCATCTTCAAGCAAAAATCATTACAGAACAACATAAAGCTCTGCAGAGCATCTAAATTAATTAAACCATACATTGAAACTATGTAAAACATTTCAATGCGAAAACAAATGCGATCGTAATCGCAACCAAGGTAACAACTGATCCAACGGCATAATGATACCAAGCCTCGGTATGAATGGCATATTTTCTAATTTTTCTAATCTTCAAGCGCATTGCATCCATCTTGATCTTGTGATCATCGACGACATCCGCAACATGCAACTCCAATATCATCTTCTCCTCCTCTATTTTTCTTATTTTTTCCTTTAAGAAATTGTTTTCTTCTTCAACTAAATTTAACCTCTCGACAATAGGGTCGGTTGGAATTTCCGGTTCAACAACCTCCTAGATAAATAAAATCTATGTCACGTTGGTCGGCATAATTTTCATAAACAATAAATGAACCAATAGTTAAAAAAGATATTATATACCACATCCGAATCATAGACAGGACGCGGGCCGGCGGGGGCGGATACCAAAACCATCACACTATATAATATGCAATAATAAAAGTAAGAAAATAATACAAGTATCTATCTAAACATACAAGTAAGAATATTTTTCCTTTCAGAAAGAAGATAAGAACAAGAGGCTCACCATGGTGGTGCCGGCGATGAGATCGGCGCGGGTGATCGACGGCGGTGAAGACGGGTACGGGGCGTGACGGACCGCTAAACCTATACAAATATTGAGGAAAATGGAGTTTGGAGGTCGAGCTTGGAGAGGAGAAAGCTTAAGTAGTGTGGCTCGGGCATTCCATCGAACACCTTGTGTGCATAGGAGGTGAGCTAGAGCACCACCAAGCCATCTCCCCCTCGGCTGCCAGAAAAAACAGAGCAGTGTGCTCTGCTCTTACGCGAGGGGGTATATATAGGCACCTCATTGGTCCTGGTTGGTGGCTTGAACCGGGACTAAAGGGCAGCCTTTGGTCCCGGTTCATGGCACCAACCGGGACCAATGGTGGTGGGCCAGGAGTGAGGCCCATTGGTCCCGGTTCGTCCCACCAACCAGGACCAAAAGGTCCAGACGAACCGGGACCAATGGCCTACGTGGCCCGGCCGGCCCCCGAGGCTCATGAACCGGGTTCAATGCCACCATTGGTCCCGGTTCTGGATTGAACCGGGACTAATGGGCTGACCCGGCCTGGATCAATGCCCCCTTTTCTACTAGTGTTTAGCCCCGGGTCGGGACTAAAGCCCAAACCATTTAGTCTTGGTTCACTTACGAACTAGGACAGATGGGGCTCCACGTGGCCGCTGCGAGGCGCCAGGCAGGAGAGGTTGGTAATACCAGCCGGGACCAAAAGTCCTTCACGCGTCAACAACTGGCAAAAGTACTTCCTTCGTCTAGGTGAGTAAGTCATCTTAGGTTGTGCACGGTGACCAAGGAGGAGGGGAAATCGAGAAAACTTAATGTTCATTTGCTAATTAATAGAAGTGCATGCAATGAACTATTCACTTCATGTCGTGTTTGGTAGTCTCAAGTCATTAAAAGCATGCACATCGTACATCTCTTATTGGTTGATATGTCAAGAAACAAGAAACAAGGTAGAATTTAATGCACCGCGTCTAAGTGTTTTGGGATTATTTGATTTTCGTAAGATGACTTACACACATAGATGGATGAAGCATGATTAATTAGCATCCGGCAATATGCATGGCGTCAGGTACGGATGGAGACGTCTCAGTGGATTATATTAATTACGACGAAATGAAGTGTGCATTTTGTCCATTAACCGTGACCGCCCAAATTTCCTTGCTCCTTATTAAAGTCATCACCATTTATTCAAACATACACGAGCATATATTATGAGATTTTGCAACTGAAAATTGTATGTATCGTTGGGCCACACCTGTGGCGACGCTATTCTCCAGACGAGCAGCAAATAGCAGGACTAGGAACAAAAGATGGTTTATCTTCAAAAAAAAATTGTGCCTTGCGCTGAGCCTATAGTCATTCATATATCTGTACTCCTAATGGAGCAGTTGGTGAATAGTCTTCCGGTATTTTTTCGTTGGTTTTTTTTTCATCCTCCCTCTCACCTCCCACTTTCGTTGGTTTTTTTTCATCGGTTTTTTACTCGCCCCCCTCCCACCTCCCAATTTCATCCGGTTTTTCTTCGTCCCACCTCACACCACCCCCTCGTACTGGTTCTTTTTCTCTCCACTCTTTCCTTGCAAATCACTAATTTCCTAACATACAAAAGATCACGAATCTATCTTTCCTTACCCGAATCAATCGCTCCTTACATCAGTGCATTTCTTTATTATGAAAACTAACACGTAAATCTTAACGCATTGTAAACAAATCCCGTTATGGACTTAATTTATTGTGGAATCTGTACGTGGTCGCATTGGTTCTTTTTCTCTCCACTCTTTCCTTGCAAACCAGTAATTTCCTAACATACAAAGGATCACAAATCTATCTTTCCATACCCGAATCAATCGCTCCCTACATCAGTGCATTTCTTTATTAAGAACACGTAAATCTTAACGCATTGTAAACAAATCCCGTTATGGACCTAATTAATTTATTATGGAATCTGTACGTGGTCGCATCTCTCCCCTCATGAAAAAATCGCATCCATCTTCCGTTAAAAAGAAAAAGAGAACATGAACGATCAATCCCACACCCTGCATCTCAGTAGCAAAAAATCACCCCCGCCTCTGCTACTGCGCCTCGCCGTGTGCCCGTCTGGACCCATGCCTCGCCTGCATGGCTGGACGCCGCCGTATCCACCGCCACGTACAAGAAAACAATGGGCAGAACCATCCATTCAAATCGCACACCCCCACCCTCCTCTGCAATCCCTAGCCCCGCATCACCCTACCGCTTTCTCGCCTCTCTTTCCCCTCAATGTAGATGGTGCCGAGCGGCGGCCTCGAGCACTGGCAGTGCCGCCCTCTCTATCTTCGCCGCGTCGGGAGATGGGTCGAGGCTATCGGCAGTTCGCCTCCCACGATTGGGCCGCCTCCGGTTGTCGCGCACCACCGGCTCCGTCTAACGTGCCCGACCCTCTCCGCTTTCGACCTTCCGGCGACCACATCCCTCCGCGCCTCCATCCATCATCCACAAGGCCACTCCCTGCACCCACTCTCCTAAATTCTCCATACCGGGGGACAATCACCAAAGATCCAAGTTGGCCCGATATCAATTTTTTTACGTGCTTTCTTTATCAGTTGGTGATGGGAATGGGTTCCAATTTCTCTATCTGACTGTGGATTCGCAGGCAAGAAGCGCTTCTACATGCATCCTCCTGTCGGTCCCTAAAGTACCAAGGTAAATGGTTGATATTGCGTTTTGTCTAGGATGATATATGTTGGCTCTGTTCCGGTTCATATCCGAGCCGTTTGGTGACTAATTTACTGATAATTTAATTATATTAATTAAATGAGTCGGGTGTATCGTCGTGCATTTATCTTGCCAGTAATGTTCTGTGATGCTCTGATGCATTTTGGGAATTGTTTATCTTGTCTTCAGTTCAGAACATTTGTTTATTAATGCATTAGAAGAATACTTATTACTACCTTGAACTTGTTTATTACTGAAGTAAGTACCCACCTATAAATTGCTACATTACCTTGTAGATTGTATACACTCATTCTCTTATGATTTTGTGGTGGTATATACAGTGTTCTCAAAACTTTATTTGCTAACATTATGAAACGCCTGCTTTTGGCAAGATATTAACTTGCATTTAGTGAGATTGATAGTGGATGCATCTAAAAATTAGTTGACAACCCGATGCAAGTTATTTTTACGATTGAGAGATATTAACTTCAAATTTATGAGATTGATAGTTGGAGTTATGTTTTGAGGAGTTCTGAACATGTGATTTTTGGGAATGCTTAACCAGTTCATCTTTGGCTGTTGGTTTTATTTGTATTTGAGACAGGAACATAGTTTCTAAGTTACTTCATCAGTGTGCTTCAGTTTTTTCTTTGTGCATGCGTAGGAGCTGGTATGCAAGTGCATGTGCGCCAGGTGACAAGTTTAACATGGCTTTTGTCTTTGTTCCCGTTGGTCTAGATACATATGTTTTCGTGTCCATAGATAACTAAATATTGATCGTGTGTACAAGGATGCAATAAGCTCTGCAATGCTACGGTATTTAACAGTAATATATAGCCTAAATAGGCTATGCTGATTGGCACTAAAGTTGAGCTAGCACTGCTTGATTATGTTACATATAATCGCCAAGATCTCGTCAATGGCGTCATCTCTTTCATGTGCTTTACTGCATCACATAAGTCGTGTCTCGACAGCAAAATTGTAGGAGTAATGGTCCTGGTTGCACAACCTTTTGAATAAGAATAGGGCCAGGCAGATTAAGGAGTTCGCTGATGTGAAGAGTTGGATTGTGTGATACCACCATTCAATTGCGCCATTCTTTTGTTTTTTAGGAGGAAACGACAGGAGAGGCTTCTACTGCATTTAATTAACAAAAGATATTAATGTTATATATTTACAAGAGGGGTGCCACTTGTTTGTTGTTTTGCCTCAGTTGCTCTTAACGCGTTCCTACCTTCTGTCATGCGATGTCAAAGGCGTTTTAGGAGGCGTTGCGCATGATGGAACATTAGTGAGTCACAGGTGCACCAGGTCATCATGGCCTCCAACAGTACCACATGGTACGTTGAGGTTCACGCATCATTAACAAGTTGAAGATGAAGTTGTGTGAGTCATAAATTGGAGTGGCTCGTGATTCTGTATGTTAGCCCTTGCTTGTAGGTGCTTCTCAAGCTGGAGGACAACATATTAGTCATGACATTAGGGATCCTCATTGATGTTTTATCTCTCGTCTGCACTTATTTTGCTTGCTCCAATTCTATATATTCTCACGAGTAGATGAGGTGTAAGCATGTGCAATGTAGTTCCTTTTTGTACATATGGTGATTGATTTCTTCTTTGGTAACCCAACTAACGGATGGTAATCAATCTTCAAATACCAAAACCAAACGTATAAGGCAACAATCAATTCACGTATCACAATCAGATTCTTCTTTAGTACCCAGCTTAACTCACGGATGGTAATCAATCTCCAAACAAAGGAAACAATCACTGTCGTTTACCTCTCGCCAATGTTACATAAAAATAACGCTGAGAATTTAGATGTATTGTTTGTCATGGAGCTGTGGCTAGCCGATTTACATGAAATTAATTCCCTCAGTTGTGGTGGCAAATATAATACACATAATCCATATTGTTATGCACTAGCGCGTGTGCATGTGAAATAGATGGATTATGGTCCCGTACCCAATAAGATGAATATGTGTGTGTGTTAGAGAGAGAGAGAGAGAGAGAGAGAGAGAGGAGTGAGAGTGAGGAAGAGGGAGGGAGAGTGTGTGTGTGTGAGAGAATTTGATGGTAAAAAAGGTCGCCAATGTCATTTGATATGTATGAGAATATTAAATGTAATATTAACATAATTGATATTGAACTCTTAAAGTTAATGTGGTCCCGTATCCAATAAGATGGATATGATTGTGTGTTAGAGAGAGAGAGAGGGAGAGGGGGAGAGAGAGAGAGGGAGAGGGGGAGAGAGAGTGAGGAAGAGGGAGGGCGAGAGTGTGTGTGTGAGAATTTGAAGGTAAAAAAGGTCGCCAATGTCACTTGATATGTATGAGAATATTAAATGTAATATTAACATAATTGATATTAACGCACGAGCGCTCTTCTAGTGTTATGTGTATCCATCGGGGAAAGAAAGTTGCTATCGCACATGTTCAATTTAAGAAGTTAGGAAATTTGCTGCAGTTTTGTAAATTACTATTTGACAAGATTTTGTTTGGGAAACTACTTCATTCCTTCATTCATTCGTTCTATTTCTAGTTCCGTCAAGTACAGACTTATTCATCGAAGAAATTCAGTTCCTAGCATGCATATGCATATGGATGATGATGACGGATCTACGGGCAGAAGGTCAGTTGGTAGTTTGTTCCGCTAGCGCAGGTGAAGGTGCTGGTCTTGTCGTCGTAGGCATAGCTGTAGGCGTCTGGGCAGAGCCCCTTGAAGAAACGCGAGTAGTTTGTCGGCCCGCAAGTCGACGGTGTACTCGGCGGTGGGCAGCAGTACTGTGCGGTGCCGAACTTGCCGCAGGCACTCATGCAGCCCCCGTCCACCTTCAGCTCCGACGGGCACTTTGCGTTGATGTCCGCGGCGCAGCTGACCGCGCGGCAGCTGCCGCCGACGGGCCCGAAGCTCATCGGCACGTTGAATCCGTCAACGAGGGAGATGTCGTAGAAGTCAGCATTGCTGCCTGTCCCCAGAGTGTACTCGGCGAGCGAGGCGGGTGGCTTCCCGCCGGCACGACAGGCCAGCACGCCGCCGCAGTCTCCCGTGGTACAGGACCCCTTGCCGCTGGCGTCGAATTTGCAGCCCGTACGCGCCCAGATCCTTCCAGATTTTGTGCCGGCGGGTGGATGGATTGTGGACAACTGGCCCGGTTCGAGCTTGGTCCCGCCTCCCACCGGGATGGCGGCTGGCCACACCGTGTAGGAGCACTTGTTCACCACCGTGATGGTGGCCGCGTCGGTTGCAGCGACGGTGAGGAGGAGGGCAAGGATGAAGAGTGAAGACGCCATGGTTGGGTGTTGTGATTGATGATGGTGGTGGTGGTGGTGTGTGTATGCAGTGACCGATGTGGACTGAAGGCCTACCGGACGGTATTTATAGGCTAATTGTTGCTCGACCTGGATTGCTAAATATAGATAATTTGTAGGTATCTATGTAAATGTGCAACGTCATGCAGTTTGAATGGTCCCTCCAATATATGGCACCAATTAATTCATTGCTATTAGCGTTTACAAGTAGATAAGCACTAATTAATTCGTTGTTCTATACTTGGAAGAAGATAAGTTTGTGACGTCCAAGCATTAATTCCCGCAAAAGAAGGAACTTTGTAACGTTTACAAATAGATAAATACGGTTGCTCTATACTTGGAAGATGTTACTTACCCCTGAAACCACGGTAGCCTTTAATTAATGTATTGCCAAGTCTGTTGCAACGTTCAAGCACATAAGCGTGCGTTCCATCTTAATATGGGAGTAGAAATTTGTTCGCTAGCTCTCTGCCTCTCTGCAGTTGTGGTACAAATGTGTCTTGTAAATTTGTAATTGATATAAAACATGTTGGAAGTAGAAAAAAAAATTCTTCAAAATGCCGTATATACCTATAACAATGGGCCTTTGAGGTTTATCCAACAAATAATGTTAAATGGGTTTTAGGCCTGATAATTTTTAATTACCAAATGTCCCCCGCTAAGAAATCACCCGACCACGTCAAAAACGTCGTGAGGTTTGTTTTTAGAGGAACTTTGTGAAATTTTACGCACTTGCCACCGCTCATGGTCATTGTTTGTGCCAAGTATAAAGAGAGTTGAAACCGGTTCAATAATTTTTTTTCATATTTTAGATAACACACCTAATTAAATTGTTTTTAGTGGAACTTCTTACATGGCTGTGGAACTGTACCGGGGGAGCGGATCTATTTTATCAGTACACATATTTCATGTCTAGGCGCCCGTCAGTCGAGAGGTGAACGTCTTCTTTCACTGAACAAACATCGCTGGAAGTCTGAAATAAATTCAGAAATAACGCGAGCATCAATGTCAAATCTAGTTCTTGAGCTCTCGCATTTGTCTAGTTTAGATATGTGCATGGTTTTTTATAGGCCTCATATCATGAACATGGGTACAACTGGCCAGCGCCATTGGACTGGTTTCTGCTAGGTCTACTTCATGCTAACTACTCCAACATGCAGCTTAGTTCGCATTATCATGTGAATGATGTGTAGGCAAGCCGTGGATCTCAAAATGAAGATAGTTTGAAGCTCTCATTTCCCGAGAACAATATTCCATGGAGCAGTTGCAGCCCGGTGCATGTCAAAAGACGTATGCAACACATCAGAAAGGGCGTGTTTGGTTGCCCGCATCGAGCCCAACCAGGTCTGCGTAGGAAATAAGAGGCCTGTTTGGTAGCCTGGTTTCACTGTTGGGCCTTGTATCGCATGCTTCTCAAAGCAACCCACAGCCTGGCTCGCTGGAAACGCTCGGATCGGCAGTTTCTCGCGAGCCAGGTTGAGTGCGGCGCGAGGTCGCACGGGCGCGTGCGAGGCGGGCGAGGGGGGATGGCGGGAGATGAAAATTTGGCGCGTCGTCACTGCACCAAATCTAGCCTCACCCCCCCCCCCTTTCACTTGCTGAGCCATAGCCACTACCCCCCTTTTTTCCCTACTGCCTCACCACCGGCGGTGGCTGCGATTTCAGATCTGTGCTAGAGTGGGCGACGGCGGCGGCGGAAGAGACGGCGGCGATTGCGGCGGATCTGGTGCTCCCCTTGCTGTTGGCCACCGTCCGTTCGACCTTGTCTGTGCCATGGCTCCCCCTAAGCCGTCCTCGTCTCCGATGCCGGTAAGCAGCACCTCCTCCCCCCTTTGTTATGTCGGTGGTTAGGCCATTAGGCTAGGTGTAGGATCGATTACCCACTGAATGAACCATCGATGTCGACTAGGTTATGGACGCACAGATGAGGCTGATAATTCAGGCAACAACACTGATTAGTGTGATTCAAGCATGGGCCATGTTCATGCACCAGAGAGCTGTTCATCGTGATGGGAGACCTTTGATCCGCTATGGTCCATTGTTTATCTGGGAACAGGAGAGGATCCAAAATTTGAACTACAGTGTAGAATCATATACAAGAAAGGAACTACAAATTCAGCTAATAAGGCCTTAATTATCTAGGAAACCGTATGATAGTGTTGCACAGACCTAAGAGGAACCGAAAGAAAACCCCTTGCGTTGTTCCCCAAGGTGACGCCGAGGGCCCCATCCATAGTGTTGCGAGGCCTCGATCTCGGCATCTCACCTACCGCCGTTGTCGCTAGCATTGGCCATGGTGGCGACAAGACCGGCGTCGAAGGGGGCTTAATTTGGGTCTCCTAGACTACACGATGGCAGCGATATCGGTGTCGTTATCCCTCACCGATAGAAGAGGATATTCATATGCTAGCGGCATTCTGCAAAGTTTTGGAGAAGTCATTGGCTTATTAACAAATGTTCAGAAAAGTTTGGTTGCCCCATTCAGATGCGCAGGCATTAATCTTGATGCTATCCTGGCCGCCTTGCCGACTATGCGGTCCCAGTTCCCATTGCGATACTTCGACCTCCCTCTAGCGGTGCACCTGCTGTGAAGCGTTGACTTCCAATACCTTCTTGACAAGATCACTAGTAAGGTTAGGTGTGGAAATGGGAAGTTCATCATGATGGTAGGTAGGTGTGCTTGGATAAAATCCGTCATCACATCGCAAGCAATCTATCACCTCACGTCACTTCGGCCTCCCAAGGGGATCATGCACGCTACTGTGAAGATTCAAAGGGCATTCTTATGGGTTGGAATAGATAAGGTGTATAGAAAGTGCAAATAAAATTGGGACCTCGCGTGCACGCCTAAGGAATTTGGAGGACTGTGCACTCTTGATATGGACAAATTCACAAGGGCGCTTCATGTATGATGGCCATGGGTAGCCTGGAAGGACCCCGGTTGTGTTTGGATCAACTTGGGGCACCCTTGCGATGAGAGCGATATGAATCTCATCAACAATTGCACCACGATAATTATTGGAGATGGGAAAACTGCACCTTTTTGGTACTCTTCTTTGCTAGGAGGCCACAAACCCAAATACATAGCACCATCCATTTTTGCAATCTCCAAGCGGGCTCCATTCATCGAGGGAGAATGGTATTTGGATTCAAAACATCAACATAAGTTTGGGCCTCTTAGTTCAGGACCTCATTCAATTCTCTGAGCTATGGGTTGGCCTACACGAGGTAAAACCTCAATGTCAAGGTCGAGTACCAAATCGTTTGGAGGTTGACCTTTTCTGCATATCATTCTCAACTCGTCGATTGAGTCACCTGCAAGATGAGGCCGGCGGTATGGTCCAATTGGGCACTGCCCAAGCACAATTTTTTTGTGTGGCTAGTTCTGCAAGATCGCATTTGGATGGCTGACCGACATCAACGTAGCAGATGGCCTAACTGCAGGCTATGCCAGTTGTGCAAGAGGGAGCGGAGACGGTGACACACCTTATGTTCAATGTAAATATGCCAAGCCACTGTAAATACACCAAGCTCATCTGGGACAGCATCCGGACTTGACTGGGCTGACACATGTGGGTATTGAATCATGGACCAACTACACCTCCATCAAAAGATAGGTGGTTCGCCTTGATCAACGCCAATGGCAATATTAGAAAAGAGTTTGCGTCTCTTATCATGCTCACGTCATGGGGGATTTGCAATGAGAGGAACGCAAGGATTTTTAATAAGGTCACTTCCATGTTGAATGTAATAATTGCGAGGATTAGAGCGGAGTCCATTTTATGGGGATGGCGGCTGCCAAACGCCTGAGCTTGTTGATGTCGTGATAGTAGACACCGTCTTTGTTCTCATGTACTCATCTCTTAGTTAATAAGGAAATGATAAGTTTAGTTGACCAGGGGATGGCAAGTTTTAGTTGTTGGTAAGCTCGGCAATTTTCTGGCATGAAATAAACTAAGACAGACTTACTATGTTTGTCAACTAAATTTGTCAGTCTCGCGTCAACTAAAATTATCATAAAAAAATTAGTTTACCATGGTAAAAAACCGAAGGTTCAAACTTATCGGCGTCAATATTAATACGATGAGGCAAAATTTTGCCTCCTTTGAAACAAAAAAATCGCTGCATGGCTAACCGTTTTAATCTTGAGCAGCCGTGGAAATGAACGGAAATCGAGAATCCGTTCAATATGTCCGGCCTTCTTGTCGTACTCTATTTGTTCCTAAATATAAGTCTTTTAAGATACTTTATACTACGGACTACATACGAAGTAAAATGAGTAAATCTACACTATAAAATGTGTCTATATACATCCGTATGTAGTTTATACTAAAACCCCGAAAAGACTTGTATTTAAAAACGGAGGGAGTACGTATTAATCGCCTGATGGAAACGCCACCGTGGCTCATTAAGATCATATAAATGAGTGCTTATATTTATACGGAGGTATATAATTTGGCACATTAATGCCATTTAAAATGCATGTAAGAGGGCACATTTACACAGATATAAAAAATATCTATATTTAGCATCCAGGAGCATCCCCGGTCCTCCATCGTTCACTACAGAGGCAACACAACAACAATGGCGACCATGGCATCTTCACTTAGCTTCATCCTTGCTCTTCTCCTCGCAATTGCTGCCACCGACGGTATCACTGTCCACCTACTCAACAAGTGCCCCTACACGGTGTGGCCAGGCGCCTACCCGGTCGGCGGGTCAAGCGGGGGCCATTCAAGTTCCCCCGGGCACGGCTGGTGGAAGGATTTGGGGGCGCACCGGCTGCAACTTCGATGCCAGCGGCCGCGGGTCGTGCACCACGGGCGACTGTGGCGGCATGCTGGCCTGCGCCGCCGGCGGGAAGCCACCTGCCACGCTCGCCGAGTACACGCTGGGTAAGGGCGGCAGCCCCGACTTCTACGACGTCTCCCTTGTCGACGGATTCAACATGCCGATGAGCTTTGGGCCTACCGGCGGCAGCTGCCACGCAATCAACTGTGCCGCGGACATCAACGCAAAGTGCCCGTCGGAGCTGAAGGTGGACGGAGGCTGCGTGAGTGCCTGCGTCAAGTTCGGCACCCCCCAGTACTGCTGCAAGCCGCCGCTCACGCCGTCGACCTGTGGGCCGACGGACTACTCGCGCTTCTTCAAGGGGCACTGCCCGGACGCCTACAGCTACGCCTACGACGACAAGAGCAGCACCTTCACCTGCCCCGTCGGATCAGACTACCAACTCACCTTCTGCCCATAGAGGCGATTGGGCTTCAATTTACGTCGATGGATAAGTCTGTAATGTAATAGTGGAAATAATGTTGACTTATGATTCCACAAAAATTCTACTGAAAAACTTTATGGAGAAAATTGTTCGACAACTTCTTTCTTTTTTGAGGATAGAAGAATAGTCGACTTATTTGTTTTGAGGACAAAAACACTACTCCATTGGATCCATTTTGATTATCATTGATTTAGTACAACTTTAAACTAAATCAATGATAATTAATATGGATGGGAGGGAGTTTGTCTTCTCAGCAGATCCGAGGGAGTATATGAAACAAGGCATTGGCTGTAGTCCTAGGGACGGCCCAAGTTGTGTTGCCTTTACCCAAGATGACCCAAACAATTTCATCATGAAGTATCTCCGAATTACAATACTGCAAACCAATACAGTTAACACGACAGCCCGCTGCCGGCCCATCTCACAGCCGGGTGCGGTAGATTGCTCCTATGCCCGGGGTAGCCAAACTGAGGGTTGACAGTGCAGTTGCAAGAGACCTAAATGAAGGATCTTTGAGTGCTGTTTGTAGGAGCTCTGAAGGGGTGTTTTTGGGGGCTTCATGCATAAAATACGGAGGTATGACCGATCCCGCTACTTTGGAGGCATTGGCATGTTGTGAAGCCTTCTTGCTGGCAGCAGATCTCTATTTGGCTAGAGTGGTGACTGCATCTGACTGCCAAGGCGTAGTACGAGACATTCAGAACAAAACGGGAGGTATGTATGCCCCTATAGTAAGGGAGATCAATGAGACAACTATAAATTTCTAGCAGTGCTTCTTCATCTTTGAAGGGCGAGATTCTAATGTCGAGGCACACAGCCTTGCTAAACATGCTTTTGGTCTGGAGCCCGGGCACAATGTGTGGCTTATAAACCTGCCAGATATCGATTGTATTCCCATGAACATTGCATTTGAATAAAGCAAACATGTTTTGATTAAAAAAATGAATATTGTTTTGGGTCAGGGCGAGATTTCTCAAAAAACAAACAAACATGGATCTCGTGTTTGCTATATGCCGCTTCTTGCCTCAATTTGTCGACCGGACCTCCTATGCAATGCTCACTGTGTTCAACAGTAGCGAGCTGCATAGGAGCAGCCCACAGGAGCCCATTGAAGCGGCAAATTGCTGCAACGCCCAATCACTGCAGCAAGGCAATGTAGTAACTACTCCCTCTATAATCCCGTCAAAAAAAACTACTCTATAATTTTTATAAGATGTTTTTAGAGTCGCGACAGTGTCAACAATGGTTATATTGAATTGGTAAGGAAGTAGCACTGTAGTAGCCATTTTAAGAAAAAAATAGAATTATTTTGGAAATGACTATTTTTAAAAAATGTGTACCTAGTATAAAAACACAAAAAAAATCAAAGACAAAGACAAATTTTGAAATTGTAAATGTTTTTGAATTTTACCCAAAATTTAAAATGAGAACATTGATTGTATTTTCCAAATATTATGTAAAAATGAGAAAAACATAAATTGTGAACCTTTTTGGAAACACAAATAGTTTTGAAAACACCAGTTTTTTTCTAAAACATTACAAACCTTTTTGTACATGCAAACTTTTTTTAAAAACATGAACACTTTTTCAAATCAGCTAGTATTTTTCAAAAATGTCTACTTAAAAGTAGGAAAGGAAAACCAATGAATGAAAAACATTGAAGGAAAAAACAAGAGAAAACTGGGAAGAAACGACAACACAACAAATAGAGCCTAGCTACTTGGGCTGGCCCATGTGCGGTACGTTTCGGTTGCTCGCCTGTGCGAAGCAACGACAATCAGCGGTAGAGAACGGCAGATAGGGCGCAATGTGCAAGGAAGTGAGCGAACAAACAGAGATGGGCATGTCACAATGGCAAGATAGTGGACAGAAACAGCAATTTTCTGTTAAAAATAAACTGAAGCACAAAGTTGTAATGTTGCCAACTAAAGTTATCGTCCTCACGTCACTGAACTTGCAATCGAAAATGGTCGATTTGCCATGTACTCGTACCTGACGTACGGGTGTTCTCAGATTCCTTGATTAATGATAGCCCTCCGCAGAAAACATTTTTTTTCTCAAGAGGTAAGTAATTTGCTAACTTTCCAATGAGCCCTACTCTGACGGGTGGGCCACCCTTCGCTGGTCAAGGGCTCGCTAACATGTGCAATACTTGGACTCTACTGTCATGGAGTTTTAAGACCCGGTCAACTAAATAATGTTTCAACGACAGTCTGGTACTTGTGGTATGAGCGTCGTGAATGGACACGGAGAAGAAACACAACACGCTGCTCAAATTAATATGGCGGTAAGATATTTAGCAGCTAACTATATTATCTCGTACAGTCCAAACACGCCAAAGTGAGATCAGCCACTATGTTGAAACCAAGATAGGGCTACGTTAAGGTAAACGTGTATGCGGCTTTTGATGTCGACATGCTCCAGGGGAACTCATGAAGTGGTTGATCTTTGCTTTGACTCATTCACGATTCACGACGGAGGCAGTTGAGTGACGTTTGGAACAAATGTTTAGAGCATCTCCAACAGCCGCCCGAAAAGGCGCGCGCACGGTAAACCGAGTATTTTGCGCGCGCGGGACGTTTCGGCACGCTCCAGTGGTGACGGAAAAATCACGTGCGCGGGAAACGTTTGCACGCGTGCGGGAAAAGGCGGCAGCTCGCGCGTTATTTTTGGCGCACCGCTTTCGGCGCGCCTTTAAATTGCGGCGCTCGCCACACGCCTATTCCACACACTTCCCTTTCTCTTCCGCTGCCACGCGCGCCTCCACCGCTTCCTCGTTGCTTCCGCTGCCACGCGCGCCCCCACTGCTCCAGCGCCCCGCCACCGACGCGCCACCATGCCGCCGCGCCGCCGAGGAGCGTCGGGCTATCGCGGCGTCCGCCAGCGCCCCAACGGCGGTTTCTACTTCGAGATAGGGTCCGGCGAACTTCGGCTCGGCCTCGGCACCATCGGGATGGCGCGCGAGGCCGCCCGCGCATACGACGCGGCGGCATGGCGCCTAGGCAGGCCGCGCACGCAGATGAACTTCCAGGACGTCTACATGCACCAGCAGGCACTGGACCGTGCCCCGTCGCCTCGTCTTAACACGGCAGAAGACCGTGCGGAGCATGCCGAGCGGCAGCGCCGCCTCCTCGTCGCCCAGGAGGATGAGCGGGTCATGGCGGAGTGGCGCCGGTGCCACCCGGAGGACGTGACCTACGAGCAAACCTACTGGGCAAGGCGCCGCGAGGAGGAGGAGCAAAGGCGCCACGACCGACGGTTGGACAGGCGTCGGCGGAAGGCCCTGGCGATAGCGCAGTGCGAAATCGTTGAGAATGGTGGGCAGACGATCTTTACGTCTGACGATGATCGTTGGACGGACATATGGCTCGATACCTCGGACGACAGCAGCGAGGATGGTGATGATGATGATGGTGCCGTCGACTGGGAGTAGGTTGTAGTTGCACTATCTACTAGTTTTTATTATCTATCTAACTATGGAACTATGTAAAATATCTATGTATCGTTTATTTTATCTATGAATTTTATTTTAGTTTTATTAAAAAAATGTACGCAATGTATAGCGCGCGCTGCCTTTTTGCGTCGCCGCTGGAGCTACGCGCGCGCTCAATTTTCACGCCGCTGCTGGAGCCAGCGCTGCCGGCCACGCCAAACCAGGCGAACAACACGCAGTAAATGAGTTTTTTGCACGCGGCATGTTGCGCGGCTGTTGGAGATGCTCTTAGTGTGGAGACTGTTGCTGATAGTGTACAGTAAGATCGAAGTAAACTCTGATAGTGTGGAGATTGTTGCTGCCCTAATTGATGGTTACTCTTCTTTAGTAGATTCTACTATCTTTGATGGCTGTTATCTTATGTCGCTTCATTTTACTCATGTCATCTATGATCATTGTAATAAAAAAAGAAATCAAGTAGCTCATGAGCTGGCTAGGATAACTAAATTCTCTTCTATAACCATCTAGATGGACACCGCCCCGGATGTGGTTATTCCTCCTATTGTAAGTGATGCTACTATCCTCATGAATGAATAAAGGAGGTGACAATTTGTTTTAAATGTTTCTGCTGTTTTTGTCTTTCTAAACGATAATGTTTCTGGTAGTGATTCACTGATTCTGGCCTTCTAGCACCTTACATTATAATCATATTAATTGCATGATGCAAACGCGGCCGTGGAAAATGTCTACTAGGCAAGCTGGCCTGGATTTGGACACGCCACCAAACCAGCCTATAGCAGCCTATGCATGGACGCCTCGGCAATAAATACCTCCGTTGCAACACCGCCAAACCACCATTCAACGGCAGCAGCCATGACGTCGTCGCTCATCCTCCACCTCATCGCCCTCGTCCTCGTCGCCGCGGCCAAGGCGACCACCATAACCGTGGTGAACCGGTGCTCCTACACGATATGGCCGGGCACGCTCCCAGGCGGCGGCGCGCGCCTCGACCCGGGCCAGTCGTGGCAGCTCAACATGCCAGCCGGCACCGCGGGCGCCAGGGTGTGGCCGCGCACGGGGTGCACCTTCGACGGCAGCGGCCGCGGACACTGCATCACCGGCGACTGCGCGGGCGCGCTGTCCTGCCGCGTGTCGGGCGAGCAGCCCGCCACGCTGGCCGAGTACACGCTGGGGCGGGGCGGGAGCCAGGACTTCTTCGACCTGTCCGTCATCGACGGCTTCAATACGCCCATGAGCTTCCAGCCCGTCGGCGGCGCGCCGTGCCGTGCGGCGACCTGCGCCGTGGACATCACCAGGGAGTGCCTGCCAGAGCTGCAGGTGCCCGGAGGGTGCGCGAGCGCGTGCGGCAAGTTCGGCGGCGACACGTATTGCTGCAGGGGCCAGTTCGAGCACAACTGCCCGCCGACGAACTACTCGAAGTTCTTCAAGGGCAAGTGCCCGGACGCCTACAGCTACGCCAAGGACGACCAGACCAGCACCTTCACGTGTCCCGCCGGAACCAACTACCAGATTGTCCTCTGCCCCGCCCGAAATGATTTGCACATGGATCAGTAAGTAGAGGACATACTACTCCTTGTGGTCTTCCTTGCTTATGATGATCAACGGTAAGACAATAAGTTTTGGGGAACCAGCGCAACCCTCTAGGGGTGGCTTATCTCATTATATATAATGGTTGTGTTACAATACGTACATAAGTACAGAAGCTATACATAGTCTAACACCCTCCCTCAATCTTAGCCACTTTCTAAAGAACTGAGAAGGGTAAGATTGCGCCTACAAGTCTCAAACTGTGGCAGCGGTAAAGGCTTAGTGAAGATGTCTGCAAGTTGATCCTTAGATGAGATAAACTTGATCTGGAGTTGCTTCTGCGATACACGTTCCCGTACAAAGTGATAGTCAACTTCAATGTGTTTCGTTCGGGCATGAAATACTGGATTTGCAGAAAGGTATGTAGCACCGATGTTATCACACCAAAGAATAGGAGGCTGTGGTTGAGACAAACCCAACTCCTGAAGCAAAGACTGCACCCAAATAATCTCTGCAGTAGCATTAGCCACAGCCTTGTACTCAGCTTCAGTACTGCTACGTGACACAGTAGTCTGTTTCCGAGCACTCCAGGCGATCAAATTAGAGCCAAAGAATACTGCATAACCCCCCGTGGATCGCCTGTCATCTGGGCTACCAGCCCAATCTGCATCAGAGAAGGCCGAAAGGACCCAAGAGGAAGTCGGCCGAATATGCATACCAAATGTCAGGGTGAACTGAACATAACGAAGAATGCGTTTAACAGCAGCCCAATGAGTATCTCTGGGAGCCTGAAGATACTGACAAACCCTGTTAACAGCATAAGAGATATATGGTCTCGTGATCGTCAAGTACTGAAGTCCACCAACAATGCTCCTGTACTCTGTGGCATCCGCAGGAGACAAAAGCTCACCATCAACAGCTGTTATCTTGTCGGTAGACGACATGGGTGTGGTGGTCGGTTTGCACTTCAGCATGCCAGCTCTTTGTAACAACTCCAAGGAGTACTTCTTCTGCGTAAGGACAAGACCAGTAGCACGAGAAGTGACCTCAACTACAAGAAAGTAGTGAAGCTTCCCAAGATCTTTGACCGCAAAATCAGCACCAAGAGAGCAGACAAGAGCATTAGCAGCATATTGAGAAGAGCTGGCAAGGATAATATCATCGACATATACCAAAAGATACATAGTGACTTCTGGCTTCTGTAGAAGAAATAATGACAGCAGTGGACGGCACAAACCCATGAGCACGAAGGGCAGAGGCAAGGCGGGCATGCCAGGCACGAGGAGCTTGCTTCAAACCATATAGTGCTTTGGAAAGACGACAGATATAGTCAGGACGATCAGGATCAGAGAAACCAGACGGCTGTTTCATATAAACCTCTTCCTCCAAAAATCCATGTAGAAAAGCATTCTGCACATCAAGTTGACGAAGTGACCAACCACGAGAAACAACAATGGAGAGAAGAAGCCGAATAGTGGTAGGCTTGACGACAGGACTGAAGGTGTCCTCATAGTCAAGACCATGACGCTGCCGAAAACCGCGAGCAACAAGTCGCGCTTTGTAACGCTCAATAGATCCATCCGAATGCTTCTTCACTTTGAATACCCATTTTGAGTCAATAACATTTACCCGTGGTGGTGGAGGAACGAGAGTCCATGTCTTGTTACGAAGAAGAGCATGAAACTCCTGCTCCATAGCCTCTCGCCAATGTGGAATGCGCAGGGCAGCGTGATATGAGCGAGGCTCAGAAGATGGATCCGCAACAGCAGCAGCCAAACAAGCAGCCAACCAAGCAACCGTACCATCCTTACATTCCTTAGGTTTGAAAATGCCACTGCGACTGCGTGTATGTGGTCGGGAGGAAGCCCGCAGCAGTGGAACCGGTGGTGGCGGCGCTCGACATGGCGGCGGCGCGATCGGTGGCGCGGCGGCTGCGGTGAAGGCGGCGGCGGCTGCGGCGGCGGTGCGGGTATTAGGGTTTAGAAGCGGAAGCGATCGTAACCTAGCGTAATACCATGTAAGACAATAAGTTTTGGGGAACCAGCGCAACCCTCTAGGGGTGGCTTATCTCATTATATATAATGGTTGTGTTACAATACGTACATAAGTACAGAAGCTATACATAGTCTAACATCAACGATCATTTCTGTGTGTGCCCATATATAATGTCACATGTGCGTGCGTGCATGGCTGGTGCGTGCCATTCAGCGAATAAATGTATAAATAAAATGGAAATGTAATTTCTACGATTATGTGGAGGGCAACTCTATTTGCTTTGAGTAATAAAGCAATTTTAACATGGTCCCTCTTACATCCTCTTTGCTTACTACTGTAAGTTTGGCATTTTTGCTTTGCCCAGGCCCCAAGAGGATCCATGTAATACTCATTTTTCTACGGTTTTTTAACATGCTCCTAGTCTAGACGGATCACAATATATCATGTCCTTAATTTAACCGCATCTTCATCTCTTTTTATCTGCTTTTATCTACCTTTTGTGTATCTTTTGTAGCTAAGACAAAGAGGTAGCTGCACGTTGCTATCCTAGAATTAATTCTGCTTGCCGTCGTGCACCACAGACATCCACGATGGAGGTGGTCACCTAATTATCTTATCCACAATAAAGTTAATCAGCAATGTGCTGTTTTTTTTCTCTCGACACAACTCAAGATCGCAGTAGGACCACTAACCTTGAACACTTGATGATAGAGCTCAAGATTCATTAATACCTATAGGACTATGAAACAAGATGAGAATAGTCCACGGAACATGATTGTATAGCTGAAGTCATTACTAGGATCACTTCAACAGTGAGTCAGAACATATTTCCCCCCCTTCTTGACAACCACATTGCTATGTCAACACAAAACATTAAAAAAAATTAAACAGCCAGGTGCGGACCAGTGAATGGCTGCCTCTTTTAATGTGCTAGATTTAGGCTTTGTTTGATAGCAAAGTATTTTCTTAGTATTTTAAAAAATACTACTACAGTGTAGTTTACTTTGAGGTGTTTGGCTACCATTAAAAACTTTGATATTAATTCCAAAGTATATTCTCTGTCTAATAACAGAACCTTTGACTGGACAAAGAGTTTCTCAACCCGAGCTCAAATGAACTTGGATGAACAGTAAAACTGAAAACAATTAAAATATATTTTTATGACAAATGTTCTAAGAGATTGCAAAATTTCATCGTGGAATCACATTCGTAGAAGGTGTGGCAAGGAAAAATCGATATGCTACTACAACTTCCACAAATGTGACTCCATGATGAGATTTTGCAAGCTCTTAGAACATTTCTCAATGTTTATCATAAAGAACATTTTTTTTCAATTTTTAAAATTTGATTTACAGTTCATCCGAGCTCATTTGAGCTCGGGCTGAGAAGGTGACTTTCCCCTTTGACCTCTTTTTTAAATGTAGAGCCGGTGAAAAGAACAAGCCATCACACGTTATTATTTCGTCGCCAGTTACCGCAAAAACTCATGCCTTGCTTCCACGCCGTCGCGGCTGCCTTAGTGTGCTCCCTGGAGATACCCCGTCCAGCGCAGCTCCGCCGCCGGGTGAGCCGCTGGCTACGTCCGTGTTCCAAGCATCCTCATTGGCAAGCTACAAACCTTGAGCATCATATACATTGACCATGTGCCAAGAGGCACCTGCTACAGTACTGAAAGTACCCTTCAAAGCTCAAGCTCAAATGAGCTCGGATGAATAGTATAATCGAAAAATTGAAAACCAAGTAAAAAATATGTCTTTTTATTCTGGTAAACTTTGACAAATGTCCTAAGTGTCTGGAAATTTTCATGATGGGATCACATTCGTGGAAGTGTGCCAAAAGACAAAATCAGTGCTCCAAAATGCTTTAGAAAGTAGAATTTTTGGAGGATTGGTTTTTTTTGTCACGACTTTCACAAATGTGATATAATGATGAAAAATTTGCAAGCACTTACAACATTTGTCAAAGTTTACCACTAAAAACATTCTGAATTTTTTTCATTCTTTTTATTTTACCGTCCATCCGAGCTCATTTGAGCTCGAGCTAGATACGCGTCCCTACAATACTATTGCAGTTCACACAGATAAATTACTTGACTAAGCTGCAGATCAACATCCTCGGATGTGCGGGGGCCATCAGTGCCCTGCAGTTCAGCCGCATCAGCGCGAGTGGATAGACGAGCGCGCAGGGTGGTTACGCTGTCTGGCGTCGTGGTGGCGTCTACGACAGTTGGGCCTCGCAAGTTCATTGCGTTGATCCCTCCTAAAGATGGGACGACAGAAGATGACGACGGCAGATTCTAGAGCGTGTTAATGCGGTGCATGCTGAGGGTTTGCTTGATAGGTTGGGGCTCTCGGCTTGTTGTGAGACAGCTTGGCGAGGCCATCGGTTTAGATGGTGTGTGTTGGTGCAAGGTCATGCCACATCATCAAGCTTATAGGTGTAGCGGAGATTGTCAAGGAAAATGATTTTGGGTTGATCAATGTATTTGTTTTGTTAAACTTTGTTGAATAATATAATAAAAATGACTCCGTGCATCCTTGGATGCAGAGGCCGCAGATTCCAACCTCCTCTTCAAAGAAAAACCCCAGTTGTGCAATTGCCATTGCAATGGATTATTAGAATCCCTTTGTCCAGCCAAAATTTTACGATCCTTGTGTTCTGTTATCCACTTTTATCTACCATTTGTCTATCTTTTGAGGAATTAAATATTTGTTATATGTCATGAAAAGTATATCACTAGATTTTTACACGGATGTAGTTTCTAAATATATATTTTTGTCACATATAATACATATTTAGATAGTTAATTGACCTAGAACTACGTGAATGATTTATTCACCTAGACGGAGGTAGTAGCTAACTCGAAGAGACAATAGCTGCACGCAGAGAGGCGATATGGTGGACGAGCTCGCATGCTCATGCTACGTGGACCAGTGAAACAGTGCAATGTTTTTTTTTGATGGGTGAACATCTCTCGTGGGCTGCACATGACGGGGTGTAGAGTCCAGTGGGCGCTGCTATTTCGTGGATTTGTTTTTAGTAAAAAGGACTACCAACATATACTTCTTCTAAAACAGAAAAAGTTAGCAACGCACTTTGTAAAAGTGCTAGTGTAGTGAACGCCCTATTATTTTATTTTATTTTTCGGTTATCTTTACATTTTATTTTCACTCTGCTATTCTTTTGTGTAAAATACACGAGCTAAAAATATTAGTGTGTTCACGTAGATTGAAGAAATGATCGGGGATATAACAAAAGTTCATGTGTATTAGAAAATATTATATGTGTGTTATAGAATATTCATCATGTTAAGAAACTCATCACATATTTAAAAAACATAGTATTTTGAATTCTTTTCTATCGTGCACTAATTTATTTCATGGCGTAACTCAAACATGTTTGTCGTGTAATATAAAATGTTCACCATGCGTTAACACTTTTTATAGTTACACATAAACAATTTCTTAAATGTGTGAACACTTTTTAAAAAGTATTCATCCTGGATTAAGAAAATGTTCATCGGAAATCTTAGAAATTGTACCTTGTGTATTTAAAAAATTAATTGTGTTATTCAAAATTACCCATCATGGAATTCGAAATAATTATCTGTATATTGAAAGTGTTCATTCTATATTAAAAATGTTCAACAAATTTAAAAAAATATTCACCATGTATTAAAAAAGTGCATTCTATATCTTCAAAAAACTTAGTGTACTAAAATATATCCATCATGCATTTTAAAAAGAAATAGCATGCATTCAAAGTTTATTCATTGTGTATTATAATTTCATCATTTATGTATCATAAAATGTTTGTATTGTTTCAGGAAAGAAACAGGAAAGCATCATTTGTTTAAAAATGATTGTTATGTTTGTAAAAATATAAAATATATATGATACAAAATGTTCAATATATTAAAAAAAGGTTCATCATGCATTTAGAGTATTTTTGACATGTTTAAAAAAGTGTGTTCAAAACGTTTTTACCATGTATTTTAAAAACATCAGCCTGTATCTTAGGAAATGATCAACACATTTAAAAATTATCCATCGTGTATTTAGAAAAATGTTTGGCACGTTTTTGAAAAATGTTCAATGTGTGTTTAAAAAATATTACCATGTATTTTAAAAAGCAGTTGGGCGTGCAACCGTAGTTGCGCGTGACCAATTGACATGCAGTTGTGTGTCAGTACACGGAGATGCAACTTCAGTTGCTCACGGCAGGCAATTTGTTGGCATAAAAAGAAACTCAAACTAGAAAAAATAAAAAATAAAATCAATCAAACGGGAAACATTTCTCCTTATAAATCTCCATGAAGAATCAGATGGCATAAGAGCTGCATAGACTTTGTTACTTCTTTTCTAGGTTAGAATTAGTAAATCGTGTTTTAAACTACACGGGGATATTTTTACAACGATGAAGATTTGTTTCTGTTAAATGGGGAATTTGCTTTCAGAATGATTTACAAAGCACTGCACGATCAATAAAAAAAAAGAACAATACATATCATACTTCCGCCATTCATTCAGAATGAGTTAACGATACATGCAACTCAAAAGAAAAAAATAATAATGATACGTACAATCCAATTCCAAGCTAATTCATCAGTTGAGACTTCACGTGTGCTTCACGCTTGTCACCAACCTGACCAACTGTTCTCATGGCCAACGGTACTTGAAGGCACAAGGCACGAGTCACCTAATACCGGGACGGGCTCAGACGGCCATGCACTACGCGATGGGCCCCATGACTCCTGCCAGCTAAGATTCAGAGACCAACATGCAACAAGGATAATGTGTGCAGGCGAGGACGAGCGCTCCTTTGAATTTTGGTAGCTGCACGTTGCCATTGTACAAATAATTCTCCTCGCCGTCGTGCGCCACGGACATCCAGGATGGAGATGGTCACCTAATTTTCTTATCTACAATGAAGTTATTGGTAGCTTGTTGTTCTTTTTCTCTCCACACAAGTCAAGGTTAGTTAGCAAGCACATCACGGTAGGCCAGCTAAACTTGAATACTTGATGATAGAGCTCAACAGTCATTACTAGCTAGGACCATGAAACAAGATGAGACTAGTCCACGGAGCGAAGTGGTATACCTCAAGAGTCATTGAGCCACAACACCACCCTCCGTCCCCTCTTGACAGCCACACTGCTATGTCAACATAAAACATGGGGGAAACCGGCAAGGTGCCGACCAGTCAATGCCTCACTGAAATGATATATCTCGATGTACTTCTAGGGTGGTTATGGGTATCCCCAGCCAGCTAGCTAGGAATAAGGAGGGGAACTTTTGGTCTATGGGGACATATGCATCCTATATGGGAAATTTTTTAGTAATTCAACAAAAAGTAGAAAATTCCTGAAAATATTTTTGAAATAAACTTGACCTTTTATTGTACTCGTGAGAAAAAAATCCACAAAAAAATATCCCTTTGACTTCTTTTAAAAGACAATTTTTTTGCTAAAATAGTGTGAATAGTGACCTATAATAGCAAATAAATTTTGTCTTTTTTGCTATGAGGTCAACTTTTGTTTTTTTTTTCCTCGAGATTTATATACTAGTGCAAAAGTAAGCCAAGTGTTTTGTTAAAATAGTTCTTACCTATTTTGACTTTTTATTAAAATATTAGAAAAAAAATCCCCATATAGGGTGCATATATAACCAGGAACACAAGTGTATTTTCCCTAGGAATAGCCATTTATTTTGTTTGATTGGGTTGGTGAGGTTAGCCCATATTTTGTTGGTCCCAAGGATGAGAGATGGTGGCAGATAGCCATTGAAGTGTTTGGTTCGAGAGATTAGTGATAGACAGGGGTTGTGGTTGCCTTTTTAACCGGCATTACACGAAGTAGTAAAATTGTTTCAGCATAAAAAAAGGTTCCTGCAATGGCCATATCCTGTGATGCAGACGTTATACGTCGGCCATCGCCGCCTTGTGCCGCTGTCGCGCCGTCCTCTCGTTCCCACCGTCGACGGGGCAGAGAAAATGCGATCCACTCCTAAGCTTCTGTTTCAGAGGAGAGCGCGACGTAGAGAAAAACTGGCTATCCATGGGAGTGAGGGTGGCTGGCCATGTCCCTGACTTTTCAGCGTACGAGCGGAGCCGGAATTTTGGTGAATATTCTAGGAATCTGGTTATCAATATCCATGCTCGCCAAGGAACCAAACAACTGGTACCCCATGAAAAACCGGCTATCCCTGCCATAAGAGCAATGTATGACCAACCCTAGAGCTGGATCCGGCCCAATGCAACAATGTGGAGTGAATGTTTTTTTTCCTATGTAGTCCCCAAGCCATCCCGGGGCAAGCCCCAGGTGCTTGATCACGGCTACACAAACTTAGATTGTATTTTATATTTAGAGAATATGATAGTACACATGTAACCCTTAGATAACTAAGGTGTAATTATTTCCGTGCCTCTTGAGGCGTACCTGTGCGCTCTTGTATTGTTGATGTGCCTCAGCATGTTTTATGCGGTCATGTTTACACGTACACACACATTTGTCTTCCACTAATATCAAATTAAACATTTGTTAGCATGAAGAGTTATGGATTTTCTTTTCTCTGCA
>NC_041389.1:16738959-16744951 GCF_002162155.2 Triticum dicoccoides | reverse complement strand
ACCGTGGCTTCAAGCCTTCGCCGTACTAGAACAACAAGTTACTCTAGTAACATCAGCAAAGTAAGTGTCAAAAAGCACCAGATTGCACAACTCAGCGGCATAAGCTAGGGGACAATAAACTTGATGATTAATTAAGGCGCTAAATAGCATTACAAAAGAAGATGAAAGAATAGGTTCATAACAAGATGAAATTAACACCCGCAACACTTGTTCTGGGTTCCCACGAGCAATTAAAAGTAGACTCGGACATGTAATTCCCTCCTAACATCAACTGATAGATCATCACTAAAAAACACATAAAAGTGACATTTGACGGTCGATAGTTCAGTCACAGGAATCAGTATGATGTAAAACTGTACGCCGCATCCTGCAGTTGTTTACGATGTTCCGTGGCTAGCTGAGATTCCCGGGCGTTGATGGTGTAGCTGGAGAGGAGCTGAACGATCGTAAATGGAGGGTTGGCGAAAGACATCCTACTGAAAAGAGAACCTATGCCTTCAGAAACCCTCTCTTCATTTTCAGTCCCGAGATCATACTGGTACATGTCAAGTGAAGAATCTGAGGACCTCGCGTAGTAGATGCAGTTGGGGGCGATGGACGGGAACTTGTCCGTAGGGACAGACAGACACCTACGGTGACCAATGAAGATGGCACGGAGGCCAATGCTCTTCACAGGCTCGAGCTCGAGCCCATCGCTGTCGGTGACGTTATCCAGCCTGAAAACTTTCAGGTGTTGTTGCAGCTTGATGATAGCCAACAATTCTCCAGCAGATTCCACCAGGGAAAAGCGGTTCGTTTCTCCTCTCAGTATGTCGGTGAAAGCTAAGTAATAATTGATGTGGAGCAGGAGCAGCTTCATCAAAGTGAAGATCTTGTGAGCCAAAGCAACTGGAAGCAGCGTCGCCGTTCTCTGCCAACAGTCGGCAGCGCAGATACCGCAGCCGGCACGCCAGGCGGGGTCATCGGTGGCGGAGCGCCAGGCCGGGCAGACGGCACGCAAGTCCATGTAGCAGTCCAGGTCGTTGGCGTCCAGGTGGCAGTCGGCAATGCGTCTGATGAGCTCAGACTGGAGCGACGGCCAGTCCGCCATGGCCGAGTGGATGAGAGGTTACGGAGTGGGACAAGTTGGATTCCTATTGTTACTTCCTTCTGAAAGAGAAATGTACAGTCCATACTGCTAAGGAACAATCAACTGAATATATCCTACTGACATCAACCCATACTGCCATGGTCAGCGACATGATGATAAGCTTACCTTATGATGGATTGCTCATGGTCGGAGTGGAGGCTGAGCTCGTTGTCGGGAGCTGCTGGAGCAGAGCCGTGGGGCGAGGACGGCGGCGACCTGAGCCGAGGACGGTAGCCTGGGAATGGGGAGGCCGCGAGCTAAGGGGAGGACAGCGACGACCTGGGGAAGGGGAGGCGGGCGACCTCGGGAAGGGGAGGCCGGCCGGGAGCTGCTCAGCCCGCCGTCGCCGTCCGCAGCCGCTGGCCGCGCCGCCGCCAGTTGGTTGAAAGAGGAGTGGACTGGGTAGGGTTGGTGGTGGTTGGATCGACAAGAGGAGGAGGGGATTTTCCCGCTCGGGTGTTTCGAGTTGGGTCGAAATTAGTCCAATTGGATGAAACAGTAAAAAAACAATTGTAGACAAACACCGACCTTGTTGGTTTATTCAGCAAGGGAAAGATGAAAGCACAGAGCGCAGGCAACAAATGATGCGGGCAAGGAGAGGAGCTATCCATTCTATAGAATAGCATCAGGTTATATGGGGCTGTCTGGTTGGAGTCCTCAGAGTAGCATCAGGTTAAAATGTGTATATAAATATGGTCCTATTGCATATGAAAAATGTACACTGTGTGTGAAAAAGGTTGACATCAAAACTGTATATTTGAAAATGGTCTTGTTGTATATGAAGAATGTAGCTTCCGCACACGTTCCGCCACGAACCTTTCCAAGGCCTCTATAGATTGCACTAGGCTCTAGCGCTGCCGCACCTACTGCAAAACCAGCAAGGGCATGCAGAGTGGTTGATAAGATAGTGTCATCTTCAGCCTTGCATTTAATTTAGAGATGCCAATAAAAACATGTCTGCAATGATTTTCTCTTGGCCTTATCTTAAAAAACTCGCTATTTCTTAAAATATGATGAGACATATTATGCTAAGGGACCATCTCTTAATTAAAAGAAAGACAAGTCTTTCCTTGTGATTTCTCTTTGCCCCACCTCACATTCATCTAATGTAGCACTCCTAAGGTATCAGCACTGTACATGCCCTAACGTACTTTCTTCGTTTTTATCTTGATATTTACGTATTTTCCCTTTTTTTCCTCTCCTTCTTTCTTATTGCCTTTTTTGATCTTCTTATCTTTTTCTTCTGTTCTATTTGGATAAAATAGATAACACTAAAAAACAAAATTTGTAATAAAACAAGATTTTTCAAAATATATGATTTTTTAGTTAAATATGTGGTAGAAACAAGTGTAAGAAGTTTTATTTTTATTTTTATGATTTGTTTTATAATTTTGTACGAAATATTTCAAAATGCATGAATACTTTGTTAGTTGCATGGATATTTTTCATAGGTGAACCTTTTCTAATGACATAAGAAATTTCTAGATACGTTGAACACTTTGTAATTACATGAACATATTGCTAACTACATTTTTTTGGAAAATACATGAACCATTTAAAAAATACACGAACACCTTTTGGGAAAAAATGAACGATTTTTTAGAAGCACATGATTCTTTTTCATATTTGTAAATATTTTTTGAAACACACGTGTGTTTACTCCTTTTACTTTGAAACACACGTGTGTTTACTCTTGATCGAAGGGTATAGAGATATGACCAATAATATTTTGTTCCCTGATTATTTTTCTCCTTAGCTGGATAAAGAACAAGCACTTTTGTATGTTGTCCATTCACCCGCGCACGGTATGGTTGAGTAATGACGATGAGTACAGTTGTCCCTTCACAAAAAATTTGAGGCTTATAATTTTTGTTGCCATTTTTCATTTGATTAGAGTCTTTTGCATTCATAATTTTAGCCACCCTATAATCTAACTAATAATTTATTGCTATAAGCATTCATAACAAACTGGGTTTGCCAAAGACATGCACGCGCCTTAAATGTCCATAATTTAGAAGTGCTTGACTGCACATTTGGATTGAGAAGTAAATGTACGTCCTTGTGTCTTAACAATGAACAAAATGACCTAACTTAACAATGTTGCCAGACCCAAGGGAAAAGGCGATGCTGCCAGAGTAAACAATTACTTGTGATCCACTGTCCTAACTTAACAATATAACAAAACTTAACAATAAACTGCAATGGCTGCCTCCACGGTACGGATCCAGAGAAAACAAATGACAATATACCTTCTCAGCACAGCAAAGAAACCTGCCAGTGTGGATTCCTTCGAAAGCAACACGCCTCTATGCGGCCTTTTCTAATGACATAATAAATTTTCTAGATATGTTGAACACTTTGTAATGACATGAACATATTGTGAACTAACTTGTTTTTTGTAAAATACACGAACCATTTAAAAAATACATGAACACTTTTTGGAAAAAATAAATGAACGTTTTTTTAGAAGCACATGATTTTTTTTAATTTAACTTTTTTAAACACACGTATGTTTACTCCTTTTACTTAGATCTTGATCCAAGGGTATAGAGATATGACCAAAAAAATATTTTGTGCACTAAATATTTTTCTCCTTAGCTGGATAAAGAACAAGCACTTATGTATGTTGTCCATCGCCAGCACACGGTATTGTTGAGTAATGACAATGAGTACAGTTGTCGCTTCATGAAGATTTCGAGGCTTATAATTTTTGTTGCAATTTTCCATTTGATTAGAGTCTTTTGTGTTCATAATTTTAGCTATCCTATTACACTAGTAGAAAAGGGGGTATTGGTCCAGGCCGGGTTAGCCCATTAGTCCCGGTTCAATCCAGAACCGGGACCAATGGGGGCATTGGACCCGGTTCGTGAGCCCCGGGGGCCGGTCGGGCCACGTGGGTCATTGGTCCCGATTCGTCTGGACCTTTTGGTCCCGGTTGGTGGGACGAACCGGTACCAATGTGCCTTGCTCCTGGGCCACCACCATTGTTCCCGGTTGGTGCCACGAACCGGGACCAAAGGTTTCCCTCGTTGCGGCCAGAGTTTAGTCCCACCTCGCCAACCGAAGGGGGCTCACACCGGTTTATAAGCCCCTCCCTCTCTGCCTTATTGAGCTCCTCTCGAAATGAAAATAGATGCCCTTATACAGGAAATTTGACCTAAATTCGTACTGAATTTCTCTGAAGTTAGTAGAAATTTATTATGAATTTAGGTTGAATTTTCTCTATAAGCGCATCTATTCTCATTTCTGAGTAGTTTTTTATATAGTTTTTTTTTTCTTTTCTGTTATATTTATTTTTTTCTATTTATTTTTGAGTTGTAATAAGTCATTAAAAATAAAAAAGATTTTAGTAAAGTTAATCACAACTATTTTTTCTTCTATTTATTTCTGAGTAATTTTTTATATAGTTTTTTTCTTTTCTGCTATATTTATTTTTTCTATTTCTTTCTGTGTGGTAATAAGTCATTAAAAATAAAAAAGAGACGCAATGCTAGTTAATTCGCTTCAAGCTTTTCGGAATAGTGTAAACTGCACTGCACTGCACATAGCTCCGTGCTGTCTACCCTATTCCTCAAGGCTTGAAGCGAACCAATGTGCAGGTGAGCATTGAGCCTCTTCTTCATCGTCTCTGCTCTCAGGGCTTATAAACAGCTGCAAATGCCTCTTGCTTGGCGAGGTGGGACTAAAAAAACCCACTAGTGAAACCACGGTAGATAAGTAATTAGACGGGTCCATTGGTACCGGTTGGTGGCTACAAACGGGACAAATGCCCCTCTTTAGTCTTATGGTTCGGCGTACCATGCCAACTTTCAACTTTCAACTTTTTCAGAGTTCATTTGAAATGCTTTAATGCAGAAAACAAAAGAAAATAAACAATGCAGAAAACAAAACAGAAAAACTGGAAATAAAATAAAATAAGTAAAGCAAAAAGAAAACAAAAAAGTGTATTCAAATTTGAAAACTAATGGCACTAACAGAAAGTTTATAATTTCTCTAAAACTAAAAGCAAAAAGAACTTAAAAATAAAGCAAAAAAAAGAAAATAAATAATGCAGAAAACAAAACAAAAAAACTGGAAAAAAATAAAAATAGCAACAATAAGTATTTTGTTGTAAGTAGAAACAAAATAAAATAAATAAAACACGAAACAAAACAAAAAAACAAAAAAAGTGTTTTCAAATTTGAGAACTAATGACACTAACAAAAAGTTTAAAATTGTTCTAAAACTAAAAGCAAAAAGGAATTAAAAAATAAAGCAAAAAAAGAAAATAAATAATGCAGAAAACAAAACAAAAAATCTGGGAAAAAAATAAAAATAGCAACAATAAGTAAAGAGAAAAAAGTGCCTCCTACTGGGCCCCCATGGCCTGAATACGACTAGAAACCCACCATGGGCCAGGATTCAGGCCCGCAGGTGGTCCAGTAGGCCCATCAGGCAACGCGGTAGCAAGTAGACCCGTAAGCCTGCAGTGGAGAGGAGATCGAGAGGGGTGCGGCAGTGGGGCTTATAAACCACTGCGCGCCCCTCTCAGCTAGCGAGGTGGGACTAAACTTTCGTGGCGCACTGTGCCAGCACACGACCATTGGTCCCGGTCCGTGGCTCCAACCGGGACCAATGCCTACCCTTTAGTCCCGGTTGGTGGCACCAACCGGGACCAAAGCCCTCTGCTTCCCGCCCTCTGGGCTGCTGAAAAGTGACCTTTGGTCCCGGTTGGTGGTACCAATCGGGACTAAAGGGGGTCATTGGTCCCGGTTGGTGCCACCAACCGGGACTAAATGCTTTGCTATACAAGGAAAATTTCAGAACCGCATCCCCACTTTGATCTCTCCTCCTCCTCTCGATCTCCCGACGCCGTCGCCTGCC
>NC_041389.1:16734046-16738749 GCF_002162155.2 Triticum dicoccoides | reverse complement strand
GTTCAATTAATTTGTTCATATTGCGTTAGATTTTTGTTCTGTTAATAGATTTTTTGGTGTAATTAATTTGTTCATATTGTGTTAATTTTTATTTCTGTTAATAGATTTTTTTTCTATTAATTTGTTCATAGTATGTTTGGTGATATTATTGTTAATAGATTTTTTTGGTGATATTTAGATTGTGTTAGTAAGTACTATAATTGAACTAGCTAGTTAGAAAAATATAATTACTATTTTATTTAGATTTTTTTGGTAATATAATTAGTTAGAAAAATATTAGTTAGTTTGAAAAATACTAGTTTATTTTTAGTAAGTACAATATAGTAAGTGCAACTTTGTTTTTAGTAAGTACTTAGTAGTTGAACTAGATAGTTGATTTAATTAATAAGGCTACTTTATTAAACTATATATAGAAGTACGTAGTTCCCGCATCGACGTCGACGATGCCTATCCCGCATCCTCCTCGTCGTCGACTCGGCGGTGGAGGCCTGCTTCATCAGGGCCATGTTTGGGACTGGGCTCCGCCGGACTGGTATTGGAAGGTGCTACCTTCTGGGGGACGTAGGTTGGTGAGGAGGTAGCCCGTTGTTGACCCGATCCTTATTTGGTGGCGGTCGCGTGGGCCAGTGACGGTGCCGAGGCTTCCGGACACCACGGAGGTGGTACGTCACCGTGTCAGCGAGGAGGATGAGCACGTCCATCGCTACATGGTTGCGTTGGAGGGCAGGTTCGACAATACCTGGCAGGTTCTTCAGGGATCTCACTGGAGCTATGATCCTGTGATCGTTCCTTATCTTTGGGTGTCCACCGCCCGCGACGATACCCGTTGGGCGCTACGGTTCTATCTGTATTAATTAGCGATGCTATATGTATGATAGTATTCGAGGAGTATTCGACGATGTACGGACACAAGAGATGATGTACTTTTGGTTATAATTGAATGCATGCTAATTTGAATACTACTTTATTTTACGATTTGTTTTGCTTATTGAATGCTCATATTGGAAAAATACTCCTACTTTGAATGCTAAAATTGAAGAGCACTCCATGCAGAAATCTAGGAGCCCCCTCCATCATCCACGCCGTCGTGGGGGTAGCTTCTCCTTCATTCCCGTGTGCTAGACAATTTGTTGTAATAATGCACTTGGGAATGAAATGAGGAGCTACATACCATCACCGATAGTCGACCCGTGATTAATAATAATGATCTAATTTAGGATTTTTAGTACATATATTTAATATTTGAATTATGAACATAGGCCGGAAATGTCGTACTCATCGGACGACGAAAACCGCCCGGGGGAGTGCGACTGGTGCCACGATGACCGAGGTATCTATGACAGGTTCATTGAGCTGGATGAAGATCGGCGCTTCAACATTAAGCTCGAGGAGACCTGCGATGTTTATACGGTACGCAACGACGACAATAGTTTTTTTCGTAATTGAGCACGACTTCAACTATTTTAACGTGTATTTTTCATCTTTTCCAATTCGACTAGCTTATCCCATGCTTTGCAAGACGCTATGTCTTGGAGAGGATGGGTTTTGAAGACCATGAAAGTATGGAAACCAAAAAAATTAACCTAAGTACCCATCATGGTGTGGATTTTCAAGTAAAATTGTACAATGCTCAGAGTGTAACCCATTTTGGTTGCAAAAATTGGGAAGCATTTTGCAAGATGTATGGTTTTGATGAGGGTATGCTTGTCACCATGGATCTTGGTGATCCTACAATCGCGCAAGAGAGACCTACGATTTTCGTCCTTGTGGATACACCTCCAATTCTTCCCCCATGTGAGCTTAACATAGTTATTAAGTAATTTATATTGTTTATTTCAAAATAGTTGACAACTTATTTCCATTGACATCTTATTTTCATTCTTCAAAGAATGTGCGGAAGATGGTAGACAGAACCTACTACACCGAAGGCTCCGAACTAACTTATCAGGAGAAAAATCATCTGGTCGGATTTTGTACTGATCTTGAGAATTACAATGTCTACAATCGAACTCCTCAACATTATGGTCAATACGTGCCACTAGTGCACGTGTTGAACTACGGTAACTACCATGGAGATACCCTGGTAAGACTTTTTACTATTACGACATCCGTGCATCTTTTTGCACACTTCTAAAACTAGTACATCATTGCTAACTACGAAGTTATTACTATGTTTTTCAACAAATAATCCTGAATGATTGTGTGCCTCATCTGATGTATACACACGGTAGCCTTCATGTTTTGAACATACAACCAGGTCTTCCTACAAATCTGAACTGTCCATACCGGGTTTCTAAAACAAGTGGAGACATGACAATCAAAGAATGGAAAAAATGTATGGACAGTCGTAAGGAGCTTCTTGGAAGCAACAATCACCGAAGGGCAAAAATTGAAGACAGGATGATCGCCATTCTTCATAATGGAGAGTCCGGGTCTATATTGTTTTATGCTATTTTACCTTAAGGGTGTGTGTCGTACCTGATACTGATGATCATGTGCTAAGAACAATTATGTAGGGTTGGGTTCGATAACTATGAGGATGATGATCGTATGACTTATTATTAATAACGAGTAGAAGTTGTATGATGATGCATGATTAGTAGGACTTGTTATTATATATGATGATGTATGATGCGAGCATGCATGAGTTATTATATCAGCTGGTGAAATGAACATATATAGCAGCAGCGTTGGTAAACCAAGGACGAAGATATAAGAGAGGACACTTCTCTCTATTAGCTAGCTAATAACAACCTAAAAATAACCCCCAAAACCCCTAAAGCAGTCACTTTTCTAAAAAAACATGGACTTTTGGTCCCGGTTGGTGCCACCAACCGGGACCAAAGGCCCCCTGACTGGGCTCGGCGCACAGGGCCACGTGGAGGCACATTGGTCCCGGTTCGTGTTTAAACCGAGACTAATGGGTGGAGGTATTAGTAACGACCCATTAGTCCGGGTTCATGAACCGGGACTAAAGGCCCTTACGAACCGGGACTATTAGGTGTTTTTCTACTAGTGTTATCTAACTAATAATTTATTGCCATAAGCATTTTAATTTAAAATTACTTTAACAGACGGACGCTGCTACATCGTGCGCGCGCGTCGTGCGGTGCGATCTCGCGGCCTGCTATTTCAGGAAGTTGCCCACGTGCGGATCCCCCACCTGTGCTAAGAAAGGAAATCTCGCCCCTCCCTCGCGTGTCACATCACGACAAGAAATACAGCGACTCCCCCCGATCTCCCCCCACCAAACGAGAAAACCCTACGGACCCAGCGCGGATCCTTCCTCCTCTCCCCTTCCCCCCAGCTATTTCTCCCAGCCGTGCCGCACGCCATGGCCTAGCTGGGGGAGCTCCCTTGCATGAAGAAAAAACACCATAAAAGGGGGGGACTAGACCAAATCCTGAAGAACGCAACGATATCTGTATGCACCTCTTTGTTGTGCATTAGGCAAAACTCTGAGACAACTCCGGCAAGAATACCACCAGAAACTGGGCAAATTTTTCTCCCTTCAAAAACACCAAGGTAAAAACACAGGATTCTTCATCATTTTTTCTATTTTTTTCTTGGGCAAAAGCATGATACTATACTAGGTTACACCAGAAAATTGGATCTTGCCAACAAATCTGCTCTCCACCTGTAGTTGTCCTCCCATTCCCCATGTTGAATCTGGATCCAAGATAGAAGATGCCGTGCTCTTGAAACTTGTTATATTCTTGCCTATTGTCTTGCACCAGGCCTCTGCATTAAAAATAGGAGATAAGAAAACTGGTTGATATAAACTGTGTGTAGTTATTCTGTGTGGCTAAAAAAGGAGAGAGAAACCTTGCCTACATCCCTGATAAAAAAGTAGATGAATTGACAAGGGACTAGTTTCTTACAAAACAAAAGGCTAGAAAAAAAGTGTGAGCTAGTAGTACAAGCAAAAAATAATGCACGCATCCTGCAAATTCATGAGCTGGCATTTTCCTGCCAACTAATAGTAAACATGATCTACCAACCTGACTAGCAGTTAAAAATAAAGAAAAAAGAGAAGTTTGTTGTTTTCATTTACATTATATCGCTTACACAAGAATTTCTGTCCTATCTTCTAAAAATGTGCAGATGTTTGAGCATGATCTCTAAACTATCTGATGACTTTGATGGTTGTGATGGAGGCCCATTATACTGTACACAAGTCCCTCCTGGGTATCGAGGGGGTAGGCGAGTCACCAGATTTGCTTTCTGCTCCTGTCCAAAATGTCCTCCGTGTGGAGTTTCCTGTTGCGGTGACTGTTGCTGACTCGTCTGATGCGACGGCAACTGACACTGTTGTGCACGCCCCTGCCGTGTTCTGCCCAGCTTTAACTCTGCCTACAATGGTGGGCAAGGTCACCAGGGGGTAGGCGAGTATGTTTTCCATCTTAGGCGATTTGGAAGGTGTACGGTGATTTAGGCGACACTGTTCGACCGGTGGGGCGACCTAGGTCGCCGGGGGTAGGCGAGTATGTTTTCCATCTTAGGCGATTTGGAAGGTGTACGGTGATTTAGGCGACACTGTTCGACCGGTGGGGCGACCTAGGTCGCCGGGGGTAGGCGAGTATTTTTTTCCGTCTTAGGCAATTTGGAAGGTGTACGGTGGTTTTGGGCGACTTGGGTCCGACCGGTGGGGCGACCTAGGTCGCCGGGGGTAGGCGAGTATGTTTTCCCTCTTAGGCGATTTG
>NC_041389.1:16722284-16732516 GCF_002162155.2 Triticum dicoccoides | reverse complement strand
CTCCTCAGTTAGCCTACTTTGTGGGCACGTCGAGGCGACTACGCGTAGGGACTAAGCGAATCTTTGTATGATTGGGGCTTTTGGGTGACTTGGTGGTCTGTGATACTCTAGATTCACCGTTGGGGACAACAAGTATGTGTGCGTTGGTAGGTGACTCCGTGACAAGATGTTAAGGGTGTGTGAGAGGCTTTAGAATGTTAGGCTTGGTCAAGTTGGCTTAGAGAGGGTGCATTGTGGGGCGGTTGTGGTAGGTGGGGAGGCGAGTTAGTTCCCTCCGCTTAGCCGACGTTGTAGTCGTGTCGAGGCGACTATTTGTAGGGGCTTAGGCGACTCTTTTTGAGTGATTTGGTGGTTTGGGCGAATTAGTGTATTGGGATACTCTAAGATTGGCCGTTTTGGTGCAGCGACTTTGTGTGTGTTAGGGGTGTTTGAGCAACTTTAACATGTGAGCTTGGTAGAGTAGGCTCTCGACAAGGGCACGGTGGGGCGACTGTTGTAGGGGGGTGGCGAGTTAGTTCTCCCCGTTAGCCAACTTTGTGGTCGCATCAAGGCGACTAAGCACAAGGGCTTAGGCAGCTCTTTTTGTGTGGTTGGGGATATGGGCGACTTGGTGTATTAGGATACTGTGAGTGAGTGAGTGAGTGTGTGAGTGTGTGTGTGTGTGTGTGTGTGAGTGTGCGTGTGCGTGTGCGTGTGCGAGTGCGCGTGCGCGTGTGCGTGTGCGTGTGCGAGTGCGAGTGCGAGTGAGTGCGCGTGCGCGCGCGTGTGTGTGTGTGCGCATGCGTGCGTGTGTTGGTAGGCGACTTCCTGTCGTGATTTTAGGGGTGTTGTGAGCGACTTCAACATGTGAGGCTTGGTCGCTTGGCGGGGCGCTCGGTTAGGCGGCTGTGGTAGGGGGTGATCGAGTTAGTTCCCCCACGACTTTGTTGTCGTGTTGAGGTGACTTTCCTGATGCATTGAGGCGACTACATTTAGGGGCTTAGTGCATCTTTTTAGTTGATTGGGGCTTTGGGCGACTTAGTGTACTCGGATGTTGTAAGATTCATCATTTGGTGCCGCGAATAAGTGTCATGATTTTAGGGGTGTTGTGAGCGTTTTCAACGTGTAGCTTGGTCAAGTAGGCTCTCCGCATGCACATGGTGGGCACGGCTATGGTTGGCTAGGGCGACTTAGTTCCCTTCGGTTAGCCCATTTTGTTGTCGCGGTCTAGGCGACTACGTGCAAGGGCTTACAGCAACTCCAATAGATCTTGTATTTATAGAATAAAACTACCGTTTAAGGGAAGTTTGGGCAAAAAAAAGTCTCCAACAGATCCTGTAAACATGGAATAAATTTACAGGATCCCGTAAACTTGACCCCACCTTCCCTCTGGTTTAGAGGAAGTTTTGCTTCCCGTAAACTTTTGGCAGCAAGGAACCCGCTTGAAAACTTCTGGACGCGTTGCTGGAACGCCGCCGCCGCCCCGCCGGAATGTGGCGCGTTGCCTGCCCCGCCAAAATGCGGCCGCGCCACCACCCACCCCGCCGTGTTGCCTTTCGCTGCCATACCAGCCCCCGCCCCCGCATCACCACACGACCTCTCGCCGGCGGCCACCGCACTTCCTCACGCCGCCCTCGCCAGAGGCCGTCCCGCGTGTCACCAACTAGCTAGCCCCTGGTCAAGTAGCTCTCAAGAAACTTCCCCTAAAATTTACAGAAGTTTTTCAGGGGAACTGCTGACGTTGCTCTTAGCAAGGTCTTTTGTGTGATTGGGGCTTTGGGCGACTTAGTGTACTGGGATGCTCTAGATTTTGCCTTTGGGTGAAATGACTGTGTGTGTTGGTAGGCGACTCCGTACCATGATTTTAGGGTTACTGTGAGCAACCCAGAACTGTTGTTTGTATACTAGAAAGATCCATACTTAATGTATACTAGAAAGATCCATACTGAAACTGCTGTTTGTATTGGTTCAGTTGCAGACTACTTCACAAAATTGACATGGTAGCAGCCCAGAAACGAACAAGATAAACTAGCACACAAAACAGGTGCACAACAGGTCAGACCAAAAATCACATTGATAGGCGACGACCAAAAATCTAGCAAACATTAGGTATAAATATTTCAGTGACATAATACCAGATTCCGAACTAAGTTTTTTCTCATAGTGACCTGAAACTGTACTATTGTAGCCTGCCGCTAAATATCGACCTTAGTAGGCTAACATTGCGCAACATGTCAATTAACAAATTAATATATCAGAATCTGCACAAGTATACTAGCAAGATCAATACCAAACTGCAGTTTCTATTGGTTAGTTCAACACTCCTAGTTAGGCCTATTGGATTTAGATGCAGACTACCTTTGTTGTTCCCTACAAATTATTCAGTGTTGTTGCCTATCCATTGTGCCCTACAGTATCATTCTGGTAGAAAAACTTGCCTATATCCTACTACTATCATCTGATAGAGTAAACTTGCCTATACCTGGCAAAAAATTGCATGCCCTCGGTGTGCAAAATTGCACGCGCGAGGTGAGTGATTTGCACGCAGGGGCTTGTGGGCAATTTCGGCGATTCCCTGCCGGTAGATTTCCCTACCCACCACGCGATTCCAGCCACCCCGGCCTCTCCCTTCCTCCGATTCCGGTGACATCACCCTGTCCCTCCCCCCTCCCAGTTCGAGAGACAAAAAATAGACTAGGCTACGGTCTTACCTTCTCTCCCAATCGATGTAGTGGTTCGCCACGCCGTCGTCGTTCACCTGCCCTCGCGTCATGGGCGGCCTCCCCCTCCTCCTTCTCCCTCCCCTTTCTCTCTTCGGCACGCGATCCGCTTGGTCGTCTGGTGGTGCTCGCTCCCCGCGTAGTGGTAGCTGCCGCCGGGTGCGCGCTCCCGGCCCCCTTGATCCTCGCTGTCGTCGGGCTCCCGCTGGCCTCGGCCGCCGACGAACCCTAGGGATTGCTCTCCTCTCTCTGTTCTGTCTTTTTTTTAGGGAACTCTCTCTGTTCTGTCGACTGTAATCAGAGAGGAATGGACAGGAGGAGCTGAGGGTGCGGCGTCGTCCCAAAAAATCAAAGCACAAGACGACGAAATCCACCACTCTCTCTCCCTTGTGTGGTCGGGCTTATCTGTTACGTGGCGTGATCGTGGACCGATGGACGGTCCAGCGTCAGCCGCTCGCGACGCCCGGATCGCGCGCGCGCGTTGTGCAGCGATTGGGTTAACAGACAGGGTTTGCCAAAGACATGCGCCGGCCTTAAATGTCCAAAATTTAGAAGTTTTTGACTGCACATTTGGATCGAGAAATAAATGTACGTCTGTGTGTCTTTGTGATTCCTATTTGAGGAATTAATCGTCAAAATGTCAACTAGTTGCACATATAAAAAGATGTGAGCGACTCACTCGGCTGGCTCAACTTAGCCAGTTATCTCTACTACTAGTAGTATTAAACAAGCAAACATATTCTTTCCTAAATGCACACGAAAACACGTACACGAAACAACCAGGATAAAATACCACCTCACGATCAGATCCACCTAATTAGATCTAACCGTTAATATAAAAATTAACCCTCATCTGTTTACGTTTAGCAATTAACAGAAGCGGACGATACTCTGCCATCTATCGAGCGAGGGGACGAAACGTTCCGCCGCGCGAGGAAAAAATAAACTAATTCGCGTGATTAAAGGCTTGCATGCAGCAGCATGGCCCAAGTTCATTGGTTCGGCCTGCGGCGGCGCATCTTTCAGGGGCGGAGGAGAGGGGGGAGAATGAGAGGCCTGGCGGCGGCTCAGGACGTGCTCGCCGGCGAGCATGCTCCGGCGGCTGCCTGGCGCGCAGGGTTGGATGGGGGCACTAGGGTTTCCCCGCCGCCGCCCCACAGCAGTCAGGGGTTGACAGGGAGAAAGTAGTCGGGCGGCGACGGAGGCGCTGATGGCTCGGACTACATCTATGTGACGACGACGGCTCGGGAGCGGTGAGTGGCCGATTCATCTCCTCGCTAGCCCCTCACCCTTCATAGGCTCAAGATCTGGCGCTCGCTTGTCCTCGACGCCCAGGACGAGCGGCCGATCCAGAAAGCCAACCCGGTGGATTGATTCTTCGTCTAAGATACGCGCATACACAAGAAGCAGCCACGCAGACAGCTGGATGGAATTTTCTTTCAGGAGCACACACACATATGGATATGGAATGCAAGCCGCCGGCGAAGACAGCTTCAGCCTGACTGCCGAGGACAGAATCACGGAAACGTCAGCTTCATATCAAGTTAGGAACCCACCGCAAGGACCACGCTCAGGTACACACATACATATACCAAGATCGATATTGACCGATGCTTGTGGTTGCAATTTCATGTCCGTCGCTGATGTATTGATGCTCATGGTTAGATATGGGATAATAACTGGGAACCTTTCACCGCTCAATTCTTACCGGCTGAATCTTTATAAGCAATCTTTTTTCCCTACCCCCTCTTATATTTACAGGAAATTCAAGAGTGGTAGACATGTGGTTATTTGTTAAGAATCAAGAGCTACTACATTCTTGAATATTGAGACTGTGTTAGTTGGTTTAGGTTAAACTTGATAAATGCAATTTACTTTTTTGTTCCATCTAACAATTCAGTTGTATTATTGATTTTGACAGTTTTCAGGAATTTTAACCCGTATTTGGATTCTAGCTTCCTCTCAATCATTCTGAATTATTTAATGTTAGTATGAGGTAAATGTGTTCCCAAGATTAAACCCGAGAAATGTGAAGTTGGCCACTTG
Organism: Triticum dicoccoides; assembly: GCF_002162155.2. Taxonomy (NCBI): domain Eukaryota; kingdom Viridiplantae; phylum Streptophyta; class Magnoliopsida; order Poales; family Poaceae; genus Triticum; species Triticum dicoccoides. Next base: position 16,727,771 of record NC_041389.1, on the reverse strand, counting down.
GGTATGTTTGATTTCTTTAAGTACATGCAGTGACAACCACCATTGTTCATGATCTATTCTAAAGATAGATTATTAGCAGTGCAACATCTCTGTTGGTTCAATCGAATACTTCAGCTTGGACGGTTCTTACTAATATTTAAGCCAGCTTCAATTTTTAGTCTACTCGGTCATTTTGGATTACTTTCAGTTTTGGGTGCATGTCTTTAATAGAACAACAAACTGATTTTAGCTGCTAAAATAAACACTAAACGCTAATTCCTCATGGCAACTATTTGTAGAAGACCATCCCGCTGGAGGAGATCCTGACTATTGATGTCCAGCCGGGGTGGAAGAAGGGCACGAAAATCACCTTCCGAGATGGAAGGATCTGATTTTTCCTGTGCAGTTATGTGTTTAAAAACTTATTTCGATGTAATTTTTATATTAACACTATAGTCTATGAAGTTATATTTACAGATATTTCATTTTTTACATAAGACAGGCACCGTTTTATTTTAAAATAATTTATGAAGTAAACTTTGTGAATAAAATGAATGATGTTTCAGAGGATACGAATGGTTGTGACTTGTGGGGTCGCCTGGGGAGGCGACTGCGGCGGGGAGCAGCGGCACATCGGCGGACAACAATACATGTGTAGAGCGCATCGGCAGCAGCTGCACGTCCATGATGGATGAGCAACAATGCGAAGCAGGTGTAGGTGTGGGGGTAAGGGTAAGTATATATCACTTGTCATGTTTAACTCATGGCAACAAAGAGTAAGGATCACTTCACACTCACTACATGAAGAACACTGCTGTGACGATTATATACATATATGATCCACTTGGTTGCTCAGTTAGTATTAATTTCCTATCGTTTCCTTTTTCTTGCAGACGTGTCTTGAAACTAGACTTTGAAGAGAAGTTCATCCATATATGGGAATTCTACCTTCTATGCCTCTGGTTTCAGATCATGAGTAGTTAGAAATTACCAGGTATGCATGTATATATGTGTGCTCTTTGTATAGGTTTACCTGCATTATTCCTAGACAAATGAAAGTCATATACTCCCTCTGTTCTTCAAAAATGCATCTTGCTGGAAATTGTTTGGTGGTTTCCAATGCGGACTAAAATTTGAGTTGATGTTGCTTTCTACAATTATGTTAATCTCAGCCATAAGATTGAGAGAGATCAGTAGACATCAGATCTTTGAGTAAAAAGTAGTAACTTAGAACCTTTGGTGAACTGTAGAAAGCAAGCTTTCATCGTTTGAGATTGTAAATAACATGGGATGGAGACTTGACAGCCACATAATTATTTTACACTAACCTACTGAACCGTGAAAAAACATTGCTGAGCTTCAACATTTCGGTCAAACATCACATGAAAAATCGGCTCCAACCAACCAGATTGTCAAATCCTGATTGTTTTATGCTGAACTCATGAATTGTGAATAAGCAAGAAAGCTTCTGAAGATATCCGTGCATTATCATCTCTTACGCAACTGCTACTGCAATTGGCTCCTTTCCAAGCACGGGTAAGATCTTTTAAGAAATCTTAGCGACATCTCTCTTCTTAAATTTACTGAGATTTTATGCAGTTGCTTTTCCTCTAAAGTGGTGCATCATGCTTGCTGTTGAATTGTGTAGAAAGGCTACATTCTATTAATTTCTTTTTCGTATAGTCAATATATTTTCAACACATTTTGTATCAACTGATAACTTTGAATCTTTGTGTCTTTCATCAGATCATGCTTACTGTTGGATTTGTGCATGAATAACTAAAAGCGCCATGACATTACGCATATCCTTCATTTTAGCCATTAAACTTATTTATGTATCCGGTGTTAATTTAGTATGATTTCTTGTATATTCATCTTAGACAGGGTGGTCTTTGAGTGGATTTGGTCATCCCAAATTTTGTGTGGATTCTTTTTTGAGTATACATTCTCTATGGAGAAGTTGTTCACCCTTGAATTCAAAAATTTATACCCGCAACAGTTGACATGGTTTGATTGAGACGTGCGTTGCACGTGCACACTTACTAGTACTGGACAAATTAGCATTCCCGTCTAAAGCTAGCTCCTCACCATCGACTTGTTTTTTTTCTACACAAACTTCCAGAGTGACGTTTTTTTCTGCACACAAGACAAACCGAGCAAACACATCACAGCAGGACTGCAGATATGCAGATATATACAGCTCCATATGTTTTCAAAAAACAAACATAAGAGTATATATATTGCTCAACAGGTTTCACCTATGGTAATTAAACATTGGAGCTTACTTTATGACCTAGTTCATGGAAAGGACGCTCCGCCTCCACGAGTATCTCGGTCGTATCTGTGTAGTTATCTTAGGCCATATGATCAGGTGCGTCGCTATAGATGCAATTCTAATTAATGTATTTTCTCTCTTAAAATGCAAGGTAAACATAGAGAGGGAAATTGTTGGACGACTGAAAATCCGGACCAAAAATACAGCAGAAGAAAATAATATTTTTTTTGGAGGTCCAAATGCAATGGGGATTTTACTTAATTATTTCCAGGAAATATGAAGCCAAATGCCAGAAGATGGGCCATAAGGGACCCACTAGGGCGCGACACGGCCACCCCACACGGGTTGGCCCTAGACCGCGCCACATGGATGCATGGACCCTTGGGGGCTCACACCGTAAATTTTCGTTTGCCCTAGAAAAAGTCACAGAATTCATGGGGTCTTTTCGCCGCCGTCTACAAGGCGGAACCTAGGCAGTGCACTTTTTATCTCAGGTGGAGCGATTTTGACAGGGAATCTTTTTGGAGGGGGAAATCAAAGTCATCGTCATCACCAACACTCTCTTCATCAACGGGATTATCATCTCCATCAACTTCTTCACCAGCACATCTCATGTCCAAACCCTAGTTCATCCATCTTCTCAATCTTCGTATCAAATCTCACATTGGTTGCTGAGACTACTTATGTGTCTATTACACCTTTTAGTTCATAAATAGGAGATTTATTGGTGAAAATTGTTATGTTTAGATTGTTCATCATATATTTATATCCATGGATCATGATCCATATCTTGTCCTGTGAGTAGATCCATTAGTTCTTGAGGACATGGGAGAAGTTTTGTTGCTAGTAATGATGTGAAGTTGAATACCGTTTAATATTTGATGATATGCCATGTTATTCTTCCTTTTTTGGGGAGGCTTGTTATCCAGACAGAATGCTTACCACTAACCCACAAGGTTATTTTTGGTGGAAAAGTATTCTCAAGTTAGTTCCTGAGTTTCGACAGGCAGCTACTCCTAAACTAGGCTCTGGAAGCACTGTTAGATTTTGGATTGACAACTGGAATCAGGGCATCATGAAAGACAGATTCCTAGAGTTGTTCTCTTTCAGTAGACAAGAGAAAATTTCAGTCCAGAAAATCAAAGGATTGGAGGATATATCTGAACATTTCTTTACTCCACTCTCCATTCAGACTCACCAGCAATTCCAAGAAATCAATGCTCTCATGCAAGCTACCCAACTGGATAATTCACTGGACACATGGTGCTTCTCCTGGAATAAGCATAAAGAGGGATTTTCTGCTATCAAAATGTATCACCATCTGCAAAGAAAAGAGGTATTTGGAAGAGTGCTGCAATGCTTAGATATAAGATTTTTCTCTGGTTGATTCTGCATGATAGAGTAAATGTCAGAAATCTCCTTTCCAGAAAGCATTTTCATCTGCCCAACTACAATTGTGAACTTTGTAGCTGTTCTTGTGAGGAAACCAGTCTTCATCTGCTCTGGGACTGCCCTTTTGCTCTGCAATGTTGGGATTCTATTGTTCCTTCCAAAGTCGGAGGCATCAATGTTTTCGATGAGATAAATTTGTTGTTACACCATCTACCCAGGTAGTGTGCAATGAGCGTAATCACCATGGGCTGCTGGCACATTTGGATGCAAAAAAACTCCAAAATTTTCAAGGCTCAAAACCCATCAATTCAAGCATGGAGGAAACTACTCAGAGATGACCTTAAGTTGATTATTCTGAGAACCAAAGAGAAGCACATACAGGCTTTCAGAGACTGGATTACAGATAAACTAGCTTAATTATCATGGACATTCCTAGAGCTGGTATTGGTTAGATGGCACGTTTATGTGTTTTCTTTTCTTTGATTGTACATAACGTTATTTAACTTTTGAATGAAAATTACTGTAGAACGATTGTTCTACGGTCTTTGGTTCAGAAAAACTCAATGAATCATGGTGAAACTAACATGACGAGATTCCCGTGTGTCCTCAAGAGCACTTTAGCTATTATAAGAAATATCACGGCTGAGCATACATAAGCATTGGAAAACTGTTGCACTCTATTACTTTTGTTAATATTTATCTTGTTACAATTTTTCTTCCTATCAAACAACCTATTAAACTAAGTTTACAACATTTACAATGAAACCTTGCTGAAAACTACTTGTCAATTCCTTCCGCTCCTCATTGAGTTCGACACTCTTACTTATTGAAAAGACTACATTAGATCCCCTATACTTGTGGATAATCAGCCTTTGCACTTCATCTTGGTTATGGGAGCACTACACCATATGTTCAGATACACGGATTCACGTGGCATGCTCACCCTATTGGCTAGGATGGGCTCGGTTCACCGCCTGTCGATCTTCGCTAACAACGTCATGTTATTTCTCAAGCCAAAATATGGTGGATGTGGTGGTATGCTCAACCATCTTGGAGGATTTTGGTGTGGCCTTAGGTTCAAGGATAACCCCTATGAAGTGCACCATTATACCTATCAGGTGCTCGTAAGTTGAAGCGGATCGACTGGAGGTTGGGTCTAGGTTACCCCTTCTGAGAGATTATTTGATTGATATCTTCACAAAAAATCTTTTTTGGATATTTTTATATATTTTAATTTCACACGACAAGATAATTCAAACAAGATATGTTATACCATTTTAAATTTCTAAACATCAATTTCACTCAGTTCAAAACAATTAGTTTCACTCACACTAGCAGAAAATAGGGCTTTCGTTCGGGCCAGGTAAGCCCATTAGTCCCGGTTCAGTCACGAACCGGGACACATGAGCCCATTGGTCCCAGTTTGTGAGGCCATGGGGCCTGTCGGGCCTCGTGGGGGCATTGGTCCTGGTTGTTAGGACGAACTGGGACCAATGGGCCTCGCTCCTGGCCCACAACCATTGGTCCCGGTTGGTGGCCTGAGCCGGGACCAAAGGGTGGTCTTTAGTACCGGGTCAAGCCACGAACCGGGACTAGTGAACCAGTCAAGGGAGACGGCTTTTGTGTGCAAAACATTAAAAGCAAAAAGAATTTTAATAAAATAAATAAAAAAGCAAAAAAAGAAAAGTTTAAATAGTAGAAACAAAATAAAATAAATAAGTAGAAACAAAAAAACAAAAAAATAGCGAAAGTAAGTAGAAACAAAATAAAATAAATAAAGCAAAAAAGAAAGAATTTTCATAAAATAAATAAAAAATGCAAAAAAGAAAAGAAAATACATA
>NC_041389.1:16712593-16721946 GCF_002162155.2 Triticum dicoccoides | reverse complement strand
AAAATTATCAACGTATTTTCTGTTCAAAACATTAAAATAAAAAAGAATTTTCATAAAGAAATTTTTTGTTAGAAACTTTAATAGCAAAAATAATTATCATAAAGAATTTTTTGTTAGAAACTAAAATAACAAAATATGTTTTTGAATATAATTAGAAAAGAAAGTAATATTATATAGCAGGAAAAAGAATCACTCAAAAATATATGTTTATAGTAAAGTTATTCAAAAACTAGTGATTCACACAAATTTAAAAAAATTCAATTTAAACTATTCAAATTGGAAAACAAATGGCACTAACAGAAAGTTTATAATTTTTATTACCTAAAAGCAAAAGGAACTAAAAAAGAAAGCAAAAAAACAAAAGAAAACAAATAATGCAAAAAACAGGAAAAAAAACTAGGGGAAAAAATGCCACCTACTTGGCCACTAGGACCTAAATATGACTAGAAACCCTACCATGGGCCAGGATTCAGGCCCGCAGAAGGCCCAGTAGGCCCAACAGGCATAGGAGTGACAATTAGGCCCGTAAGCCTACAATCGAGATGAGCTCGAGATGGGTGCGGCAGTGGGGCTGATAAACCACTGCGCGCCCCTCTCAACTAGCGAGGTGGGATTAAAGTTTTGGCCACGGGCAGCACGAGGCCTTTGGTCCCAGACTAAAGATGGTCATTGGTACCGATTCGTGGCACCAACTGAGACCAAAGGCCTCTGCTTCCCGCCCTTTAGGCTGCTGAAAAGAGACCTTTGATACCGGTTGGTGGCACCAACCGGGACTAAAGGGTGGCATTAGTCCCGGTTATTGCCACGAACCGGGACTAAAGGCTTTGGTATATAAGAAAACACTTGTGAAAATTTCACTTCTCATCTTGTAGTTGCCGCCCCGACGATGCTGACGACATCGACGCCGCCAGGCTGCCCCCACGCCGCCCGCCACCCCCGCCGTCGCCGTCGCCATCGCATGTGCCTTTCGTCGTCGTCGACCGCACCCTCGCCGCCGCCCGCACCCTCGCCCGACGCCGTCGCCTCCCCGAGCACTGCCCCGACGCCCTCGCCGGCCCGCGGTCTCCCTCGTCGTCGCTGCCCGCTCCTCGTTGCTGTCACCCCGCGCCCTTTCCCTGCCCCCACGCGCCGCCCCGGCCCGTGCCCTTGCCCCGATGCGCTGCCCTGGCCCGTGTATTTTTAGTAAGAACTAATTGAATTAATAGAACTAGTTAGTAAGAACTTGTTGCTATTTTTTTAGTTAAAGCAATCTTTCCCGCATCGACGTGGACGATGCCTATCCCGCATCCTCGTCGTCGAGTCGGCGGAGGACGACACCTACTTGACCAGACGGGCCATGTCCGGGACTGGGCTCCGCCGGGGTGGTACTGGGAGGCGCTACCTATCGGGGGGCGCAGGTTAGTGAGGAGCCAGCCTGTCGTTGACCCGAACCTTCTTTGGTCGCGGTCGCGTGGGCCAGTGACGGTCCAGAGGCTCGCGGACCCCGCGGAGGTGGTGCGTCACCGTGTTAGTGAGGAGGACGTGCACGTCCGTCGCTACTTGTTTGCGTTGGAGCACAGGTTCCCCAATACCTGGCAGGTTCTTCAGGGATCTCACTGGAGCTATGATCGCATGATGGTTCCTTCTCTGTGGGTGTCCACCGCCCGCGCCGATACCCGTCGTGTGCTAGGATTTTAGTTGTATTAGTGATGTTATATGTATGACACTATTCGGGATGTATTAGTCATAATATTTGCCGATGTACGAACGCATGAGATGATTTACTTTTGCTTATTGAATGCATGCTAATTTGAGTCCTATAAGATATTTTGAAATGTATATCTTGTGTTGCTCAAATAGGATATGTGCTTGCCCAAGTGGCCGGTCATGTTTGCAGGTTACACCTCCGAGTGGCCTATGTTTTGTCGGAGTGTTGATTCATTTCCGTTCCGGCAAATTTCAGGCGCTCGGTATGTCCTATTTTAGCAAAGGTCATGCCAGATTTTTCCGTGAATTTTGGCATGACTTGTGCCAGAATATGTAGGAAATATCGAGTGCCTCGGATTTGTGTGTTGAGTATCCTGGTAGTTGTCTTCGATCGATTTTCAATTAATGTTTCAACTATGAACATAGGAAATGTCTGACGACGAAAAGGATTTCGGTACTTGCAAATACTGCAAAGACGAGCGCGGCCTGTGCGACGGAATCTTCCTAGATGATGATAGGCGCTTCAGCATCAAGCTGGACGAGAACTTCGAAGTGGATACAGTAAGTCACAATGATAAGTTTTTTTTCGTAATTAAGCATCGCATATGCTTCATTTGCTTGAACTTATAATTTATTTATTTTTACTATTCTACTAGCGTATCCCCTGCCATGCAAGAGTGTTTGTATTGGATAAGATAGGTTTCAGTCGTACTATGGAGGTAAAGAAAGTTTACTTGAAGACCGAGCATGGTTATATTTTCAATGTAAAATTATACAATTCAGACGACTACACCTATTTTGGATGCAAAACATGGCGAGCACTATGCAAAACTTATGCATTTGAGCCTGATATGGTTATCACCTTTGATATTCGTCCGGAAGATGATATTGAAGGTAATACCGACATCTGGGTCGATGTGCAGACGCCTCCAGTTATATCATTATGTAAGTTTCTCAACCATATTTATGTCTTTGATATTGTTTATTCAAAAATAGTTGACAACTAATTTGTATTATCAGCTTATTTCACAAACATGTCCAGCGCTTGTTAGACAGGACCGTATACTGTGCCGGGGCTGAACTCAACTGCGAGGAGCTCAGTCATTATGTTTCATGGCTTGCGGATCTTGATACTGTCAAGAAAAATTTTCTTCCTGCATTTAGAAATGTTAGTATTAAAAACGTGCGACCAATAGTGTTCATAATGAACTATGGTCACATCTATTTAGGAAGGATGGTAAGATTTTTACTATTTGTCCTTAGTGCATCTTTTCCATACATTATTTTTGAAGCTAAACTTCATTGCTAAGTATGTTACCATACGATGTTCTTCAACAGGGACTTCCGATGAATGTTGTGCCTTATGGGGTCGAGACTAAAGGTACCATGAGTATTATTAGTTTACGGCCGAGATATCCTACAGATTACTTTAGTGCATTCAAGATTAGCGACGGATTCTTAATAGTGCAAGACTGGATCAAATATGTGATGGGGGAACGCAAAGAAGTACTAGGGGGCAGCAAATAGATGCGCTACCCACGATTAGAAGACAGGTTCATCTGCATGCTCCAACTTGATCAAGGAGGAGAGCTATACATGTTTTATGTTATTTTACCTAAGAGAGAGTAGCAGGAGTGATTAGCTAGCTAGAAATGAGTTTGAAGATGATGATGTGCTACACTATTATTATGATGATAAAATAGCTAGTGTTGGTGGTAATGACTATGATGATTATTATTAGCTAGTGTTAGTGGTGATTAAATAAATACTGTTGGTGATAATGACTATGATGATGATTAAATAGGTTGTGTTGTCAGATTAAATTCAAGTGGAGGCAACATGTGGTGCACATCAAAAGTACTACTAGTCTAAACTAGATCAAGTTTGGATTAGTAGTATACTTTTGACATGCACCACATATTGCCTCCACTTGAACCTAATCCACCTTCATTTGACACACTGTTATGGACATACTGATGTAAACCTCATAACTGGTATTGTACCAATATTTGTACGCTGGCGCATAAATACACTAAAAATAAAAAAAAAATAAAAAGAATACTAGTAGCGATGGAGAGAAAACACGCTGCCACTAGTTACATTAGCAGTATCGTGGAAGTGAACAAACGCTGCAGCTATTTGTCCTAGCAGTAGCGCGTGCGGGCACGCGTTACGGCTAAACAATAGCTGTAGCGCCTTATTAGTAGCGCGCCTATCCGCGCTACTAGTGAGCACAAAACCAGCGCTACTGCTTGGGTTTTCCCTAGTAGTGGGAGCTCGTGGGTTCGACGGTGGATTTGGATTGACTGGAGAGGGCATCAGAAAGGGCGCGAGGGAAGCAGGGCACACAAGAGAAAACAACATAATAGAAACTTAATTTTTTTAATAAAAAAAGGAAACGTAAAAGGACAACTGAACAAGAAAAAGCCAGTAGACAACACATCCAAAAAAATAAACACGAAACTTCTAGACTGTATCTAATTAGGCCTGCCCATCTTTGTTCGCTCGCTCGCTTCCTTGTGCATTTGGTCGACAACGAAATCCCTATTTGCCGCTCGCCGCGGCCCAATGCCGTTGTTTCGCACAGCACAAGCGAGCCAGCGAGCGAACCGCTAATGGCCCGGCCCAAGTAGTTAGGATCCGTTTTTTCTATTTTGTTTTCAATACGGTTTTCTCTGGTTTTTCCTTTTATATTTCCCTTTGCTTTTCTTCCTTCCCCTTTTCTTTTGCGTTTTCCTTTTCTTCTCTTAGGTAGAAAATTTTGAAAAATGTTAACGTATTTTAAGAAGTGTTCAAAATATTATAAAATGTTTACATATAAATTTTAAAAATGTTTACCATTCAAATTTTGTTCATATATTTCTAAACTATTTGGAAAATATAATGAACATTCACGTTTTAAAAATGTTTGGAAAATTTTAAAAAGATTAAGATTCTAAAATGTATTCATGTCTCTGAAAAAATGTTTGAGTTTAAGAAATAGGTAAAAAATTTACAAAATGTTTATGGCTTTCCAAAAGTTGTTCTATTTTTCCCCAAAAATGACCACTACAGTACCATGCTAGAACATTACTTCTTCTCAAACTTAACATATGTCGTTTTGTAACGTTGTCATGGACTCTACAAACATATTGGAGAAGGTTATAGCGGGAGTAGTTGCTACATTGCATTGCTGCAGTGCTTTTTTGAGGGGTATCACCAGGTTTTTATTAACTCAAAACAACGTTTGGGATACAAGCGATTTCAGGTGGGTATGTAACCCACAGGTGGCACCCCAAATCTAGCGATAAAGCAGCTTTTGCTAGCCAGTGAGCTCCTTCATCTGATTCTCTCATCTCATGCTTTACCCCTAGCATCTTCAAAGAACGACATATTTGCTTTAATATCCTTTATTTATGGTCATTGAACTTGGTCCTGCATTCAGATTATTAATCAGTGTTTAGGCACTGCAGCAGTACTTTGTTTATGGGCCGGTGGCCCAGCTCGCTACCGTTAGACACCTGTTAGAGACGGCGAGCGTCACATAAAATGTCTCGTAGACAAACCGAGGCAACGAGCGTTATATTGGAAATACGAGATTCACGGTTAGCTACTATCTTCAGAAAAGGCAGCTAAACTTGGGTAGGCCCTAGGCCTATAGCCAATGCCTTGTTTCATATACTCCCACCGATTTATATTAATTGTTGCTGATTTAACATGGATTAAAGAGAGAAGTATGTTCGTCCTCGAATCAAAGAACTTGACTATTCTATCCTCACAAAAGAAATAAAATGTTGTCAAACAAATTTTCTCAATAAAGTTTTTCAATATAATTTTTTTGTCGAATCATCAGTCATCATTATTTCCATTATTACATTGGAAACACTATTACATTACAGACTTAACCATCGAATTAAATTGAATCCAATCGCCTCTATGGGCAGAAGGTGACTTGGTAGTCTAATCGGACGTGGCAGGTGAAGGTGCTGCTCTTCTCGTAGGCGTAGCTGTAGGCGTCCGGACAGTGCCCCTTGAAGAAGCGCGAGTAGTCCATCGGCCCACAGGTCGACGGCGTAAGCGGCGGCGTGCAGCAGTACTGGGGGGTGCCGAACTTGATGCACGCACTCACACAGCCTCTGTCCACCTTCAGCTCCGACGGGCACTTTGCGTTGATGTCCGCGACACAGCTTATCACGTGACAGCTGCTGCCGACAGGCCCAAAGCTCATGGGCACGTTGAATCCGTCGATGAGGGAGATGTCATAGAAGTCAGGGCTGCCGCCCTTAGCCAGCGTGTACTCGGCGAGCGTCGCGGGTGGCTTCCCATGGTGGTACAGGACAGCACGCCACCGCAATTGCCCTTGATGCACGCCCCGCGGCCGCTGGCATCAATGTTGCAGCCGGTGCGCCCCCAAATCCATCCAGACACCATGCCCGGGAGGATTTGAATGTGGAAAATTTTACGGTACATCATACTACTCAACGTAATGGGTAGTATTTAGTTAATCTAATGGTCAGCATGAGACCGTCAGATTTTGGTTAATCTAATGGTTAATCTAATGGTCCCCAATGCCGGCCATCCATCGCTTGCAAAATAATCATCCAGCCGCCGCCCCATGTTCTTGGCCATCGAGACGCTGCGTGCAGGCTGGCAGCCTAGCACCCTTAGAAAGTCCTCCATCCCAACTCCTCTTAGCGCACTGTCATCCCAACGCTGCCAAAAGTCAGAGCCTAGGCTGCTTGCATGTCGCCGGCGGCGGCAGGAATTTAGTTAATTAGCTAGCTTTTTTTTTTTTGAAAAGAATGGACATGGCGTGATGTCAATAAGAGAGTTCGATGGAGTTGAATACTTACCGTGGTATGGCCTCGTATTCTAGTGTCTGCATGGTCATTCATGGGACGGGCTGGACAAGGCCGGGGCCATGCGGTCCAAGCGAAGTCTGTCATGTCTATGTCAGCGGCCAGTTGTAGATCCCGGTGGCTCGACCAGAAGACCAAAAACCGGGCAATCTAGCTGCGAATGATGACCAGCAAGGCGAGGCGATGAAGAGGGCATGCGGCCGGGGCGATGCACTCGCCTTCGTCGTCTTCCTCAGGTGACCCACTCAAAATCATGTAGGTTCGAGGGTAACACGAAAGGCATGAAAACTTGTTGCTGCCGACGGTGTCAATATGTTATGGAGAGTGACCCTGAACCACCTGCTTAAGTGGCCAATGAATGATATAGAGGAGATTCCTCAAAGATATGCCGGCACCGGAGACGTAGTGCCAGATAATCCACATTCAGGGGAGAAGAATGCACGTGACAGTTGCAGACAATCTGCGGACAAACCACCTATGCATGTTGTCATCCCCGAAGGGCGGAAAATGAACATGTATAAGCCCGGGGAACTGCTTCTATCAGATTCTATGTTGGAGACCCTCTCGATTGATCTTCAAATTCTACACGCCCATGTGGTAGATAAATCAAAAACTGTCAACATGGATACACGGCCAAGGTGATAGAAGGTTACAGAATTGATTTGGCCTTTGATGAGGTCATCTATGCAAATATTTTCTCCATCAGTGCACTCTTTCTAGAGTTAGTGAGGCTCTGGGTACTTCATCGAGCTACAGATCCCCTACCCCCGCATGGTAAAGTGTCCTTACCTGATCCTTTTTACATGTACTGCCACAACCTGGAAACCACAGAAGTCCAGGAGGTCATCTCAGACTATATGTTCTCGTTCACATATCCCCGTTTTTTATTGTCAATCATCCACATGCGGACACCTTTCTAGTGCCATACTGCAAAGTAAGTCATTAACGTTCACTAATTTATTTTGAAACATATAAATGGCCTTGTGGTTTGATCTCATCAATGCTAATTTCTTTATTTTTTTCGCTTCCATTTCATTTATTGCCATACTGCAAAGAAATTACACTTCCATTTCATTCATACATTTATTCGCTGAATGGCACGCACCAGCCACGCACGCACGCACGTACACACAGAAATGATCGATGATCATAATAAGTCAGGAAGACTACAAGGAAAAAACGTCCTCTACTTACTGATCCATGTGTAAATCATTTCGTGCGGGGCAGAGAACGATCTGGTAGTTGGTTCCGGCGGGGCAAGTGAAGGTGCTGGTCTGGTCGTCCTTAGCGTAGCTGTAGGCGTCAGGGCACTTGCCCTTGAAGAACCTCGAGTAGTTGGTCGGCGGGCAGTTGTGCTCGAACTGGCCCCGGCAGCAGTACGTGTCGCCGCCGAACTTGCCGCACGCGCTCGCGCACCCTCCGGGCACCTGCAGCTCTGGCAGGCATTCCCTGGTGATGTCCACGGCGCAGGTCGCCGCACGGCACGGCGCGCCGCCGACGGGCTGGAAGCTCATGGGCGTATTGAAGCCGTCGATGACGGACAGGTCGAAGAAGTCCCGGCTCCCGCCCCGCCCCAGCGTGTACTCGGCCAGCGTGGTGGGCTGCTGGCCGGACACGCTGCAAGCCAGCGCGCCGCCGCAGTCGCCCGTGATGCACCGGCCCCGGCCGCTGCCGTCGAAGGTGCATCCGGTGCGCGGCCACACCCTGGCGCCCGCTGTGCCGGCGGGCATGTTGAGCTGCCACGACTTGCCCGGGTCAAGACGCACGCCGCCGCCTGGGAGCGCGCCCGGCCACACCGTGTAGGAGCACCGGTTCACGACCGTGATGGTGGCGGCATCTGTGGCGACGGCGACGGCAAGGACGAGGGCGATGATGAGGTGGAGGACGCGAGTGGACGCCATGGATGATGCCGCTCTTGGTATTCTTGGACGAGTTTGTGATGGTAGTGTGCGTGCAGCGGTGGTGAATTGTGGCTTGTTGCTCTCGCCCGCGGTGGAGGTATTTATAGCCACAATGCTGCCTGTTGCTACTATAGTCCAAAGCTAGCTGGCTCGACGTTTTCTTTGGCCGCGTTTGGCAGCATGCAATATGATGGTTCTAGAATCCAAATTGTGCCACCTCGTGTATGCTTACTTGCAGCAGTGTACAATGCACCACATGTGAGTCCAATGTTTGAACAGATATATCACTTCTTACTAGTAGAGGTCTAATGAAGGGACGATCAAAATGAAGACTTATGTGTGAAGTCTTTTTGGCTATCGGATCATCTGTTATGCTCCATAATTACCTAGGGCATGTTTGGTTACCTGCATTAATTTTCAGAGATTGCATAAAAAAAGGACAAGGCTAAGTTGAGGCAGGTTGAGGAAAAATATAGAAAAATATGATATTTGCATGTTATTTGGTTGCCTGCATATAGGGTCTCTGCATTGTGAAACCAAGTTTCACCTGATGTTTGGTTGCATACAGTCTGGCGATTAGGAGTTAACAACCACACTTGAACCGAGGCGTCCATGCATAGGCTGCTATAGGCTGGTTTGGTGGCGTGTCTAAATTCAGGCCAGCTAGCCTGCCTAGACATTTTCCACCGCGGCATCTGCATCATGACGCAATTAATATGATTACAATGTAGGGTGCTAGAAGGCCAGAATCAGTGAATCACTAGTACTCCCTCCGTCTAGGTGTATACGTCACCTTACGAAAACCAAATAAACTTAAACACTTAGGCACGGTACATTAACTCCCTCCTAGTTTCTTGTTTCATGACATATCAGTGACCGGGTCTTCAGTCTCCCTGACGGGTTAGAGCGTCTAAGTGTCGGACAACCC
>NC_041389.1:16682720-16686380 GCF_002162155.2 Triticum dicoccoides | reverse complement strand
GACATATTTGCTTTAATATCCTTTATTTATGGTCATTGAACTTGGTCCTGCATTCAGATTATTAATCAGTGTTTAGGCACTGCAGCAGTACTTTGTTTATGGGCCGGTGGCCCAGCTCGCTACCGTTAGACACCTGTTAGACACGGCGAGCGTCACATAAGATGTCTCGTAGACAAACCGAGGCAACGAGCGTTATATTGGAAATACGAGATTCACGGTTAGCTACTATCTTCAGAAAAGGCAACTAAACTTGGGTAGGCCCTAGGCCTATAGCCAATGCCTTGTTTCATATACTCCCACCGATTTATATTAATTGTTGCTGATTTAACATGGATTAAAGAGAGAAGTATGTTCGTCCTCGAATCAAAGAACTTGACTATTCTATCCTCACAAAAGAAATAAAATGTTGTCAAACAAATTTTCTCAATAAAGTTTTTCAATATAATTTTTTTGTCGAATCATCAGTCATCATTATTTCCATTATTACATTGGAAACACTATTACATTACAGACTTAACCATCGAATTAAATTGAATCCCAATCGCCTCTATGGGCAGAAGGTGACTTGGTAGTCTAATCGGACGTGGCAGGTGAAGGTGCTGCTCTTCTCGTAGGCGTAGCTGTAGGCGTCCGGACAGTGCCCCTTGAAGAAGCGCGAGTAGTCCGTCGGCCCACAGGTCGACGGCGTAAGCGGCAGCGTGCAGCAGTACTGGGCGGTGCCGAACTTGATGCACGCACTCACACAGCATCCGTCCACTTTCAGCTCCGACGGGCACTTTGCGTTGATGTCCGCGGCACAGCTCATCACGTGATAACTGCTGCCGACAGGCCCAAAGCTCATGGGCACGTTGAATCCGTCGACGAGGGAGATGTTATAGAAGTCAGGGCTGCCGCCTTTACCCAGCGTGTACTCGGCGAGCGTCGCGGGTGGCTTCCC
Source organism: Triticum dicoccoides (assembly GCF_002162155.2). Taxonomy (NCBI): domain Eukaryota; kingdom Viridiplantae; phylum Streptophyta; class Magnoliopsida; order Poales; family Poaceae; genus Triticum; species Triticum dicoccoides. Next base: position 16,685,443 of record NC_041389.1, on the reverse strand, counting down.
ACCGGCGGCACAGGACAGCACGCCACCGCAATTGCCCGTGATGCACGACCCGCGGCCGCTCGAATCGAAGTTGCAGCCGGTGCGCCCCAAATCCATCTAGACCATGCTCGGGGGGATTTGAATGGGGGAAATTTTACGGTACATCATACTACTCAACGTAATGGATAGTATTTAGTTAATTTAATGGTCAGCATGAGATCGTCAGATTTTGGCTTAAGGACATATTGGTAATTATGTTTGGTCTAAGTAATTAGACTGATTGTAGCCGACTGCCGCTGCAGCCCTCCGTGGCTCCGTTCCCAATGCCGGCCATCCATCGCTTGCAAAATAATCATCCAGTCGCCGCCCCATCACGTGCAGGCTGGCAGCCTTCCAACCTTTGAAAGTCCTCCATCCCAACTCCTCCCAGCGCACTGTCATCCCAACACTGCCAAAAGTCAGAGCCTACGCTGCTTGCATGCCGCCGGCGGCGGCAGGAATTTAGTTAATTAGCTAGCTTTGTTTTTTGAAAAGAATGGACATGCACTAGTAGAAAAGGGGGCATTGGTCCAGGCCGGGTCAGCCTATTAGTCCTGGTTCAATCCAGAACCGGGATCAATGGGTGCACTGGACCTGGTTCGTGAGCCCCGGGGGCCGGCCAGGCCACATGGGCTATTGGTCCCGGTTCGTCTCGACCTTTTGGTCCCGGTTGGTGGGACGAACCGGGACCAATGGGCCTGGCTCCTGGCCCATCATCATTGGTCCCAGTTGGAGGCATGAACCGGGACCAAAGGACGCCCATTAGTCCCGGTTCATACCACCAACCGGGACTAAAGTGTTGATTCTCGTTGCGGCCAGAGTTTAGTCCCACCTTGCCAACCGAAGGGGGCTCACACCGGTTTATAAGCCCCTCCCTCTCTGCCTTGTTGAGCTCTTCTCAAAATGAAAATAGATGCCCTTATACAGGAAATTTGACCTAAATTCATATTGAATTTCTCTGAAGTTAGTAGAAATTTATTATGAATTTAGGTTGAATTTTCTCTATAAGCGCATCTATGCTCATTTCTGAGTAGTTTTTTATATAGTTTTTTTTCTTTTCTGCTATATTTATTTTTTTCTATTTATTTCTGAGTTGTAATAAGTCGTTAAAAATAAAAAAGATTTTAGTAAAGTTAATCACAACTATTTTTTCTTCTATTTATTTCTGAGTAGTTTTTTATATAGTTTTTTTCTTTTCTGCTATATTTATTTTTTCTATTTATTTCTGTGTGGTAATAAGTCATTAATAATAAAAAAAGAGGCGCAATGCTAGTTAATTCGCTTCAAGCCTTTCGGAATAGTGTAAACTGCACTGCACATAGCTCCGTGCAATCTACCCTATTCCTCAAGGCTTGAAGCAAACCAACGTGCAGGTAAGCATTGAGCCTCTTCTTCATCGTCTCTGCACTCAGGGCTTATAAATAGCTGCGAGTGCCTCTCGCTTGGCGAGGTGGTACTAAAAAAACAGCTGCAGAAAGAATCAACTAAAAAACAGCCGCAGAAAATAAATAAGTAATTAGACATGTCCATTGGTACCGGTTGGTGGCTCCAAACGGGACCAATGCCCCTCTTTAGTCCCGGCACATACTGCTTTAATGTCTTATGGTTCGGCCCTCATGATACCATGCCAACTTTCAACTTTCAACTTTTTCAGAGTTCATTTGAAATGCTTTAATGCAGAAAACAAAATAAAATAAATAATGCAGAAAACAAAACAAAAAACTGGAAAAAAAAATAAAATAAATAAAGCAAAAAGAAAATAAAAAAAATGTATTCAAATTTGAAAACTAATGGCACTAACAGAAAGTTTATAATTTTTCTAAAACTAAAATAAAAAAGAATTAAAAAATAAAGCAAAAAACAAAAGAAAACAAATAATGCAAAAAACAAAATAAAAAATCTGGGAAAAAATAAAAATATCAACAATAAGTATTTTGTTGTAAGTAGAAACAAAATAAAATAAATAAAGCACGACACAAAACAAAAAAAAATGTTTTCAAATTTGAGAAGTAATGGCACTAACAGAAAGATTAAAATTGTTCTAAAACTAAAAGCAGAAAGAATTAAAAAATAAAGCAAAAAAATAGAAGAAATTAAATAACGCAGAAAACAAAACAAAAAATCTAGAAATAAAAATAAAAATAGCAACAATGAGTAAAAAAAAAAGTGCCTCCTACTGGGACCCCATGGCCTGAATACGACTAGAAACCCACAATGGGCCAGGATTCAGGCCCACAGGAGGCCGAGTAGGCCCATCAGGCAAAGCAGTAGTAAGTAGGGCCGTAAGCCTGCAGAGGAGAGGAGCTCGAGAGGGGTGCGGCAGTGGGGCTTATAAACCACTGCGCGCCCCTCTCAGCTAGCGAGGTGGGACTAAACTTTCGTGCCGCACCGTGCCAACACACGACCATTGGTCCCGGTTCGTGGCTCCAACCGGGACCAATGCCCACCCTTTAGTCCCGGTTGATGGCACCAACCGGGACCAAAGCCCTTTGCTTCCCGCCCTTTGGGCTGCTGAAAAGAGGCCTTTGGTCCTAGTTGGTACTACCAACCGGGACTAAAGGGTGCATTGGTCCCGGTTGGAGCCACCAACCGGGACCAAAGACTTTGCTATATAAGGAAAATTTTAGAACCGCATCCCCACTTTGATCTCTCCTCCTCCTTGATCTCTCGACGCCGCGCCGCCGCCCGCCGCCACCTCGCCGTCG
>NC_041389.1:16672677-16682251 GCF_002162155.2 Triticum dicoccoides | reverse complement strand
TAATAGATTTTTTTTTCTATTAATTTGTTCATAGTATGTTTGGTGATATTATTGTTAATAGATTTTTTGGTGATATTTAGATTGTGTTAGTAAGTACTATAATTGAACTAGCTAGTTAGAAAAATATAATTACTATTTTATTTAGATTTTTTGGTGTAATTAATTTATTCATATTCTGTTAGATTTTTTTTCTGTTGAACTAGATAGTTGATTTAATTAATAAAACTACTTTATTTAAGTATATATAGAAGTAGTTTGTAGTAAGTGCTACTTTATTTATTTATAGTAAGTGCTACTTTATTTATTTATAGTAAGTGCTTAGTAGTTGAACTAGATAGTTGATTTAATTAATAAAACTACTTTATTTAGCTATATATAGAAGTACGTAGTTCCGCATCGACGTCGGCGATGCCTATCCCGCATCCTCGTCGTCGTCGACTCGGCGGTGGAGGCCTGCTTGATCAGGGCCATGTTCGGGACTAGGCTCCGCCGGACTGGTATTGGGAGGTGCTTCCTTCTGGGGGGCGTAGGTTGGTGAGGAGGCAGCCCGTTGTTGACCCGATACTTGTTTGGTGGCGGTCGCGTGGGCCAGTGACGGTGCCGAGGCTTCCAGACACCGCGGAGGTGGTACGTCACCGTGTCAGCGAGGAGGACGAGCACGTCCGTCGCTACATGGTTGCGTTGGAGGGCAGGTTCGACAATACCTGGCAGGTTCTTCAGGAATCTCACTGGAGCTAGGATCATGTGATTGTTCCTTATCTTTGGGTGTCCACCGCCCGCGACGATACCCGTCGGGCGCTACGGTTCTAGCTGTATTAATTAGCGATGATATATGTATGATAGTATTCGAGGAGTATTCGACGATGTACGGACACAAGAGATGATGTACTTTTGGTTATAATTGAATGCATGCTAATTTGAATACTACTTTATTTTACGATTTGGTTTTGCTTATTGAATGATCATATTGGAAAAGTACTCCTACTTTGAATGCTAAAATTGAAGAGCACTCCATGCAGAAATCTAGGAGCCCCCTCCATCATCCACGCCGTCGTGGGGGTAGCTTCTCCTTCATTCCCGTGTGCTAAACAATTTGTTGTAATAATGCACTCGGGAATGAAAGGAGGAGCTACATACCATCACCACTAGTCAACCCGTGATTAATAATAATGATCTAATTTAGGTTTTTTAGTACATATATTTAATATTTGAATTATGAACTTAGGCCGGAAATGTCGTACTCGGACGATGAAAACCGCCCGGGGGAGTGCGACTGGTGCCATGACGACCGAGGTATGTGCGACAGGTTCATTGAGCTGGACGAAGATCGGCGCTTCAGCATTAAGCTCGAGGAGACCTTCGATGTTCATACGGTACGCAACGACGACAATATTTTTTTCGTAATTAAGCACGACTTCAACTATTTTAACGTGTATTTTTCATCTTTTCCAATTCGACTAGCTTATCCCATGCTTTGCAAGACGCTATGCCTTGGAGAGGATGGGTTTTGAAGACCATGAAAGTATGGAAACCAAAAAAATTATCCTAAGTACCCATCATGGTGTGGATTTTCAAGTAAAGCTGTACAATGCTCAGAGTGTAACCCATTTTAGTTGCAAAAACTGGGAAGCACTTTGAAAGATGTATGGTTTTGATGAGGCTATGCTTGTCACCATGGATCTTGGTGATCCTACAATCGCGCAAGAGAGGCCTTCGATTTTCGTCCTTGTGGATACACCCCCAATTCTTCCCCCATGTGAGCTTAACATAGTTATTAAGTAATTTAAATTGTTTATTTCAAAATAGTTGACAACTTATTTCCATTGACAGCTTATTTTCATTCTTCAAAGAATGTGCGGAAGATGGTAGACAGAACCTACTACACCGAAGGCTCCGAACTAACTTATCAGGAGAAAAATCATATGGTCGCATTTTGTACTAATCTTGAGAATTACAATATCTACAATCAAACTCCTCAACATTATGGTCAATACGTGCCACTACTGCACGTGTTGAACTACGGTAACTACCATGGAGATATCCTGGTAAGATTTTTTACTATTACGACATCCGTGCATCTTTTTGCACACTTCTAAAACTAGTACATCATTGCTAACTACGAAGTTATTACTATGTTTTTCAACAGATAATCCCGAATGATTGTGTGCCTCATCTGATGTATACACACGGTAGCGTTCATGTTTTGAACATACAACCAGGTCTTTCTACGAATCTGAACTGTCCATACTGGGTTTCTAAAAGAAGTGGAGACATGACAACCAAAGAATGGAAAAAATGTATGGACAGTCGTAAAGAGCTTCTTGGAAGCAACAATCAGGAAGGGCAAAAATTGGAGACAGGATGATCGCCATTCTTCATAATGGAGAGTCAGGGTCTATATTGTTTTATGCTATTTTACCTTAAGGGTGTTTAGGTCATGTCCTATCTGATACTGATGATCATGTGCTAAGAACAATTAAGTAGGGTTGGGTTGGATGACTATGAGGATGATGATCGTATGACTTATTATTAATAACGAGTAGAAGTTGTATGATGATGCTGATTAGTAGGACTTGTTATTATATATGATGACGTATGATGCGAGCATGCATGACTTATTATATCAGCGGGTGAAATGAACATATATAGCAGCAACGTTGGTAAACCAGGGACAAAGATATAAGAGAGGACACTTCTCTCTATTAGCTAGCTAATAACAACCTAAAAATAACCCCCAAAACCCCTAAAGCAGCCACTTTTCTAAAAAAACATGGACTTTTGGTCCCAGTTGGTGCCACCAACTGGGACCAAAGGCCCCCTGACTGGGCTCGGCGCATAGGGCCACGTGGAGGCACATTGATCTCGCTTCATGTTTGAACCGGGACTAATGGGTGGAGGTATTAGTAACGACCCATTAGTCCCGGTTCATGAACCGGTACTAAAGGCCCTTACGAACCGGGACTATTAGGTGTTTTTCTACTAGTGATGGCGTGATGTCAATAAGAGAGTTCGATGGAGTTGAATACTTACCATGGTATGGCCTCGAATTCTAGTGTCTGCATGGTCATTCATGGGACGGGCTGGACAAGGCCGGGGCCATGCGGTCCAAGCGAAGTCTGTCATGTCTATGTCAGCGGCCAGTTGTAGATCCCGGTGGCTCGACCAGAAGACCAAAAACCGGGCAATCTAGCTGCGAATGATGACCAGCAAGGCGAGGCGATGAAGAGGGCATGCGGCCGGGGCGATGCACTCGCCTTCGTCGTCTTCCTCAGGTGACCCACTCAAAATCATGTAGGTTCGAGGGTAACACGAAAGGCATGAAAACTTGTTGCTGCCGACGGTGTCAATATGTTATGGAGAGTGACCCTGAACCACCTGCTTAAGTGGCCAATGAATGATATAGAGGAGATTCCTCAAAGATATGCCGGCACCGGAGACGTAGTGCCAGATAATCCACATTCAGGGGAGAAGAATGCACATGACAGTTGCAGACAATCTGCGGACAAACCACCTATGCATATTGTCATCCCTGAAGTGCGGAAAATGAACATGTATAAGCCTGGGGAACTACTTCTATCAGATTCTATGTTGGAGACCCTTTCGATTGATCTTCAAATTCTACACGCCCATGTGGTAGATAAATCAAAAACTGTCAACATGGATACACGGCCAAGGAGATAGAAGGTTATAGTTTTGTCCCAGAGTCTCCGGCTGACCGAATTGATTTGGCCTTTGATGAGGTCATCTATGCAAATATTTTCTCCATCAATGTAGTCTCCCTAGAGTTAATGAGGCTCTAGGTACTTCATCGAGCTACAGATCCACTACTCCCGCATGGTAAACTGTCCTTACCTATTCCTTTTTACATGTACTGCCACACCCTGGAAACCACGGAAGTCCAGGAGGTCATCTCAGACTACATGTTCTCGTTCACATATCCCCGTTCTTTATTGTCAATCATCCACATGCGGGCACCTATTTAGTGCCATGCTGCAAAGTAAGTCATTAACGTTCACTAATTTATTTTGAAACATACAAATGGCCTTGTGGTTTGATCTCATCAATGTTTATTTCTTTATTTTTTCGCTTCCATTTCATTTATTGCCATACTGCAAAGAAATTACACTTCCATTTCATTAATACATTTATTTGCTGAATGGCACGCACCAGCCACACACGCACGCACGCACACACAGAAATGATCGATGATCATAATAAGTCAGGAAGACTACAAGGAAACGTCCTCGACTTACTGATCCATGTGTAAATCATTTCGTGCGGGGCAGAGAATGATCTGGTAGTTGGTTCCGGCGGGGCAGGTGAAGGTGCTGGTCTGGTCGTCCTAAGCGTAGCTGTAGGCGTCGGGGCACTTGCCCTTCAAGAACCTCGAGTAGTTCGTCGGCGGGCAGTTGTGCTCGAACTGGCCCCGGCAGCAGTACATGTCGCCGCCGAACTTGCCGCACGCGCTCGCGCACCCTCCGGGCACCTGCAGCTCTGGCAGGCATTCCCTGGTGATGTCCACGGCGCAGGTCGCTGCACGGCATGGCGCGCCACCGACGGGCCGGAAGCTCATGGGCGTATTGAAGCCGTCGATGACGGACAGGTCGAAGAAGTCCCGGCTCCCGCCCCGCCCCAGCATGCACTCGGCCAGAGTGGTGGGCTGCTGGCCGGACACGCTGCAAGCCAGCGCGCCGCTGCAGTCGCCCGTGATGCACCGGCCCCGGCCGCTGCCGTCGAAGGTGCATCCGGTGCGCGGCCACACCCTGGCGCCCGCTGTGCCGGCGGGCATGTTGAGCTGCCACGACTTGCCCGGGTCGAGACGCGCGCCGCCGCCTGGGAGCGCGCCCGGCCACACCGTGTAGGAGCACCGGTTCACGACCGTGATGGTGGCCGCATCTGTGGCGACGGCGACGGCAAGGACGAGGGCGATGATGAGGTGGAGGACACGAGTGGACGCTATGGATGATGCCACTCTTGTATTTTTGGACGAGTTTGTGATGGTAGTGTGCGTGCAGCGGTGGTGAATTGTGGCTTGCTGCTCTCGTCCGCGGTGGATGTACACTAGTAGAAAAACACCTAATAGTCCCGGTTCGTAAGGGCCTTTAGTCCCGGTTCATGAACCGGGACTAATGGGCCGTTACTAATACCTCCACCCATTAGTCCTGGTTCAAACAAGAACCGGGACCAATGTGCCTTCACGTGGCCCTGTGCGCCGAGCTCAGTCAGGGGTCCTTTGGTCCCGGTTGGTGGCACCAACCGGGATCAAAAAGCATCCACGTATCAGCATTCCAGTGGTTGGGGGGGGGGATTGAGGGTTTTGGGGGGTTAATTTACGTGTTTCATATATTGTGTTAGTTAGCTAATTAATAAAGAGATGTGTCCTCTCTTATGTCCGTGCTTGGTCGACTCTACGTACTATATATACATAAGTGATTGAGAGAACCATTCAGTACAGATTCATGCATACTGAGAGAAGTGATCGATCGACCTCTCTCCTTCTTCGAGAGATTGGTCGAACAACAAGTTTTCGTATATCATGTATCTGACGCTACTGGCTACATACATGCATGTACAATATGTATAAGATCTCTTATAATTACAATCCCCTAGCAATTGAAATCAATTTCCACATGGTATTCTCCGGCTTTATTGATGACGTGGTCAAGAAAGAATCCCTTCAATTCCTCTTGAATTGCTTTCATGCGATCTGGTTCTAGGAGTTCATTCCGCATCTGCCACATCTAATTCGAAGAAGGGGGTTAATTAATACATATATATGAATGAAACTCAACAGAAATGATGGTGTAATAAAATGAAATTGTGAATATTATTGCTTACGCACTTCATATAGTCTTTGAGAGTAGCCCCGCTTGTTTTTCAAAGTCGCGTTGTGGATGAACTCGCACACGTAGTATCCATAGAAATCATTCCCTTCTTCCTGCCACAAGCACTTTACGAGAAATAGAGGTCAATCAAACTGATAATGAAGCATTATAAATGGCATTGATGAAAGTATAGCTATAGAATCAACGGGAGATGCGCGTAACTAGCTAGCCAGTAGAACCTACTTTCGGGTATGTATATCGCAGCTCCTTCGGCAGTCCCGGAGCTTCTGCGGTGAACTGTTTTCAAACCCTGCAAGACAAAGAAAATAATTATTATTACTTTAGATATCAGGAAATGAACAAAAAGTTGCCGATATGGTGCGATAATGATCGATTGAACTTACTTGCTGAGCATTTCAGTCATGTCCGCATAGGATTTGGGATCTTTCCGTCTCGAGTCTAAGACGGTTACTAGTCCATGCTCAAGCTTAATCTCTAGAAGAATATAGTGGTACCTGCGCACGCATGCATAACTCATCAATTACATTACTATAGCCTCACTCGAGTAATAAGGGAAACCGAATATGCACACGACAGTAACACTCACTTGCCGTTGTAAGGAAAGAGTATGGTATCTTTGTTTTGATTTTTTATCAATGATTGTAGCACGTTGTCCTCGGCCTCTTTGATGTCCTTTTTAACCAGAAATTCATCTATGATATTTGTGTTAATGAACCCAATATCATAAATTTCTTGTTTTTTGCACTCAACGATCTTCAATCTGCATAATATATTAAGGATAATTAATTATAAATACATGAAATGAAAGAGCCGAGCTATATATAGAGACATAATGACAGAAATAGTACTTACAGACAGTAGCAAAAGACCATTAGTTTATCGAGGGCCTTTTGATTGAAGAACGCGAAGAACTCATCAAATGGAACAGTCAACAGATCATTTGTAACGAGGTCGTGCTCCTCTTTAATATGCAGATACAAAGCATTCGTACCCTCAGACTCTCCGCAGGTTTCCATGTACCAATTATGGAATCTTCGCATCATTGTTGTCAGAGATTTTCCATCTTTGACGAGAGGCTTCCCGTACTCGTATCTGTGTTCGTCCACCTCCAAGAAATCAGGAAGTGCATCGTCAAGCAGGTAATCTTCAAGATTGCCATAACCGGCCACCGTCCCCGAAGCATTAGACACATTGAGCGGGGGGCACGATTGCTGTGCTTGTTCTCCGAGCCAGGCAATTTTTTCCCCTTTGCTCGTTCTTTTGACCTTTTAGCACTAACAGTAGTTCCCGATCGTTGGGCTTGGATATATATTTGTTCAGTAATGTGCTCATAGTTGGTTCTCGGCGGGGACTTTGGTGGTTTCTTCAGGGCATCGATCGTGCGCTTTGCTTTCACCGGATCTACCTTCTCCTCCGGAGGTGGATGTCTCTTTGCTTTCACCCCTTCAAAGAACTCCTTCATGTGGGTCCGCACAATCGTATCATTTTCCTCCTCGGAACTCTCGTACGGTAACTTCTTTAGAGGCTTGAGAGATGGACCGTATTTGTATTGCCTCCCGCCTCTGGTTGTGCTGCTAGATGTCGGAGCAGACGGAGCGGCTGCGGCGTCTATCTTCTTTCGTGCTTGCTTATGAGGCGGAGGAGAAGGAGTACAACGCGCCGGAGCAGCCGGGGTGGCGGCGGGTCTCTTCCGCCCTTGCTAGCGAGGCGGAGAAGGAGGATCCTGCTGGCTGCTCGGGAGCACCGGCGCAGGTGGAGAAGGAGGCGGAGTGCCACCATGCACCGAAGAAGGAGGCGGAGTGCCGCCACGCGTGCCCTGATCGTCACTCGCCGGAGGAGGAGGCGGAGTGCCCTGACTCGCCGGAGCAGGAGGAGGAGGCGCAGGCGTCCAGTTCGGAAGGTTGATGAGCTCCTTCTTCCATAGGCATGGGGTCTTCAGAGCAGAACCCAGCCTAGTCTCCCCTTCACCGGTAGGGTGGTCAATCACGTGGTCCTCAAATCCCTCCGTTATTTCATCCACCATCACCTTAGCATATCCTTTTGGAATCGGCTGGCAGTGATAAGTTGTGCCGGGTCCACTAGGATAAACTTGGCCAATAGCCGCCTTGACCTTCAAATTCATCCATCGCGCCATAATGTGGCAATTTTGAGACTCCGTGATACCATCCACGGGATAGCTGGCAGGAGCCGTCAAGACATGCTCCGGCTAAAGTAGCTCGGTGGAAGCCAGGCTGCTTCTCCGCTGAGATGGAGGGGTAGCTTCGGGGGAAGCTTCGGCAGGTCGTTTGCTGCGATCTGCTGCTTCTCGTTCCTCTTCTCGATCCTCTAGCCCCATTACCCTTTCGTGCAGCGCCTGCAGTTGGTCCTGCTCCAGTTTCTTCCTCCTCTCGTGGGTTTTGTAACCCTCTGCGTCCGGAAAACCAACCTTCCATGGAATGGAGCCTGGCGTGCCTCGTGTCCGTCCAGGGTGCTCAGGATTTCCAAGGGCCATTGTGAGCTCGTCCTTCTCCCTATTTGGAAGGAACGTCCCTCGCTGCGCTGCATCGATATAGTGTCGAAGGTTCTTGACTGGTATTTCCAGTTGCTCGTCCGTCCACTGGCAAAACCCTGTTACAGGGTCCAAGGTTCCGCCAGACCCGAAGAACCAAGTCCGGCAACGGTCTGGCCATCTCATTGTCTCTGGTTCGATCCCTTTTTCAAGCAGATCATTCTCAGCCTTGGACCACTTAGGCCGGGCTTGCAGGTAGCCACCTGACCCCGTGCGATGGTGAAGTGTCTTCTTCGCAGCATTTTTCTTGTTTGTCTTCGACATCTTCTTACTCTTTTCCGATGTCTTGTGGGCCACAAATGCGGGCCAGTGATCTTTGATCTTCTCATATTTGCTGATGAATTCTGGTGTCTTTTTATTTTTGACAAACTGGTTCAGCTCTTTCCTCCACCTCCTCATTAGGGTTGCCATCTTCTTAAGAGCACAAGCCTTGATTAATTCCTCTTTAACTGGCTTCTCCGGATCCTCCTCTGGCGGTAGGGTGAAATTTGCCTTCAGCTCAGTCCAAAGATATTCTTTCTGCATATCATTGACGTAAGACACCTCAGGGTCTTCCTCCTTAGGCTTATACCATTGTTGGATGCTGATCGGGATCTTCTCCCTAACAAGAACCCCGCACTGAGCAGAAAATGCCTTCCTTGTCCGGATGGGTTCAATCGGTTCGCCGTCGGGCGCGATTTCTATGATCTCAAACTTTTCATCCGAGCTCAACTTTTTCTTCGGGCCTCGTCTCCTTACCGAAGTTGTGCTCGATCCGGAGGGCTAGAAATTATAAGGAAGAAAGACGAGAGTAATTAATATGTGTACATTTACCAAAACAATGGAAGCATCAATTAACTAGTCAGCATGGGCTTAACTAATATATATATACCTGGCCGGGCTAGGTTCGGTCACCGGAGCAGTCAGCACGGTCTCCTTCTTGTACCTCCATTGTGTCACCGGAGCCATCATGAACATAGTCCTGTTCTTGTACCGGCATTAATGGGCCGAAGCCATCATGAACAAAGCCCTCTTCTTCACCCCGTTCTTCCAGCTGACCAACGGTGTCGAGGAGAAATGATGCAACTTTATCCCTTCAATTTGCGATTATGTCCCTCAATATCGCTTCTGTTTCTTCGTCTCGGCAGTGCTCCATATTTTCTGCAAATATTTACAACATGTCAATTATTATTCAAACATG
>NC_041389.1:16663680-16671944 GCF_002162155.2 Triticum dicoccoides | reverse complement strand
TCAAAGGTTTGGGGTGGCCTTGACGACAACGCTCTTTTAACTTGGTAAATTTAGGTGGCCTCGAGTGAGTTAATTTGTCGGGTAGGGGTGCGGCCGGAGGGGTTAGGAGACCAACATCGTTTTCTCTCTAGGGTTTGGGTGTCCTCGAGAGTTTTGGTCGAGCGAGAGGGCCGAGGGGGGGGGTATATATATCGACCGCCCCTCATGTCGAAGTTATCTCGAGGGGGTTATATCGACAACGACGCGACAACGACGAGAAAGGAAAATAATTAAGGAAAAGGAAGAAAAGAGGAAGAAGGAAGAAGAAGAAGAAAAAAAAGAGGAGAAGAAGAAAGGAATAGAGGAGAAGAAGAAAAAATTCTTCTTCTCCTCTATTCCTTTCTTCTTCTCCTCTTCTTTTTCTTCTTTTTTTCTCTTCTTATTTATTTCTCCTCTTCTTCATCTTCTTATTTTCCTTTTTTCCTCTCATTCTATTTCTTCTTCTTTCTTCCTTCTTCCTTCTTCCTCTTTTCTTCCTTTTCCTTATTTTACTTTAAATTTCTCCTCTACACTAACCTAAAATGCACTAACCTAAAATCGATATCTACTAACAACCTAAATAAAAAATTAATACATATATGAAAAAACATATATAAACAAAAAAATGCTATGAACATTATATTCATACATACATATATATATATAGCCACATCCATTCATCATATATATAGCTACCACACACACATATATACATTATATATATGAAAAAAAATGCAGTGAACAAAAAATATACACTTATGAAAAAAATACTATGAACATGTACACACATATATATACACATACAAACACATATACACAAAAAAATGCAAAAAATTGCTATGGAAATTGCAGGGGAGGCGGGGCGGCGCGCGGCGGCCGCGCAGGGACAGGGGCGGCGCGCGGTGGCCGCGCAGGGGCGCGGGACGGGAGGGGCACGGGAGCAGGCTGTGCTCATAGGGGGCGGCGGCGACGGCGCAGGCGAGCAGCCTGACGGCGGCGGTGGCGGCGGCGACGACAAGGTGGAGCAGGGGCGTCGGGCGGCGACGGCGACAAGGAGGAGGAGGGGCGCGTCGAGGGAGAAGTGGGCGATTTGTCTGGAAACTGCTAGTGTTTGCTTATATAGCAAACCCTTTAGTCCCGGTTGGTGGCACCAACCGGGACTAATGCATCCTTTAGTCCCGGTTGGTGCCACCAACCGGGACCAAAGGCCTCTTTTTCGGCAGCCCAAAGGGCGGGAACCGGCGGCCTTTGGTCTCGGTTGGTGGCACCAACCGGGACTAATACCTCCCCCTTTAGTCCCGGTTTGTGCCACCAACCGGGACCAAAGGCCTCTGTGCTGCCCGCCTCGGGGCCAAAGTTTAGTCCCACCTCGCTAGTTGAGAGGGGCGCGCAGTGGTTTATAAGACTCACTGCCGCACCCCTCTCGAGCTCCTCTCCAGCGCAGGCTTTCGGGCCTACTTGCTATTGCTTTGCCTGATGGGCCTTCTGGGCCTACTGCGGGCCTGAATCCTGGCCCATAGTAGGGTTTCATGTCGTATTCAGGCCGTGGGGGCCCAGTAGGAGGCATTTTTTTTGTTTTTTTTGTTTTCTTTACTTATTGTTGCTATATTTATTTTTTTCCAGTTTTTTTTCTTTTGTTTTCTGCATTATTTATTTTCTTTTGTTTTCGCTTTATTTTTTAATTATTTTTGCTTTTAGTTTTTGGAAAATTATAAACTTTCTGTTAGTGCCATTAGTTTTCAAATTTGAAAACACTTTTTTTGTTTTTTTGTTTTCTTTCTTGCTTTATTTATTTTATTTTGTTTCTACTTACAACAAAATACTTATTGTTGTTTTTTTGTTTTGTTTTTGCATTATTTATTTTCTTTTGTTTTTTCCTTTATTTTTTAATTGTTTTTGCTTTTAGTTTTAGGAAAATTATAAACTTTCTGTTAGTGCCATTAGTTTTCAAATTTGAAAACATTTTTTTTCTTTTTTTTCGTTCTTGCTTTATTTATTTTATTTTGTTTCTACTTACAACAAATACTTATTGTTGCTATTTTTAATTATTACGAGGGCCGAACCATAAGACATTAAAGCATTTCAAATGAACTCTGAAAAAGTTGAAAGTTGGCATGGTATCATAAATTGACCCACATAGCATGTGCATGTACAAAACGGACAATGGTATCATACTCGTCAGTTAAAAAGTTGGCATGGTATCATCATAATAGTTGCGGGAGAAAGTCTTCACTTTTTCTTCGCTTGTGTCATTTGCTTATTGCGTCGTAACCATGGATAATCTTCATCGTTTATCAGGATGCTGGGGTCAGCCTTGACTTTGAAGGGAGGAATTTCATGAAACTTTTCATAATCTTCAGACATGTCTGTCTTGTCCTTCACTCCCATGATGTCCCTTTTTCCTGAAAGAACTATGTGGCGCTTTGGCTCATCGTATGATGTATTCGCTTTCTTATCTTTTCTCTTTCTCGGTCTGGTAGACATGTCCTTCACATAGATAACATGTGCCACATCATTGGCTAGGATGAACGGTTCGTCAGTGTACCCAAGATTTTTCAGATCCACTGTTGTCATTCCGTACTGTGGGTCTACCTGTACCCCGCCTCCTGACAGATTGACCCATTTGCACTTAAACAAAGGGACCATAAAATCATGTCCGTAGTCAAGTTCCCATATGTCCACTATGTAACCATAATTTGTGTCCTTTCCCCTCTCGGTTGTTGCATCAAAGGGGACACTGCTGTTTTGGTTGATGCTCATTTGATCTTGGTCAATCGTGTAAAATGTATTCCCGTTTATCTCGTATCCTTTCCAAATCAATACAGTCAAAGATGGTCCCCTGGACAACAAGTACAGCTCAACAAAAACAGTGTTGTCACCTCTGATACGTGCTTCCAACCAACTGCTGAAAGTCCTGATGTGTTCACATGTAATCCAGTCGTCGCACTGCTCCGGGTGTTTGGAGCGCAGACTATTCTTGTGTTCATCGACATACGGGGTCACCAAGGTAGAGTTCTGTAGAACTGTGTAGTGTGCTTGAGACCAAGAATATCCGTCCCTGCAAATTATTGAGTCCCTTCCAAGCGTGCCTTTTCTAGTCAGTCTCCCCTCATACCGCGATTTAGGGAGACCTATCTTCTTAAGGCCAGGAGTGAAGTCAACACAAAACCCGATGACATCCTCTGTTTGATGGCCCATGGAGATGCTTCCTTCTGGCCTAGCGCGGTTACAGACATATTTCTTTAGGACTCCCATGAACCTCTCAAAGGGGTACATATTGTGTAGAAATACGGGGCCCAGAATGACAATCTCGTCAACTAGATGAACTAGGACGTGCGTCATGATATTGAAGAAGGATGGTGGGAACACCAGCTCGAAACTGACAAGACATTGCACCACATCACTCCTTAGCCTTGGTATGATTTCTGGATCGATCACCTTCTGAGAGATTGCATTGAGGAATGCACATAGCTTCACAATGGCTAATCGTACGTTTTTCGCTAGAAGCCCCCTCAATGCAACCGGAAGCAGTTGCGTCATAATCACGTGGCAGTCATGAGACTTTGGGTTCTGAAACTTTTTCTCTACCATATTTATTATTCCTTTTATATTAGCCGAGAAGCCACTCGGGACCTTCATACTAAGCAGGCATTTAAAGAAGATTTCCTTCTCTTCTTTGGTAAGAGCATAGCTGGCAGGACCTTCATACTGCTTTGGAGCCATGCCGTCTTTTTCGTGCAAACGTTGCAGGTCCCCCCGTGCCTCAGCTGTATCTTTTGTCTTCCCATACACGCCCAAGAAGCCTAGCATATTCACGCAAAGGTTCTTCGTCACGTGCATCATGTCGATCGAAGAGTGGACCTCTAGGTCTTTCCAGTAGGGTAGGTCCCAAAATATAGATTTCTTCTTCCACATGGGTGTGTGTCCCCCAGCGTCACTCGGAACAGCTAGTGTGCCGGGACCCTTTCCAGAGATTACGTGTAAATCATTGACCATAGCAAGTACGTGATCACCGGTACGCATGGTGGACTTCTTCCGGTGATCTGCCTCGCCTTTGAAATGCTTGCCTTTCTTTCGACGTTGATGGTTGGTCGGAAGAAATCGACGATGGCCCAGGTACATATTCTTCCTGCAGCTTCCCAGGTATATACTTTCGGTGTCAAGTAAACAGTGCGTGCATGCATGGTATCCCTTATTTGTCTGTCCTGAAAGGTTACTGAGAGCGGGCCAATCGTTGATGGTCACGAATAGCAACGCCTTTAGGTCAAATTCCTCCTGTTTGTGCTCATCCCACGTACGTACACCGTTTCCATTCCATAGCTGTAAAAGTTCTTCAACTAATGGCCTTAGGTACACATCAATGTCGTTGTCGGGTTGCTTAGGGCCTTGGATGAGAACTGGCATCATAATGAACTTCCGCTTCATGCACATCCAAGAAGGAAGGTTATACATACATAGAGTCACGGGCAGGTGCTGTGATTGCTGCTCTGCTCCCCAAAAGGATCAATGCCATCCGCGCTTAAAGCAAACCATACGTTCCTTGGCTCACTTGCAAACTCATCTGAGTACTTTCTCTCAATTTTTCTCCACTGCGACCCGTCAGCGGGTGCTCTCAACTTCCCGTCTTTCTAACAGTCCTCACTGTGCCATCGCATCAACTTGGCATGCTCTCTGTTTCTGAACAGACGTTTCAACCGTGGTATTATAGGAGCATATCACATCACCTTCGCAGGAACCCTCTTCCTGGGGGGCTCGCCGTCAACATCACCAGGGTCATCTCGTCTGATCTTATACCGTAATGCACCACATATCGGGCATGGGTTCAGATCCTTGTAGGCACCACGGAAGAGGATGCTGTCATTAGGGCATGCATGTATCTTCTGCACCTCCAATCCTAGAGGGCATATGACCTTCTTTGCTGCGTATGTACTGTCGGGCAATTCGTTATCCTTTGGAAGCTTCTTCTTCAATATTTTCAGTAGCTTCTCAAATCCTTTGTCGGGCACAGTATTCTCTGCCTTCCACTGCAGCAATTCCAGTATGATACCGAGCTTTGTGTTGCCATCTTCGCAATTGGGGTACAACCCTTTTTTGTGGTCCTCTAACATGCGATCGAACTTCAGCTTCTCCTTTTGACTTTCGCATCGCGTCCTTGCATCGACAATGACCCGGCGGAGATCATCATCATCGGGCACATCGTCTGGTTCCTCTTGATCTTCAGCAGCTTCGTCCGTTGCAGCATCATCGTGCACATCGTCTGGTTCCTCTTGATCTTCAGTAGCATCACCGTATTCAGGGGGCACATAGTTGTCATCGTACTCTTCTTCTTCGTCGTCTTCCATCATAACCCCTATTTATCCATGCCTCATCCAAATATTATAGTGTGGCATGAAACCCTTGTAAAGCAGGTGGGTGTGGAGGATTTTCCGGTCAGAGTAAGACTTCGTATTCCCACATATAGGGCATGGACAACACATAAAACCATTCTGCCTGTTTGCCTCAGCCACTTCAAGAAAATCATGCACGCCCTTAATGTACTCGGAGGTGTGT
The DNA here is from genome assembly GCF_002162155.2 of Triticum dicoccoides. NCBI lineage: Eukaryota > Viridiplantae > Streptophyta > Magnoliopsida > Poales > Poaceae > Triticum > Triticum dicoccoides. The sequence goes on along the minus strand of NC_041389.1, from coordinate 16,666,376 downwards.
CTTGAACCGTACATCCATTGCCAGTTCATCTGCGTGCATTATATATAATTAAGTGTGTCAAAATCATTACATAACATAATGAATAGATAATTAAGTGACCAAATTAATAGAAGTTCATCATCACATTAAAACCAAAGTACATACATAGTTCTCATCTAACAACATAAAGCTCTGCAGAGCATCTAAATTAATTAAACCATACACTAAAACTATGTAAAACATTTCAATGCGAAAACAAATGCGATCATAATCGCAACCAATGTAACAACTGATCCAATGGCATAATGATACCAAGCCTCGGTATGAATGGCATATTTTCTAATCTTTCTAATCTTCAAGCGCATTGCATCCATCTTGATCTTGTGATCATCGACGACATCCGCAACATGCAACTCCAATATCATCTTCTCCTTCTCAATTTTTCTAATTTTTTCCTTCAACAAATTGTTTTATTCTTCAACTAAATTTAACCTCTCGATAATAGGGTCGGTTGGAATTTCCGGTTCAACAACCTCCTAGATAAATAAAATCTATGTCACGTTAGTCGGCATAATTGTCATAAACAATAAATGAACCAATAGTTATGAAAAGATAATATATACCACATCTGAATCATAGACAGGACGAGGGCCGACGGGGGCGGATACCAAAACCATCGCACTGTATAAGATGCAATAATAAAAGTAAGAAAATTATACAAGTATCTACATAAATATACAAGTAAGATTTTTTTCCTTTCAGAAAGAAGATAAGAACAAGAGGCTCACCACGGTGGTGCCGGCGACGAGATCGGCGCGGGCGATCGACGGCGGTGAAGACGGGGACGAGACGTGATGGACCGCTAAACCTAGACAAATATTGAGGAAAATGGATCTTGGAGGTCAAGCTTGGAGAGGAGAAAGCTTAAGTAGTGTGGCTCGGGCATTCCATCGAACACCTCGTGTGCATAGGAGGTGAGCTAGAGCACCACAAAGCTCTCCCCTCGCCGGCCACGAAAAACAGAGCACTGGGAGTGCTCTGCTCGCGGGCGAGGGGTAGATATAGACAACTAGTTGGTCCCGGTTCGTGCCACGAACCGGGACTAAAGGGCAGCCTTTGGTCCCGGTTCACTCCACCAACCGGGACCACTGCTAGTGGGCCAGGAGCGAGGCGCATTGGTCCCGGTTCGCCCCACCAACCGGAACCAATAGGTCCAGCCGAACTGGGACCAATGGCCCACGTGGCCCGGCCGGCCCCGGGGGCTCACGAACCGGGTCCAATGCCCCCATTGGTCCCGGTTCTGGATTGAACCGGGACTAATGGGCTGACCCGGCCTGGACCATTGCCCCCTTTTCTACTAGTGGTATTTATAGCCGCAATGCTGCCTGTTGCTACTATAGTCCAAAGCTAGCTGGCTCGACGTTTTCTTCGGCCACGTTTGGCAGCATGCAATATGATGGTTCTAGAATCCAAATTGTGCCACCTCATGTATGCTTACTTGCAGCAGTGTACAATGCACCACATGTGAGTCCAATATTTGAACAGATATATCACTTCTTACTAGTAGAGGTCTAATGAAGGGACGAGCAAAATGAAGACTTATGTGTGAAGTCTTTTTGGCTATCGGATCATCTGTTATGCTCCATAATTACCTAGGGCGTGTTTGGTTACCTGCATCAATTTTCAGAGATTTCATAAAAAAAGGACAAGGCTGAGTTGAGGCTGGTTGAGGAAAAATATAAAACAAATATGATATTTGCATGTTATTTGGTTGCCTGCATATAGGATCTCTGCATTGTGAAACCAAATTTCACCTGATGTTTGGTTGCATACAGTCTGGCGATTAGGAGTTAACAACTACACTTGAACCGAGGCGTCCATGCATAGGATGCTATAGGCTGGTTTGGTGGCGTGTCTAAATTCAGGCCAGCTAGCCTGCCTAGACATTTTCCACGGCGGCGTCTGCATCATGACGCAATTAATATGATTACAATGTAGGGTGCTAGAGGGCCAGAATCAGTGAATCACTAGTACTCCCTTCGTCTAGGTGTGTACGTCACCTTACAAAAACCAAATAAACTCAAACACTTAGGCACGGTACATTAACTCCCTCCTAGTTTCTTGTTTCATGACATATCAGTGATCGGGTCTTCAGTCTCCCTGACGGGTTAGAGCGTCTAAGTGTCGGACAACCCGGTCATTTAAGCAGGCTTTGTGGGGTCCGGTTAGGTCAACCTTTTCTTCCCTCTCCTATCCTGTCAGTGTTTCTGAAACTGTCCGTTCGATTTAAGGAGTCCGGCTGAAGATGCTCTTAGCTAGCCCATCACCAGTGATGGGCGGTCACCCATCAGAGTAGGGTTAATCAAATTATTATAATATATTGCACAGTAAATGTTATATGGTCAAACAATGCTTGTTGTTCCAAGATATACAAGTGAAAAATGCATATCTAAGATGGAGAAGGCTTCACCCACATGGGTCCTTGATGTACGTAAAGGACCGATACGCCGCCACTCCACCACTTAGACACCAACAGCCACGTCCAATCCGGCGAGGCACTCGGCTATTTGTCCTCTCATAGAGATCGACCCCTGTCTCTCTAGGTTCGCTACCCACAATCGGGAGCGGGACTGGCACTAGGAACATGATCACCCACGAGAAATGGTAATTTGGTGACGAAATCCGCGATGCTCTTGTGATCAACTGATGGATTCTCA
>NC_041389.1:16662013-16663431 GCF_002162155.2 Triticum dicoccoides | reverse complement strand
CATATCAGGAGCTCGTGCGTTCGACAGTGGAATTGACTGGAGAGGGCATCAGAAAGGGCACGAGGAAAGCGCGGCACACCAAAGAAAATAACATAATTGCATCAGAAAGTTGATCTTAAAAAACGAAAGGTAAAAGAACAACCAAACAAGAAAAAGCCAGTAGACAAAACATCCGAAAAAATAAACAGGAAACATGTAGACTGCATCTAATTAGGCCCGCCCATCTTTGTTCGCTCGCTCACTTCCTTGTGCATTTGGTCGACAACGAAATCCCTTTTTGCCGCTCGCTGCGGCCCAATGCCGTTGCTTCACACAGCACAAACGAGCCAGCGAGCGAACCGGCCCAAGTAGTTAAGATCTGTTTTTTCTATTTTGTTTTGGTTACGGCTTTCTCTGGTTTTTCCTTTTATTTTTTTCTTCGCTTGTTCTTCCTTTCCCTTTTCTTTTGCGTTTTCCTTTTCTTCTCTTAGGTAGAAAATTTTGAAAAATGTTAATGTATCTTAAGAAGTGTTCACAATATTATAAATGTTTTACATATAAATCTTAAAAATGTTTACCATTCAAATTTTGTTCATATATTTCTAAACTATTTGGAAAATACAATGAACATTCATGTTTTAAAAATGTTTGGGAAATTCTAAATTTTTTTTTCTAAAATTTAGTCGTGTCTTTGAAAAAATATTTGAGCTTAAGAAGTAGGTAAAAAAAATTAAAAAATGTTTATGGCTTTCCAAAAATTGTTCTATTTCCCCCCAAAAATTACCACTACAGTACCATGCTAGAACACTACTTCTTCTCAAACTTAACATATGTCCTTTTTTAACGTTGTCATGGACTCTACAAACGTATTGGAGAAGGTTATAGCGGGAGTAGTTGCTACATTGCGTTGCTGCAGTGCTTTTTTGAGGGGTATCACCAGGTTTAAATTCACTCAAAACAACGTTTGGGATACAAGCGGTTTCAGGTGGGTATGTAACCCACAGGTGGCACCCCAAATCTAGCGATAAAGCAGCTTTTGCTAGGCAGTGAGCTTCTTCATCTGATTCTCTCATCTCATGCTTTACCCCTAGTATCTTCAAAAGAGGACATATTTGCTTTAATATCCTTTATTTATGGTCATTGAACTTGGTCCTGCATTCAGATTAGGACTGTGCTAACGACCAGTCGACTGGTCGTTAGCAACAGATCCGCACGATTCCACCCACGTACGATCGCTCCGATTTTCCTGGGGCTACATCGATCCACTGCGTATTCTTTTTCTAGGTCAATAAAAATAATTGGTGAAAGTGGGATTCAAACCAAATCTAGCGATAAAGCAGCTTTTGCTAGGCAGTGAGCTTCTTCATGTGATTCTCTCATCTCATGCTTTACCCCTAGTATCTTCAAAAGAGGACATATTTGCTTTAATATCCTTTATT
>NC_041389.1:16658299-16662003 GCF_002162155.2 Triticum dicoccoides | reverse complement strand
TGCGTATTCTTTTTCTAGGTCAATAAAAACAATTGGTGAAAGTGGGATTAGAACCAAATCTAGCGATAAAGCAGCTTTTGCTAGGCAGTGAGCTTCTTCATGTGATTCTCTCATCTCATGCTTTACCCCTAGTATCTTCAAAAGAGGACATATTTGCTTTAATATCCTTTATTTATGGTCATTGAACTTGGTCCCGCATTCAGATTAGGACTATGCTAACGACCAGTCGACTGGTCGTTAGCAACAGATCCGCACGATTCCACCCACGTACGATCGCTCCGATTTTCCTGGGGCTACATCGATCCACTGCGTATTCTTTTTCTAGGTCAATAAAAACAATTGGTGAAAGTGGGATTCGAACCCGCTACATCTTGGTAGCCCACGATAGCTTGCAACCACTCGGTCTAGATTGAGCTAGTGATTAGATTTAGACATTTGTTTCCTACCTATAGTACATGAAACATGCTTTTTCAGTTTTTTTCCTTCGATTTATGTACCGCACAATTTTCACGGATGGATATATGGTGTCTCCATGCCCCTCATGTTATACTAGTTACCCAGAATTTATCGGGGGATATTTCTACACTTATATTAACTGAAACAAAAGTTACCGGAGTGTTCATACGTAAGTTATCAAGTGTGTGGCGTGTAAATTATCATGTTATCGGTGTATATTTTTAATAAAAAAAATCCTTGAGTCAGAATTATCAGGGGGCTTGCGCATAAGTTATCAGGTCTGTAATGCATTAAAAAACCATGCTATAACACACGCCAATAACTGTCTATAAAGAGCATGGTAATATAACACACGCTGACCTTCTCTTTTAAAAACTTGGAGCAAATGGTTTTGTGAGATGTGTGAGTTACCAACCCTCTCCCCCCCCCCACTCCATCGCCAAAATTATCAGGACCGGGGTACATAGATTATCAGGTCTGCGATGTGTGAGTTACCATTCTGTTGACACAAAAGGTACCGAGGGGATATATCATCAACTCCCCCCCCCCCTCGTTGCCAAAGTTACCAGTATGGGGTACATAAGTTATTAGGTTTGCGATGTGTGAGTTACCATGCTATTCATTCAAAAAGTTATCGAAGGCATGTTTACACTAGTTTTTTTGGTCAAAAAAGCTACCAGATATTTGTACATAAGCTACCAGGTCTACGATGTGTGAGTTACCATGTTATTGACACAAAAGCTATCGAGGGGATATTTCATCAACTCCCCCCACCCCTCCTTGGCAAAGTTACCAAGATATGGTGCATAAGTTATCAGGTATGTGATGTGTGAGTTATCATGCTATTCACACAAAAGTTCGTCAACTCTCCCCCTTCCTTTTGGTCGCCAAACTTATCAGGACAGGGATACATAAGTTATTGGGCCTGCAATGTATGAGTTATCATACTATTCACAAAAAAGTTACGGGAAGATATTTAATCAACTCCTCAAAGAAAAAAGAAAAAGGAAGCAACAGGGAATATGGTCAAATAATATGATGTGCATTCTTTTGCACAACAAATAGTCTAGCTGAGCTAGTTGGTGTGTGTTTCCCATTACCTGGTTGACGTGGGTTCAAATCCCATATTCAGCATCATTTTAATTTTTGACTAAAAATGTAACCAGGGTGTGCCAAATAGACCTAGCACCCAAAAAATGACAGATCCAATCCAGAGAAAAAAATCACGGCAGTCAATGAATAGTCTCCGGATTCTTCCCACTAAATTCGTCATCAAGTTAGCAAATCGTTCACATTTTAAATCTTGAACAAAGAGCCACTATGCAATACATTCATAGTCTAGGCGCTTTTGACAACAACAAAGATTGGGTTAGTTGGTTTCTGTGGTGGTGCACTTGCAGGAGGTCGGGAGTTTGAATCTTGTCCTGGCCGCCCTTTCTTCCCTTTCTTTTTCTCGCGGAGTGGAGCGCCTGGATGAATCGGAAGAGGCGCGTGAATCGTACGTGCCTATCGCTAACGAACAGTCGGCAGGTATTTAGCTTTCTCGTTCAGATTATTAATCAGTGTTTAGGCACTGCAGCAGTACTTTGTTTATGGGCCGGTGGCCCAGCTCGCTACTGTTAGACACCTGTTAGACACGGCGAGCGTCACATAAGATGTCTCGTAGACAAACCAAGGCAATGAGCGTCATATAGGAAATACGAGATTCACGGTTAGCTACTATCTTCAGAAAAGGCAACTAAACTTGGGTAGGCCCTAGGCCTCTAGCCAATGCCTTGTTTCATATACTCCCTCCGATTTATATTAATTGTTGCTGATTTAACATGGATTAAAGAGAGAAGTATGTTCGTCCTCGAAACAAAGAAGTTGACTATTCTATCCTCACAAAAGAAAAAAAATGTTGTCAAACAAATTTTCTCAATAAAGTTTTTCAATAGAATTTTTTTGTGGAATCATTAGTCATCATTATTTCCATTATTACATTGGAAACGCTATTACATTACAGACTTAACCATCGAAGTAAATTGAATCCCAATCGCCTCTATGGGCAGAAGGTGACTTGTTAGTCTGATCGGACGTGGCATGTGAAGGTGCTGCTCTTCTCGTAGGTGTAGCTGTAGGCGTACGGACAGTGCCCCTTGAAGAAGCGTGAGTAGTCCGTCGGCCCACAGGTCGACGGCGTAAGCAGCGGCGTGCAGCAGTACTGGGGTGTGCCGAACTTGATGCACACACTCACACAGCCTCCGTCCACCTTCAGCTCCGACGGGCACTTTGCGTTGATGTCCGCGGCACAGCTTATCACGTGACAGCTACTGCCGACAGGCCCAAAGCTCATGGGCACATTGAATCCGTCGACGAGGGGGATGTCATAGAAGTGAGGGCTGCCGCCCTTACCCAGCATGTACTCGGCGAGCCTCGCGGGTGGCTTCCCACCGACGGCACAGGACAGCACGCTACCGCAATTGCCCGTGATGCACGGCCCGCGGAAATTTTACGGTACATCATACTACTCAACACAATGGGTACTATTTAGTTAATCTAATGGTCAGCATGAGACTGTCAGATTTTGGCTTAAGGACATATTGGTAATTATGTTTGGTCTAAGTAATTAGACTGATTGCAGCCGACCGCCGCTGCAGCCCTCCGTGGCTCCGTCCCCAATGCCGGCCATCCATCGCTTGCAAAATAATCATCCAGTCGCCGCCCCATGTTCTTGGCCATCCAGATGCTGCGTGCAGGCTGGCAGCCTGGCACCCTTAGAAAGTCCTCCATCCCAACTCCTCCCAGCGCACTGTCATCCCACCGCTGCCAAAAGTCAGAGCCTATACTGCTTGCATGCCGCCGGCGGCGGCAGGAATTTACTTAATTAGCTAGTTTTTTTTAAAAGAATGGACATGGCGTGATGTCAATAAGAGAGTTCGATGGAGTTGAATACTTACCGTGGTATGGCCTCGTATTCTAGTGTCTGCATGGTCATTCATAGGATGGGCTGGACAAAGCCGGGCCATGCGGTCCAAGCGAAGCCTGTCATCTCTATGTCAGCGACCAGTTGTCACTAGTAGAAAAGGGGGCATTTGTCCCGGTTCGTAAGGGCCTTTAACCGGGACTAAAGGGTCGTTACTAATGCCTCCCCCCTTTAGTCCCGGTTCTAACAGGAACCGGGACAGATGTGCCTCCACGTGGCCGGTACGCCGAGCCCAGGCAGGAGGGCCTTTGGGACCAAAAGGCGTCCACGCGTCAGCAATTCA
>NC_041389.1:16653178-16657967 GCF_002162155.2 Triticum dicoccoides | reverse complement strand
GGGGGGTTGGGGGTTTTGGGGGGTTAATTTAGGTGTTTCATATATTGTGTTAGCTAGCTAATTAATAGAGAGAAGTGTCCTCTCTTATGTCCGTGCTTGGTTGACGCTACGTACTGTACATAGAGAGGCCCTCGACACGCTAGCTAGTAAAAAAATGAAGGGAACCATTAAGTACAGAAATTCGTCATGCATACCGCGAGAAGTGATCGATCGACCTCTCCTTCTCCGAGAGATTGATCGAACAACAAGTTTTCGTATTATCTATCCGACGCTACTGGCTATACATACATATACAATATGTAAGATCTCTTACAATCCCCTAGCAATTGAAATCAACTTCCACATGGTATTCTTCGGCTTTATTGATGACGTGGTCAAGAAAGAATCCCGCCAATTCCTGTTGAATTGCTTTCATGAGATCTTGTTCTAGGAGTTCATCCCGCATCTGCCACGTCTAATTTGAAGAAGGGGGTTAATACATATATGAATGAAACTCAACAGAAATGATGGTGTAATAAAATGAAATTGTGAATATTATTGCTTACGCACTTAATATTGTCTTTTAGAGTAGCCCCGCTTATTTTTCAAAGTCGCATTGTAGATGAACTCGCACATGTAGTATCCACAGAAATCATTCCCTTGTTCCTGCCACAAACACTTACGAGAAATAGAGGTCAATCAAACGGATAATGAAGCATTATAAATGTCATTGATGAAAGTATAACTATAGAATCAACGGGAGATGCGTGCAACTAGCTAGCTAGTAGTACTTACTTTCGGGTATGTATATCGCAGCTCCTTCGGCAGTCCCGGAACTTCTACGGTGAACTGTTTTCAAACCCTGCAAGACAAAGAAAATAATTATTATTACTTGAGATATCAGGAAATGAACAAAAAGTTGCCGATATGGTGCGAGAAATGATCGATTGAACTTACTTGTTGAGCAAATTAGTCATGTCCGCATAGGTTTGGGTATCTTTTTGTCTCGAGTCTAAGACGTTTACTACTCCCCGCTCAAGCTTAATTTCCAGAAGAACATAGTGGAATCTGTGCACGCATGCATAACTCATCAATTACATTACTATAACCTCGCTCGAGTAATAAGGGAAACCGAATATGCACACGATAGTGACACTCACTGGAAGTTGTAAGGAAAGAGTATTAAATCTTTGTTTTGATTTTTGATCAACGATTGTAGCAAGTTGGCCTCGGCCTCTTCGGCGTGCTTTTTAACCAGAAATTCATCTATGATATTTGTGTTAATGAACCCAATATCATACATTTCTTGTTTTTTGCACTCGACGATCTTCAATCTGCATAATATAGTGAGGATAATTAATTATAAATACATGAAATGAAAGAGCCGAGCTATATACAGAGACTTAATGACAGAAATAGTACTTACAGATAGTAGCAAAAGACCGTTAGTTTATCGAGGGCCTTTTGATTGAAGAATGCGAAGAACTCATCAAATGGAACAGTCAACAGATCAGTTCCAATGAGGTCGTGCTCCTCTTTAATATTCAGATACAAAGCATTCGTCCCCCCAGACTCTCTGCAGGTTTTCATGTACCAATTATGGAATCTTCACATCATAATTGTTAGAGATTTTTCATCTTTGACGAGAGGCTTCCCGTACTCGTATCTGTGTTCGTCCACCTCCAAGAAATCAGGAAGTTGATCGTCAGGCAGGTAATCTCCAAGATTGCCATAACCGGCCACCATCCCCGGAGCATTAGCGACGATGTCGCCGCTAGACACATTGAGCGGGGGGCACGATTGCTTTGATTGTTCGCCGAGCTGGGCAATTTTTTTCCCAGCTGCTCGTTCTTTTAACCTTTTATCACTGACAGTACTTCCCGACCGCTCCGCTTCGAGATATGTCTGTTCAGTAATGCGCTCATAGTTGGTTCTCGGTGGAGACTTTGGTGGTTTCCTCAGGGCATCGATAGTGTGCTTTGCTTTCACCGGATCTACCTTCTCCTCCGGAGGTGGATGTCTCTTTGCTTTCAACCCGGCAAAGAAGTCGTCCACTTCGGCCTGCACGATCTTCGCGTTTTCCTCCTTGGTCCTCTCATACGGTAACTTCTCTAGAGGCTTGAGAGAAGGACCGTATCTATATTGCCTCCCGCCTCTGCTGGCTGTACTGCTAGACGCCGGAGCAAACGGAGCGGCTGCAGCGCCTGTCTTCTTTCGTGCTTGCTTACGAGGCAGAGGAGAAGGACTACGACGCGCCGGAGTAGCCGGGGTGGCGGTGGGTCTCTTCCGCCCTTGCTGGCGAGGCGGAGAAGGAGGAGGCTGCTGGCTGCTCGGGCGCGCCGGCGCAGGCGGAGAAGGAGGCGGAGTGCCACCATGCGCCGAAGAAGGAGGAGGCTGCTGGCTGCTCGGGCACGCCGGCACAGGCGGAGAAGGAGGCGGAGTGCCACCACGCGCCGGAGAAGGAGGAGGCTGCTAGCTGCTCGGGCGCGCCGGCGCAGGCGGAGCAGGAGGCGGAGTGCTGCCATGCACCGGAGAAGGAGGCCCAGTGCCCTAATCGTCACTCACCGGAGGAGGAGGCGATGGAGGAGGCGGAGTGCCCTAACTCGCCAGAGGAGGAGGAGGCGGCGGAGGCGTCTAGTTCGGAAGGTTGATGAGCTCCTTCCGCCATAGGCATGGAGTCTTCAGAGCAGAACCCAGCCTAGTCTCCCCTTCACCGGTAGGGTAGTCAAGCTGGAGGTCCTCAAATCCATCCGTTATTTCACCCACCATCACCCTAGCATATCATTCTGGAATCGGCCGGCAGTGAAAAGTTGCATCGTGTTCAGTAGGATAAACAGAGCCAACAGCCGCCTTGACCTTCAAATTCATCCATCGCGTCATAAGGTGGCAATTTTGAGCCTCCGTGATAGCATCCACGGGATAGCTGGCAGGAGCCGTCAAGACATGCTCCGGCTGAAGCAGCTCGGTGGAAGCCACACTGCTTCTCCGCTGAGATGGCGGGGTAGCTTCGGGGGAAGCTTCGGCAGGTTGTTTGTTACGATCTGCTTCTCGTTCCTCTAGCCCCATTACCCTTTCGTGCAGCGCCTGCAGTTGGCACTGCTCCAGTTTCTTCCTCCTCTCGTGGGTTTTGTAACCCCATGCGTCCGGAAAACCAACCTTTCATGGAATGGAGCCTGGCATGCCTCGTGTCCGTCCAGGGTGCTCAGGATTCCCGAGGGCCATTGTGAGCTCGTCCTTCTCCCTGTCTGGAACGAACGTCCCTTGATGCGCTGCATCGATATACTGCCGAAGCCTTGTGACTGGTGTTTTCAGTTGCTCGTCCGTCCAACGGCACTTCCCTGATACATGGTCCAAGGTTCTGCCAGTCCCGAAGAACCAAGTCCGGCAACGGTCTGGCCATCTCATTGTCTCCGGTTCGATCCCTTTATCAAGCAGATCATTCTCAGCCTTGGATCACTTAGGCCGGGCTTGCAGGTAGCCACCTGACCCCGTGCGATGGTGAAACTTCTTCTTCGCAGCATTTTGCTTGTTTGTCGCCGACATCTTCTTACTCTTTTCCGATGTCGTGTAGGACACAAATGCGGGCCAGTGATCTCTGATCTTCTCATATTTGCCAATGAATTCTGGTGTCTCTTCTTTGGTGACAAACTTTTTCAGCTCTTTCCTCCACCTCCTGAATAGGCCAGCCATCTTCTTAAGAGCACAAGACTTAATTAATTGCTCTTTAACTAGCTTCTCCGGATCCTCCTCTGGCGGTAGGGTGAAATTTACCTTCAGCTCAGTCCAAAGATCAACTTTCTGCATATCATTGACATAAGACACCTGAGGGTCTTCCTCCTTAGGCTTATACCATTGGTGGATGCTGATCGAGATCTTGTCCCTAACAAGAACCCCACACTGAGCAACAAATGCGTTCAATCGGTTCGCCATCGCACGCGATTGTCGTGATCTCAAACTTTTCATCCGAGCTCAACTTTTTCTTCGGGCCTCGTCTCCTTACCGAAGTTTTGCTCGATCCGGAGGGCTAGAAAAAGGAAGAAAGATGAGAGTTAATTAATATGTGTACATATACCAAAACAATGAATGCATCAATTAGCTAGTCAGCACGGGCTTAACTAATATATATATATACCTAGCCGGACTCGGTTCGATCACCAGAGCAGTCAGCACGGTCTCCTTCTTGTACCTCCATTGGGTCACCGGAGCCATCATGAACATAGCCCTCTTCTTGTACCGGCATTAATGGGCCGGAGCCATCATGAACATAGCCCTCTTCTTCACCCAGTCCTTCCTGACCAACGGTGTCGTTGAGAAATGACGCAACGACATCACTTCCTTCTGCGATTATCTCCCCCAACATTGCTTCTGTTGCTTCGTCTCGGGAGTGCTCCATAGTTTCTGCAAATATTTACAACATGTCAATAATTATTCAAACATGGTACAGATGGATATATATTAGTTGCAAACGTAGAACTAGCTAGCTAATCACAATAAGGAATCATGTTAGTGGCCTCGACGCTGCTTCTCTAGGGTTTGGGGTGGCCTAGACAACGCTTCAAGGGTTTGGGGTGGCCTCGACACAACGCTTCAAGGGTTTGGGGTGGCCTCGACGACAACGCTCTTTTAACTTGGTAAATTTGGGTGGCCTCAAGAGAGTTTGTCGGGTAGGGGCGCAGCGGGAGGGGGTAGACCAACATTGTTTTTTTCTCTAGGGTTTGGGTGTCCTCGAGACTTTTGGTCGAGCGAGAGGGCCGAGGGGGGGGTATATCGACGACGACAGAGGAGAAGATCAAAGAAAAAAAAGAAGAAG
>NC_041389.1:16633168-16651872 GCF_002162155.2 Triticum dicoccoides | reverse complement strand
CCAAAGGCCAGTTTTCGGCAGCCCAAAGGGCGGGAAGCGGCGGCCTTTGGTCCCGGTTGGTGGCACCAACCGGGACTAAAGGTGGGCATGGGTCCCGGTTTGTGCCACGAACCGGTACCAATGCACCCCTTTGAAGGAAATATGCCCTAGAGGAAATAATAAAGTTATTATTTATTTCCTCATATCATGATAAATGTTTATTATTCATGCTAGAATTGTATTAACCGGAAACATGATACATGTGTGAATACATAGACAAACATATAGTCACTAATATGCCTCTACTTAACTAGCTCATTAATCAAAGATGGTTATGTTTCCTAACCATTGACATGTGTTGTCATTTGATTAATGGGATCACATCATTAGGAGAATGAGGTGATTGACATGACCCATCCCGTTAGCTTAGCACTTGATCGTTTAGTATTCTGCTATTCCTTCCTTCATGACTTATACATGTTCCTGTAACTATGAGAATTGTGTAACTCCCGTTTACCGGAGGAACACTTTGGGTACTACCAAACGTCACAACGTAACTGGGTGATTATAAAGGAGTACTACAGGTGTCTCCGAAGGTACATGTTGAGTTAGCATAGTTCGAGATTAGGTTTTGTCACTCCGATTGTCGGAGAGGTATCTTTGGGCCCTCTCGGCAATGCTCATCACCTAAGCCTTGCAAGCATGTAACTAATGAGTTAGTTATAAGATGAAATATTACAGAATGAGTAAAGAGACTTGTCGATAACGAGATTGAACTAGGTATTGGATACCGACGATCGAATCTCGGACAAGTAACATACCGATGACAAAGGGAACAACGTATGTTGTTATGCGGTTTGACCGATAAAGATCTTCGTAGAATATGTAGGAACCAATATGGGCATCCAGGTCCCGCTATTGGTTATTGACCAGAGATGTGTCTCAGTCATGTCTACATCGTTCTCGAACCGTAGGGTCCGCACGCTTAAGGTTTCGATGACAGTTATATTATGAGTTTATGTATTTTGATGTACCGAAGGTTGTTCGGAGTCCCGGATATGATTACAGACATGACGAGGAGTCTCTAAATGGTCGAGACATAAAGATTGATATATTGGACGAATATATTTGGACACCGGAAAGGTTCCGGAGAAGTTTGGAGCCCCGGGAGGTTACCGGAACCCCCCGGGAGGTATATGGGCCTTATTGGGCCCATGTAGGAGGAAGAGAGAAGGAGCAAGGGAGGAGGGCGCGCCCCCCCAAGCCCAATCCGAATTGGGGAAGGGGGCCGGCCCCCCCTTTCCTTTCTCCTTCCCCCTCTTCCTATTACTACTACTAGTACTACTTCCTAATACTAGTACTCTTTCCTTCCCCCTCCAAATAAGATAAGGAAAAGAGAGGGAAACCTACTTGGAGTAGGTTTCCCCCTCCTCATGGCGCGCCCCCCCTAGGGCCGGCCACCTCCTCCCTCCCTCCTTTATATACGGGGGTAGGGGCACCCTAGAACACACAAGTTGATCATTGATCGTTCCTTAGCCGTGTGCGGTGCCCCCCTCCACGATATTACACCTCAGTCATATTGTAGCGGTGCTTAGGTGAAGCCCTGCAACAGGAGAACATCAAGATCGTCACCACGCCGTCGTGCTGACAGAACTCCCCCTCGGCGCCTCTGCTGGATCGGAGATCGAGGGTGCGTCATCGAGCTGTACGCGTGTCAACAACTCAGAGGTGCCGGAGTAATGGTACTTGGATCGGTTGAACCGGAGGACGTACGACTACTTCCTCTACGTTGCGTCAACGCTTCCGCTTCGGTCTACGAGGGTACGTAGACAACACTCTCCCCTCGTTGCTATATCATCACCATGATCTTGCGTGTGCGTAGGAAATTTTTTGAAATTACTACGTTCCCCAACAGTGGCATCCGAGCCTAGGTTTTATGCGTTGATGTTATATGCACGAGTAGAACACAAGTGAGTTGTGGACGATATAAGTCATACTGCCTACCAGCATGTCATACTTTGGTTCAGCGGTATTGTGAGATGAAGCGGCCCGGACCGACATTACGCGTACGCTTACGCGAGACTGGTTTCACCGTTACGAGCACTCGTGCTTAAAGGTGGCTGGCGGGTGTCTGTCTCTCTCACTTTAGTTGAACCGAGTGTGGCTATGCCCGGTCCTTGTGAAGGTTAAAACGGAGTCTATTTGACAAACTATCGTTGTGGTTTCGATGCGTAGGTGAGATTGGTTCTTGCTTAAGCCCGTAGCAGCCACGTAAAATTTGCAACAACAAAGTAGAGGATGTCTAACTTGTTTTTGCAGGGCATGTTGTGATGTGATATGGCCAAGACATGATGCTATATTTTATTGTATGAGATGATCATGTTTTGTAACCGAAGTTATCGGCAACTGGCAGGAGCCATATGGTTGTCGCTTTATTGTATGAAATGCAAACGCCCTGTAATTGCTTTACTTTATCACTAAGCGGTAGCGATAGTCGTAGAAGCAATAGATGGCGTAACGACAACGATGCTACGATGGAGATCAAGGTGTCGCGCCGGTGACGATGGTGATCACGATAGTTCTTCGAAGATGGAGATCACAAGCACAAGATGATGATGGCCATATCATATCACTTATATTGATTGCATGTGATGTTTATCATTTATGCATCTTATCTTGCTTTGATTGACGGTAGCATTTTAAGATGATCTCTCACTAATTATCAAGAAGTGTTCTCCCTGAGTATGCACCGTTGCGAAAGTTCTTCGTGCTGAGACACCACGTGATGATCGGGTGTGATAGGCTCTACGTTCAAATACAACGGGTGCAAAACAGTTGCACACGCGGAATACTCAGGTTATACTTGACGAGCCTAGCATATACAGATATGGCCTCGGAACACGGGGACTGAAAGGTCGAGCGTGAATCATATAGTAGATATGATCAACATAGAGATGTTCACCATTGAAACTACTCCATCTCACGTGATGATCGGACATGGTTTAGTTGATTTGGATCACGTAATCACTTAGATGACTAGAGAGATGTCTGTCTAAGTGGGAGTTCTTTAGTAATATGATTAATTGAACTTAAATTTATCATGAACTTAGTACCTGATAGTATTTTGCTTGTCTATGTGTGTTTGTAGATAGATGGCTCGTGCTGTTGTTCCGTTGAATTTTAATGCGTTCCTTGAGAAAGCAAAGTTGAAAGATGATGGTAGCAATTACACGGACTGGGTCCGTAACCTGAGGATTATCCTCATTGCTGCACAGAAGAGTTACGTCCTGGAAGCACCGCTGGGTGCCAGGCCTGCTGCTGATGCAACTGACGACGTTAAGAACGTCTGGCAGAGCAAAGCTGATGACTACTCTATAGTTCAGTGTGCCATGCTTTACGGCTTAGAACCGAGTCTTCAACGACGTTTTGAACGTCATGGGGCATATGAAATGTTCCAGGAGTTGAAGTTAATATTTCAAGCAAATGCCCGGATTGAGAGATATGAAGTCTCCAATAAGTTCTACAGCTGCAAAATGGAGGAGAACAGTTCTGTCAGTGAGCATATACTCAAAATGTCTGGGTATAATAATCACTTGATTCAACTGGGAGTTAATCTTCCGGATGATAGCGTCATTGACAGAATTCTCCAATCACTGCCACCAAGCTACAAGAGCTTTGTGATGAACTATAATATGCAAGGGATGAACAAGACTATTCCCGAGCTCTTCGCGATCCTGAAAGCCGCGGAGGTAGAAATCAAAAAGGAGCATCAAGTGTTGATGGTCAACAAGACCACTGGTTTCAAGAAAAGGGGCAAAGGGAAGAAGAAGGGGAACTTCAATAGGAACGGCAAACAAGTTGCTGCTCAAGTGAAGAAACCCAAGTCTGGACCTAAGCCTGAAACTGAGTGCTTCTACTGCAAGCAGACTGGACACTGGAAGCGGAACTGCCCCAAGTATTTGGCGGATAAGAAGGATGGCAAAGTGAACAAAGGTATATGTGATATACATGTTATTGATGTGTACCTTACTAATGCTCGCAGTAGCACCTGGGTATTTGATACTGGTTCTGTTGCTAACATTTGCAACTCGAAACAGGGACTACGGATTAAGCGAAGATTAGCTAAGGACGAGGTGACGATGCGCGTGGGAAATGGTTCCAAAGTCGATGTGATCGCGGTCGGCATGCTACCTCTACATCTACCATCGGGATTAGTTTTAGACCTGAATAATTGTTATTTGGTGCCTGCGTTGAGCATGAACATTATATCTGGATCTTGTTTAATGCGAGACGGTTATTCATTTAAATCAGAGAATAATGGTTGTTCTATTTATATGAGTAATATCTTTTATGGTCATGCACCCTTGAAGAGTGGTCTATTTTTATTAAATCTCGATAGTAGTGATACACATATTCATAATGTTGAAGCCAAAAGATGCAGAGTTGATAATGATAGTGCAACATATTTGTGGCACTGCCGTTTAGGTCATATCGGTGTAAAACGCATGAAGAAACTCCATACTGATGGACTTCTGGAATCACTTGATTATGAATCACTTGGTACTTGCGAACCGTGCCTCACGGGCAAGATGACCAAAACACCGTTCTCCGGATCTATGGAGAGAGCAACAGATTTGTTGGAAATCATACATACAGATGTATGTGGTCCGATGAATGTTGAGGCTCGTGGCGGATATCGTTATTTCCTCACCTTCACAGATGATTTGAGCAGATATGGGTATATCTACTTGATGAAGCACAAGTCTGAAACATTTGAAAAGTTCAAAGAATTTCAGAGTGAGGTAGAAAATCATCGTAACAAGAAAATAAAGTTTCTACGATCTGATCGTGGAGGAGAATATTTGAGTTACGAGTTTGGTTTACATTTGAAACAATGTGGAATAGTTTCGCAACTCACGCCACCTGGAACACCACAGCGAAATGGTGTGTCCGAACGTCGTAATCGTACTTTACTTGATATGGTGCGATCTATGATGTCTCTTACCGATTTACCGCTATCGTTTTGGGGTTATGCTTTAGAGACGGCCGCATTCACGTTAAATAGGGCACCATCAAAATCCGTTGAGACGACACCTTATGAATTGTGGTTTGGCAAGAAACCAAAGTTGTCGTTTCTCAAAGTTTGGGGCTGCGATGCTTATGTGAAGAAACTTCAACCAGATAAGCTCGAACCCAAATCGGAGAAATGTGTCTTCATAGGATACCCAAAGGAGACAATTGGGTACACCTTCTATCACAGATCTGAAGGCAAGATTTTCGTTGCTAAAATCGGATCCTTTCTAGAGAAGGAGTTTCTCTCGAAAGAAGTGAGTGGGAGGAAAGTAGAACTTGATGAGATAACTGTATCTACTCCCTTATTGGAAAATAGTTCATCACAAGAACCGGTTCCTGTGACAACTACACCAATTAGTGAGGAAGCTAATGATATTGATCATGAAACTTCAGATCGAGTTTCTACTGAACCTCGTAGGTCTACCAGAGTAAGATCCGCACCAGAGTGGTACGGAAATCCTATTCTGGAAGTCATGTTACTAGACCATGATGAACCTACGAACTATGAGGAAGCGATGATGAGCCCAGATTCCGCAAAATGGCTAGAGGCCATGAAATCTGAGATAGGATCCATGTATGAAAACAAAGTATGGACTTTGGTTGACTTGCCCGATGATCGGCAAGCCATTGAGAATAAATGGATCTTTAAGAAGAAGACTGACGCTGATGGTAATGTTACTGTCTATAAAGCTCGACTTGTTGCAAAAGGTTTTCGACAAGTTCAAGGGGTTGACTACGATAAGACTTTCTCACCCGTAGCGATGCTTAAGTCTGTCCGAATCATGTTGGCTATTGCTGCATTTCATGATTATGAAATTTGGCAAATGGATGTCAAAACTGCATTCTTGAATGGATTTCTAGAAGAAGAGTTGTATATGATGCAACCTGAAGGTTTTGTTGATCCAAAAGGTGCTGACAAAGTGTGCAAGCTCCAACGTTCCATTTATGGATGGTGCAAGCATCTCGGAGTTGGAATAAACGTTTTGATAGTGTGATCAAAGCATATGGTTTTATACAGACTTTTGGAGAAGCCTGTATTTACAAGAAAGTGAGTGGGAGCTCTGTAGCATTTCTAGTTTTATATGTTGATGACATATTATTAATTGGAAATGATATAGAATTTCTGGATAGCATAAAGGGATACTTGAATAAAAGTTTTTCTATGAAAGACCTCGGTGAAGCTGCTTACATATTGGGCATCAAGATCTATAGAGATAGATCAAGACGCTTAATAGGACTTTCACAAAGTACATACCTTGACAAAATTTTGAAAAAGTTCAAAATGGATCAGGCAAAGAAAGGATTCTTGCCTGTGCTACAAGGTGTGAAGTTGAGTCAAACTCAATGCCCGACCACAGCAGAAGATAGAGAGAAAATGAAAGATGTTCCCTATGCTTCAGCCATAGGCTCTATCATGTACGCAATGCTGTGTACCAGACCTGACGTATGCTTAGCAATAAGCTTGGCAGGTAGGTACCAAAGTAATCCAGGAGTGGATCACTAGACAGCGGTCAAGAACATCCTGAAATACCTGAAAAGGACTAAGGATATGTTTCTCGTATATGGAGGTGACAAAGAGCTAGTCGTAAATGGTTACGTCGATGCAAGCTTTGACACTGATCCGGACGATTCTAAATCACAGACCGGATACGTGTTTTTATTAAACGGTGGAGCTGTAAGTTGGTGCAGTTCTAAACAAAGCGTCGTGGCGGGATCTACATATGAAGCGGAGTACATAGCTGCTTCTGAAGCAGCAAATGAAGGAGTCTGGATGAAGGAGTTCATTTCCGATCTAGGTGTCATACCTAGTGCATCGGGACCAATGAAGATCTTCTGTGACAATACTGGTGCAATTGCCTTGGAAAAGGAATCCAGATTTCACAAGAGGACCAAGCACATCAAGAGACGCTTCGATTCCATTCGGGACCAAGTCCAGATGGGAGACATAGAGATTTGCAAGATACATACGGATCTGAATGTTGCAGACCCGTTGACTAAGCCTCTCTCACGAGCAAAACATGATCAGCACCAAGACTCCATGGGTGTTAGAATCATTACTATGTAATCTAGATTATTGACTCTAGTGCAAGTGGGAGACTGAAGGAAATATGCCCTAGAGGCAATAATAAAGTTATTATTTATTTCCTCATATCATGATAAATGTTTATTATTCATGCTAGAATTGTATTAACCGGAAACATGATACATGTGTGAATACATAGACAAACATATAGTCACTAGTATGCCTCTACTTGACTAGCTCATTAATCAAAGATGGTTATGTTTCCTAACCATTGACATGTGTTGTCATTTGATTAATGGGATCACATCATTAGGAGAATGAGGAGATTGACATGACCCATCCCGTTAGCTTAGCACTTGATCGTTTAGTATTCTGCTATTGCTTCCTTCATGACTTATACATGTTCCTGTAACTATGAGAATTGTGTAACTCCCGTTTACCGGAGGAACACTTTGGGTACTACCAAACATCACAACGTAACTGGGTGATTATAAAGGAGTATTACAGGTGTCTCCGAAGGTACATGTTGAGTTAGCATAATTCGAGATTAGGTTTTGTCACTCCGATTGTCGGAGAGGTATCTCTGGGCCCTCTCGGCAATGCTCATCACCTAAGCCTTGCAAGCATGTAACTAATGAGTTAGTTATAAGATGAAGTATTACAGAACGAGTAAAGAGATTTGTCGATAACGAGATTGAACTAGGTATTGGATACCGACGATCGAATCTTGGACAAGTAACATACCGATGACAAAGGGAACAACGTATGTTGTTATGCGGTTTGACCGATAAAGATCTTCGTAGAATATGTAGGAACCAATATGGGCATCCAGGTCTCGCTATTGGTTATTGACCAGAGATGTGTCTCAGTCATGTCTACATCGTTCTCGAACCGTAGGGTCCGCACGCTTAAGGTTTCGATGACAGTTATATTATGAGTTTATGTATTTTGATGTACCGAAGGTTGTTCGGAGTCCCGGATATGATTACGGACATGACGAGGAGTCTCGAAATGGTCGAGACATAAAGATTGATATATTGGACGAATATATTTGGACACCGGAAAGGTTCCGGAGAAGTTTGGAGCCCCGGGAGGTTACCGGAACCCCCCGGGAGGTATATGGGCCTTATTGGGCCCATGTAGGAGGAAGAGAGAAGGAGCAAGGGAGGAGGGCGCGCCCCCCCAAGCCCAATCCGAATTGGGGAAGGGGGCCGGCCCCCCCTTTCCTTTCTCCTTCCCCCTCTTCCTATTACTACTACTAGTACTACTTCCTAATACTAGTACTCTTTCCTTCCCCCTCCAAATAAGATAAGGAAAAGAGAGGGAAACCTACTTGGAGTAGGTTTCCCCCTCCTCATGGCGCGCCCCCCCTAGGGCCGGCCACCTCCTCCCTCCCTCCTTTATATACGGGGGTAGGGGGGCACCCTAGAACACACAAGTTGATCATTGATCGTTCCTTAGCCGTGTGCGGTGCCCCCCTCCACGATATTACACCTCAGTCATATTGTAGCGGTGCTTAGGCGAAGCCCTGCGACAGGAGAACATCAAGATCGTCACCACTCTGTCGTGCTGACAGAACTCCCCCTCGGCGCCTCTGCTGGATCGGAGATCGAGGGTGCGTCATCGAGCTGTACGCGTGTCAAGAACTCGGAGGTGCCGGAGTAATGGTACTTGGATCGGTTGAACCGGAGGACGTACGACTACTTCCTCTACGTTGCGTCAACGCTTCCGCTTCGGTCTACGAGGGTACGTAGACAACACTCTCCCCTCGTTGCTATATCATCACCATGATCTTGCGTGTGCGTAGGAATTTTTTTGAAATTACTACGTTCCCTAACACCCTTTAGTCCCGGTTGGTGGCTCCAACCGGGACCAAAGGCCTTGTGCTGGAACTGGCGCGGCGTGGTGCGGTGGGATGTTTAGTCCCACCTCGCTAGCCGAGAGGGCTCGACAGTGGTTTATAAGCGGTGCTGCGCTGACCACTTCGAGCTCCTCTCAAATGTAGGCTTACGGGCCTAAAGTCACTTATCTGCCTGCGGGCCTACTAGGCCTCCTGCGGGCCTGAATCCTGGCCCATGATAGGGTTTCTAGTCGTACTCAGGCCGCGGGGCCCCAGTAGGAGGCATTTTTTTGTTTTTTTGTTTTCTTTACTTATTGTTGCTATGTTTTTTTCCATTTTTTTGTTTTGTTTTCAGCATTATTTATTTTCTTTTGTTTTTTTCTTTATTTCTAAATTCTTTTTGCTCTTTGTTTTAGAAAAATTATAAACTTTCTGTTAGTGCCATTAGTTTTCAAATGTGAAAACACTTTTTTTTGCTTTCTTTCTTGCTTTATTTGTTTTATTTTGTTTCTACTTACAACAAAATACTTATTGTTGCTATTTATTTATTTTCCAGTTTTTTTGTTTTGTTTTCTGCATTATTTATTTTCTTTTGTTTTTTGCATTCTTTTTTAATTCTTTTTTTGCTTTTAGTTTTAGAAAAATTATGAACTTTCTGTTAGTGCCATTAGTTTTCAAATTTGAAAACACTTTTCTTGTTTTTTTGTTTTCTTTGTTGCTTTATTTATTTTATTTTGTTTCTACTTACAACAAAATACTTATTGTTGCTATTTTTATTTTGTTTCCGGTTTTTTGGTATTGTTTTCTGTATTATTTATTTTCTTTTGTTTTTTGCTTTATTTTTTAATTATTTTTGCTTTTAGGTCAGCAAAATTATAAACTTTCTGTTAGTGCCATTACTTTTAGAAAAATTATAAACTTTCTGTTAGTGCCATTAGTTTTCAAATTTGAATAGTTAAAATTTGAATTCTTTAAAATTTGTGTGAATCACAAGTTTGTGATTAACTTTACTAAAAAAATGAACATAGATGCACCTATAGAGAAAATTCAACCTAAATTCATAATAAATTTCTATGAATTTCAGAGAAATTCACTATGAATTTAGGTCAAATTCCCTGTATAGGGGCATCTATTTTCACTTTGAGTGGAGCTCAACAAGGCAGAGAGGGACGGACTTATAAACCGGTGTGAGCACCATTCGGTTGGCGAGGTGGGACTAAACTCTGAGCGCAACGAGGACCAACGCTTTAGTCCCGGTTTGTGGCGCAAACCGGGACTAATGGTCATGGGCCAGGGGCGAGGCGCATTGGTCCCGGTTCGTGCGTGGAACCGGAACCAAAAGGTCCAGACGAACCGGGACCAATGGCCCACGTGGCTGCCCTCTTGAGAGTGTTCTTGGTGAGAACATAGTTGACAAGGAGCGAACCGGGATTAATGGTATTACGAGGGCCGAACCATAAGACATTAAAGCATTTCAAATGAACTCTAAAAAAGTTGAAAGTTGGCATGGTATCATAATTTCACCCACATAGCATGTGCATGTACAAAACGAACAATGGTATCATACTCGTCTGTTACAAAGTTGGCATGGTATCATCATAATAGTTGCAGGAGAAAGTCTTTGTTTTTTTCGCTTGTGTCATTTGCTTATTGCGCCGTAACCACGTATAATCTTCATCGTTTATCAGGATGCTGGGGTCAGCCTTGACTTTGAAGGGAGGAATTTCATGAAACTTTTCATAATCTTCAGACATGTCTGTCTTGCCCTCCACTCCCATGATGTCCCTTTTTCCTGAAAGAACTATGTGGCGCTTTGGCTCATCGTATGATGTATTCGCTTCCTTATCTTTTCTTTTTCTCGGTCTGGTAGATATGTCCATCACATATATAACCTGTGCCACATCATTGGCTAGGACGAACGATTCGTCAGTGTACTCAACATTTTTCAGATCCACTGTTGTCATTCCGTACTGTTGGTCTACCTGTACCCCGCCTCCTGACAGATTGACCCATTTGCACTTAAACAAAGGAACCTTAAAATCATGTCCGTAGTCAAGTTCCCGTATGTTCACTATGTAACCATAATACGTGTCCCTTCCCCTCTCGGTTCTTGCATCAAAGCGGACACCGCTGTTTTGATTGGTGCTCTTTTGATCTTGGTCAATCGTGTAAAATGTATTCCCATTTATCTCGTATTCTTTCCAAATCGTAACAGTCGAAGATGGTTTCCTGGACAACAAGTACAGCTCATCACAAACAGTATTGTCACCTCTGAGACGTGTTTCCAACCAACTGCTGAAAGTCCTGATGTGTTCAAATGTAATCCAGTCATCGCACTGCTCCGGGTCACCAAGGTAGAGTTCTTTAGAAGTGTGTAGTGTGCTTGAGACCAAGAATATCCGTCCCTGCATATTATTGAGTCCCTTCCAAGCGTTCCTTTTCCAGTCAGTCTCCCCTCATACCGCGATTTAGGGAGACCTATCTTCTTAAGGCCAGGAATGAAGTCAACACAAAACCCGGTGACATCCTCTGTTTGATGGCTCATGGACATGCTTCCTTCTGGCCTAGCGCGGTTACGGACATATTTCTTTGGGACTCCCATGAACCTCTCAAAGGGGTACATATTGTATAGAAATACGGGGTCCAGAATGACAATCTCGTCGACTAGATGAACTAGGACGCGCGTCATGATATTGAAGAAGGATGCTGGGAACACCAGCTCAAAACTGACAGGACATTGCACCACATCACTCCTTAGCCTTAGTATGATTTCTGGATCGATCACCTTCTGAGAGATTGCATTGAGGAATGCACATAACTTCACAATGGCTAATCGGACGTTTTACGGTAGAAGCCCCCTCAATGCAACCGGAAGCAGTTGCGTCATAATCACGTGGCAGTCATGAGACTTTAGGTTCTGGAACTTTTTCTCTGGCATATTTATTATTCCCTTTATATTCGACGAGAAGCCAGTCGGGACCTTCATACTAAGCAGGCATTCAAAGAAGATTTCCTTCTCTTCTTTGGTAAGAGCATAGCTGGCAGGACCTTCATACTGCTTTGGAGGCATGCCGTCTTTTTCGTGCAAACTTTGCAGGTCCTCCCGTGCCTCAGCTGTATCTTTTGTCTTTCCATACACACCCAAGAAGCCTAGCAGGTTCACGCAAAGGTTCTTCGTTACGTGCATCACGTCAATTGAAGAGCTGACCTCTAGGTCTTTCCAGTAGGGTAGGTCCCAAAATATAGATTTCTTCTTCCACATGGGTGTGTGTCCCCCAACATCATTCGGAACAGCTAGTGTGCCGGGACCCTTTCCAGAGATTACGTGTAAATCATTGACCATAGCAAGTACGTGATCACCGGTACGCATGGTGGACTTCTTCCGGTGATCTGCCTCGCCTTTGAAATGCTTGCCTTTCTTTCGACGTTGATGGTTGGTCGGAAGAAATCGACGATGGCCCAGGTACACATTCTTCCTGCAGCTTCCCAGGTATATACTTTCGGTGTCAAGTAAACAGTGCGTGCATGTATGGTATCCCTTATTTGTCTGTCCTGAAAGGTTACTGAGAGCGGGCCAATCGTTGATGGTCACGAATAGCAACGCCTTTAGGTCAAATTCCTCCTGTTTTTTTGCTCATCCCACGTACGTACACCGTTTCCATTCCATAGCTGTAAAAGTTCTTCAACTAATGGCCTTAGGTACACATCAATGTCGTTGTCGGGTTGCTTAGGGCCTTGGATGAGAACTGGCATCATAATGAACTTCCGCTTCATGCACATCCAAGAAGGAAGGTTATACATACATAGAGTCACGGGCCAGGTGCTGTGATTGCTGCTCTGCTCCCCGAAAGGATCAATGCCATCCGCGCTTAAAGCAAACCATACGTTCCTTGGCTCACTTGCAAACTCATCCGAGTACTTTCTCTCAATTTTTCTCCACTGCGACCCATCAGCGGGTGCTCTCAACTTCCCGTCTTTCTTACAGTCCTCACTGTGCCATCGCATCAACTTGGCATGCTCTCTGTTTCTGAACAGACGTTTCAACCGTGGTATTATAGGAGCATACCACATCACCTTCGCAGGAACCCTCTTCCTGGGGGGCTCGCCATCAACATCACCAGGGTCATCTCGTCTGATCTTATACCGTAATGCACCACATACCGGGCATGGGTTCAGATCCTTGTATGCACCACGGAAGAGGATGCTGTCATTAGGGCATGCATGTATCTTCTGCACCTCCAATCCTAGAGGGCATACGACCTTCTTTGCTGCGTATGTACTGTCGGGCAATTCGTTATCCTTTGGAAGCTTCTTCTTCAATATTTTCAGTAGCTTCTCAAATCCTTTGTCAGGCACAGCATTCTCTGCCTTCCACTGCAGCAATTCCAGTACGATACCGAGCTTTGTGTTGCCATCTTCGCAATTGGGGTACAACCCTTTTTTGTGGTCCTCTAACATGCGATCGAACTTCAGCTTCTCCTTTTGACTTTCGCATCGCGTCCTTGCATCGACAATGACCCGGCGGAGATCATCATCATCGGGCACATCGTCTGGTTCCTCTTGATCTTCAGCAGCTTCGCCCGTTGCAGCATCATCGTGCACATCGTCTGGTTCCTCTTGATCTTCAGTAGCATCACCGTATTCAGGGGGCACATAGTTGTCATCGTACTCTTCTTCTTCGCCGTCTTCCATCATAACCCCTATTTATCCGTGCCTCATCCAAACATTATAGTGTGGCAAGAAACCCTTGTAAAGCAGGTGGGTGTGGAGGATTTTCCGGTCAGAGTAAGACTTCGTATTCCCACATATAGGGCATGGACAACACATAAAACCATTCTGCTTGTTTGCCTCAGCCACTTCGAGAAAATCATGCACGCCCTTAATGTACTCGGAGGTGTGTCTTGAACCGTACATCCATTGCTGGTTCATCTGCGTGCATTATATATAATTAAGTGTGTCAAAAATCATTACATAACATAATGAATAGATAATTAAGTGACCAAATTAATAGAAGTTCATCATCACATTAAAACCAAAGTACATACATAGTTCTCATCTAACAACATAAAGCTCTGCAGAGCATCTAAATTAATTAAACCATACACTGAAACTATGTAAAACATTTCAATGCGAAAACAAATGCAATCATAATCGCAACCAATGTAACAACTGATCCAATGGCATAATGATACCAAGCCTCGGTATGAATGGCATATTTTCTAATCTTTCTAATCTTCAAGCGCATTGCATCCATCTTGATCTTGTGATCATCGACGGCATCCGCAACAAGCAACTCCAATATCATCTTCTCCTTCTCAATTTTTCCAATTTTTTCCTTCAACAAATTGTTTTCTTCTTCAACTAAATTTAACCTCTCGACAATAGGGTCGGTTGGAATTTCCGGTTCAACAACCTCCTAGATAAATAAATTCTATGTCACGTTAGTCGGCATAATTGTCATAAACAATAAATGAACCAATAGTTATGAAAAGATAATATATACCACATCTGAATCATAGACAGGACGAGGGCCGACGGGGGCGGATACCAAAACCATCGCACTGTATAAGATGCAATAATAAAAGTAAGAAAATTATACAAGTATCTATATAAATATACGAGATCGGCGCGGGCGATCGACGGCGGTGAAGACGGGGGCGAGACGTGACGGACCGCTAAACCTAGACAAATATTGAGGAAAATGGATCTTGGAGGTCAAGCTTGGAGAGGAGAAAGCTTAAGTAGTGTGGCTCGGGCATTCCATCGAACACCTCGTGTGTATAGGAGGTGAGCTAGAGCACCACAAAGCTCTCCCCTCGCCGGCCACGAAAAACAGAGCACTGGGAGTGCTCTGCTCGCGGGCGAGGGGTAGATATAGGCAACTAATTGGTCCCGGTTCGTGCCACGAACCGGGACTAAAGGGCAGCCTTTGGTCCCGGTTCACTCCACAAACCGGGACCACTGCTGGTGGGCTAGGAGCGAGGCGCATTGGTCCCGGTTCGCCCCACCAACCGGAACCAATAGGTCCAGCCGAACCGGGACCAATGGCCCATGTGGCCCGGCCGGCCCCCGGGGTTCACGAACCGGGTCCAATGCCCCCATTTGTCCCGGTTCTGGATTGAACCGGGACTAATGGGCTGACCCGGCCTGGACCATTGCCCCCTTTTCTACTAGTGGTATTTATAGCCGCAATGCTGCCTGTTGCTACTATAGTCCAAAGCTAGCTGGCTCGACGTTTTCTTCGGCCGCGTTTGGCAGCATGCAATATGATGGTTCTAGAATCCAAATTGTGCCACCTCATGTATGCTTACTTGCAGCAGTGTACAATGCACCACATGTGAGTCCAATATTTGAACAGATATATCACTTCTTACTAGTAGAGGTCTAATGAAGGGACGAGCAAAATGAAGACTTATGTGTGAAGTCTTTTTGGCTATCGGATCATCTGTTATGCTCCATAATTACCTAGGGCGTGTTTGGTTACCTGCATCAATTTTCAGAGATTTCATAAAAAAAAGGACAAGGCTGAGTTGAGGCTGGTTGAGGAAAAATATAAAAAAAAAATGATATTTGCATGTTATTTGGTTGCCTGCATATAGGATCTCTGCATTGTGAAACCAAATTTCACCTGATGTTTGGTTGCATACAGTCTGGCGATTAGGAGTTAACAACTACACTTGAACCGAGGCGTCCATGCATAGGATGCTATAGGCTGGTTTGGTGGCGTTTCTAAATTCAGGCCAGCTAGCCTGCCTAGACATTTTCCACGGCGGCGTCTGCATCATGACGCAATTAATATGATTACAATGTAGGGTGCTAGAAGGCCAGAATCAGTGAATCACTAGTACTCCCTTCGTCTAGGTGTGTACGTCACCTTACGAAAACCAAATAAACTCAAACACTTAGGCACGGTACATTAACTCCCTCCTAGTTTCTTGTTTCATGACATATCAGTGACCGGGTCTTCAGTCTCCCTGACGGGTTAGAGCGTCTATGTGTCGGACAACCCGGTCATTTAAGCAGGCTTTGTGGGTTCCGGTTAGGTCAACCTTTTCTTCCCTCTCCTATCCTGTCAGTGTTTCTGAAACTGTCCGGTCGTTTTAAGGAGTCCGGCTGAAGATGCTCTTAGCTAGCCCATCACCAGTGATGGGCGGTCACCCATCAGAGTAGGGTTAATCAAATTATTATAATATATTGCACAGTAAATGTTATATGGTCAAACAATGCTTGTTGTTCCAAGATATACAAGTGAAAAATGCATATCTAAGATGGAGAAGGCTTCACCCACATGGGTCCTTGATGTACGTAAAGGACCGATACGCCGCCACTCCACCACTTAGACACCAACAGCCACGTCCACTCCGGCGAGGCACTCGGCTATTTGTCCTCTCATAGAGATCGACCCCTGTCTCTCTAGGTTCCTACCCACAATCGGGAGCGGGACTGTCACTAGGAACATGATCACCCACGAGAAATGGTAATTTGGTGACGAAATCCGCGATGCTCCTGTGATCAACTGATGGATTCTCAGTGAGGAGGGGGGGGGGGCAGCTTCATATCAGGAGCTCGTGCGTTCGACAGTGGAATTGACTGGAGAGGGCATCAGAAAGGGCGCGAGGGAAGCGCGGCACACCAAAGAAAATAACATAATTGCATCAAAAAGTTGATCTTAAAAAAACGAAAGGTAAAAGAACAACCAAACAAGAAAAAGCCAGTAGACAAAACATCCGAAAAAATAAACAGGAAACATGTAGACTGCATCTAATTACGCCCGCCCATCTTTGTTCGCTCGCTCGCTTCCTTGTGCATTTGGTCGACAACGAAATCCCTATTTGCCGCTCGCTGCGGCCCAATGCCGTTGCTTCACACAGCACAAACGAGCCAGCGAGCGAACCGCTGATGGTCCGGCCCAAGTAGTTAAGATCTGTTTTTTCTATTTTGTTTTGGTTACGGCTTTCTCTGGTTTTTCCTTTTATTTTTTTCTTCGCTTGTTCTTCCTTTCCCTTTTCTTTTGCGTTTTCCTTTTCTTCTCTTAGGTAGCAAATTTTGAAAAATGTTAATGTATCTTAAGAAGTGTTCACAATATTATAAATGTTTTACATATAAATCTTTAAAATGTTTACCATTCAAATTTTGTTCATATATTTCTAAACTATTTGGAAAATACAATGAACATTCATGTTTTAAAAATGTTTGGGAAATTCTAAATTTTTTTTCCCAAAATTTAGTCGTGTCTTTGAAAAAATATTTGAGCTTAAGAAGTAGGTAAAAAAATTAAAAAATGTTTATGGCTTTCCAAAAATTGTTCTATTTCCCCCAAAAAATTACCACTACAGTACCATGCTAGAACACTACTTCTTCTCAAACTTAACATATGTCCTTTTTTAACGTTGTCATGGACTCTACAAACGTATTGGAGAAGGTTATAGCGGGAGTAGTTGCTACATTGCGTTGCTGCAGTGCTTTTTTGAGGGGTATCACCAGGTTTAAATTCACTCAAAACAACGTTTGGGATACAAGCGGTTTCAGGTGGGTATGTAACCCACAGGTGGCACCCCAAATCTAGCGATAAAGCAGCTTTTGCTAGGCAGTGAGCTTCTTCATCTGATTCTCTCATCTCATGCTTTACCCCTAGTATCTTCAAAAGAGGACATATTTGCTTTAATATCCTTTATTTATGGTCATTGAACTTGGTCCTGCATTCAGATTAGGACTGTGCTAACGACCAGTCGACTGGTCGTTAGCAACAGATCCGCACGATTCCACCCACATACAATCGCTCCGATTTTCCTGGGGCTACATCGATCCACTACGTATTCTTTTTCTAGGTCAATAAAAACAATTAGTGAAAGTGGGATTCGAACCAAATCTAGCGATAAAGCAGCTTTTGCTAGGCAGTGAGCTTCTTCATGTGATTCTCTCATCTCATGCTTTACCCCTAGTATCTTCAAAAGAGGACATATTTGCTTTAATATCCTTTATTTATGGTCATTGAACTTGGTCCCGCATTCAGATTAGGACTATGCTAACGACCAGTCGACTGGTCGTTAGCAACAGATCCGCACGATTCCACCCACGTAGGATCGCTCCGATTTTCCTGGGGCTACATCGATCCACTGCGTATTCTTTTTCTAGGTCAATAAAAACAATTGGTGAAAGTGGGATTCGAACCCGCTACATCTTGGTAGCCCACGATAGCTTGCAACCACTCGGTCTAGATTGAGCTAGTGATTAGATTTAGACATTTGTTTCCTACCTATAGTACATGAAACATGCTTTTTCAGTTTTTTTTCCTTCGATTTATGTACCGCACAATTTTCACGGATGGATATATGGTGTCTCCATGCCCCTCATGTTATACTAGTTACCCAGAATTTATCGGGGGATATTTCTACACTTATATTAACTGAAACAAAAGTTACCGGAGTGTTCATACGTAAGTTATCAAGTGTGTGGCGTGTAAATTATCATGTTATCGAGGTATATTTTTAATAAAAAAAATCCTTGAGTCAGAATTATCAGGGGGCTTGCGCATAAGTTATCAGGTCTGTAATGCGTTAAAAAACCATGCTATAACACACGCCAATAACTGTCTATAAAGAGCATGGTAATATAACACACGCTGACCTTCTCTTTTAAAAACTTGGAGCAAATGGTTTTCTGAGATGTGTGAGTTACCAACCCTCTCTCCCCTCCCCACTCCATCGCCAAAATTATCAGGACCGGGGTACATAAGTTATCAGGTCTGCGATGTGTGAGTTACCATTCTGTTGACACAAAAGGTACCGA
>NC_041389.1:16627410-16632938 GCF_002162155.2 Triticum dicoccoides | reverse complement strand
CCCTCGTTGCCAAAGTTACCAGTATGGGGTACATAAGTTATTAGGTTTGCGATGTGTGAGTTACCATGCTATTCATTCAAAAAGTTATCGAAGGCATGTTTACATTCCACAGTTGTTGATGGTCACGAATAGCAACGCCTTTAGGTCAAATTCCTCCTGTTTGTGCTCATCCCACATAAGTACACCGTTTCCATTCCACAGCTGTAAAAGTTCTTCAACTAATGGCCTTAGGTACACATCAATGTCGTTGCCGGGTTGCTTAGGGCCTTGGATGAGAACTGGCATCATAATGAACTTCCGCTTCATGCACATCCAAGGAGGAAGGTTATACATACATAGAGTCACGGGCCAGGTGTTGTGATTGCTGCTCTGCTCCCCGAAAGGATTAATGCCATCCGCCCTTAAAGCAAACCATACGTTCCTTGGGTCACGTGGAAACTCAGCCCAGTACTTTCTCTCGATTTTTCTCTACTGCGACCCATCAGTGGGTGCTCTCAACTTCCCGTCTTTCTTACGGTCCTCACTGTGCCATCGCATCAACTTGGCATGCTCTTCGTTTCTGAACAGACGTTTCAACCTTGGTATTATAGGAGCATACCACATCACCTTCGCAGGAAGTCTCTTCCTTGGGGGGGGGGGGTCGCCGTCAACATCACCAGGGTCATATCATCTGATCTTATACCGTAATGCACCACATATCGAGCATGCGTTCAGATCCTTGTACGCACCGCGGTAGAGGATGCAGTCATTAGGGCATGCATGTATCTTCTGCACCTCCAATCCTAGAGGGCATACGACCTTCTTTGCTGCGTATGTACTGTCGGGCAATTCGTTATCCTTTGGAAACTTCTTCTTCAATATTTTCAGTAGCTTCTCAAATCCTTTGTCTGGCACAGCATTCTCTGCCTTCCACTGCAGCAATTCCAGTACGTTACCGACCTTTGTGTTGCCATCTTCGCAATTGGGGTACAACCCTTTTTTGTGATCCTCTAACATGCGATCGAACTTCAGCTTCTCCTTTTGACTTTTGCATTGCATCCTTGCATCGACTATGACCCGGCGGAGATCATCATCATCGGGCACATCGTCTGGTTCCTCTTGATCTTCAGCAGCTTCGCCCGTTCCAGCATCATCGTGCACATCGTCTGGTTCCTCTTGATCTTCAGCAGCTTCGCCCGTTCCAGCATCATCGTGCACATCGTCTGGTTCCTCTTGATGTTCAGTAGCATCACCGTATTCAGGGGGCACATAGTTGTCATCGTACTCCTCTTCTTCGCCGTCTTCCATCATAACCCCTATTTTCCGTGCCTCGTCCAAACATTATAGTGTGGCATGAAACCCTTGTAAAGCAGGTGGGTGTGAAGGATTTTCCGGTCAGAGTAAGACTTCGTATTCCCACATATAAGGCATGGACAACACATAAAACCATTCTGCTTGTTTGCTGCAGCCACTTCGAGAAAATCATGCACGCCCTTAATGTACTCGGAGGTGTGTCTGTTACCGTACATCCATTGCCGGTTCATCTACGTGCATTATATATAATTAAGTGTGTCAAAAATCATTACAGAACATCATGAATAGATAACTAAGTGACCAAATTAATAGAAGTTCATCATCACATTAAAACCAAAGTACATACATAGTTCTCATCTTCAAGCGAAAATCATTATAGAACAACATAAAGCTCTGCAGAGCATCTAAATTAATTAAACCATACATTGAAACTATGTAAAACATTTCAATGCGAAAACAAATGCGATCATAATCGCAACAAAGGTAACAACTGATCCAACGGCATAATAATACCAAGCCTCGGTATGAATGGCATATTTTCTAATCTTTCTAATCTTCAAGCGCATTGCATCCATCTTGATCTTGTGATCATCGACGACATCCGCAACATGCAACTCCAATATCATCTTATCCTCCTCAATTTTTCTTAGTTTTTCCTTCAAGAAATTGTTTTCTTCTTCAACTAAATTTAACCTCTCGACAATAGGGTTGGTTGGAATTTCCGGTTCAACAACCTCCTAGATAAATAAAATCTATGTCAGGTTGGTCGGCATAATTTTCATAAACAATAAATGAATCAATAGTTATGAAAAGATAATATATACCACATCCGAATCATAGACAGGACGAGGGCCGACGGGGGCGGATACCAAAACCATCGCACTATATAAGATGCAATAATAAATGTAACAAAATAATACAAGTATCTATCTAAACATACAAGTAAGAATATTCCTCCTTTCAGAAAGAAGATAAGAACAGTAGGCTCACCATGGTGGTGCCGGCGATGAGATCGGCGCGGGTGATAGACGGCGGTGAAGACGGGTACGGGGCGTGACGGACCGCTAAACCTAGACAAATATTGAGGAAAATGGAGCTTAGAGGTCGAGCTTGGAGAGGAGAAAGCTTAAGTAGTGTGGCTCGGGCATTCCATCGAACACCTTGTGTGCATAGGAGGTGAGCTAGAGCACCACCAAGCCCTCTCCCCCTCCGCTGCCAAAAAAACGGAGCAGTGTGCTCTGCTCTTACGCGAGGGGGTATATATAGTCACCTCATTGGTTCCGGTTGGTGGCATGAACCGGGACTAAAGGGCAGCCTTTGGTCCCGGTTCATGCCACCAACCGGGACCAATGGTGGTGGGCCAGGAGCGAGGCCATTTGGTCCTGGTTCGTCCCACCAACCGGGACCAAAAGGTCCAGACGAACCGGGACCAATGGCCCATGTGGCCCGGCCGGCCCCCGGGGCTCACGAACTGGGTCCAATGCCACCATTGGTCCCGGTTCTGGACTGAACCGGGACTAATGGGCTGACCCGGTCTGGACCAATGCCCCCTTTTCTACTAGTGTGTAGATCCCGGAGGCTCGACCAGAAGACCAAAAACCGGGCAATCTAGCCGCGGATGACGGCCAGCAAGGCGAGGCGATGAAGAGGGCATGCGGCCGGCGCGACGCACTGACATTCATCGTCTTCGCAGGTGACCCACTCAAAATCATGTAGGTTCGAGGGTAACACGAAAGGCATGACAACTTGCTGTTGCCGACGATGTCAATATGTTATCGAAACTGACCCTGAGCCACCTACTTAAGTGGCCAATGAATGATATAGAGGATATTCCCCAAGGATATGTCGGCACCGGAGATGTAGTGCCAGATAATCCACATTCATGGGAGAAGAATGCACGTGACAGTTGCAGACAATCTGCGGACAAACCACCTATGCATGTTGTCATCCCCGAAGGGCGGAAAATGAACATGTATAAGCCTGGGGAACTGCTTCTATCAGATTCTATGTTGGAGACCGTCTCGATTGATCTTCAATTTCTACACGCTCATGTGGTAGATAAATTAAAAATTGTCAACATGGATACACGGCCAAGGTGATAGAAGGTTATAGTTTTGTCCCAGAGTCTCCGGCCGACAGAATTGATTTGGCCTTTGATGAAGTCATCTATGCAAATATTTTCTCCGTCGGTGCAGTTTCCCTAGAGTTAATGAAGCTCTGGGTACTTCATCGAGCTACAGATCCCCTACTCCCGCATGGTAAAGTGTCCTTACCTAATCCTTTTTACATGCACTGCCACAACCTGGAAACCACAGAAGTCCAGGAGGTCATCTCAGACTACATGTTCCCGTTCACATATCCCCGTTCTTTATTGTCAATCATCCACATGCGGACACCTTTCTAGTGCCATACCGCGAAGTAAGTCATTAACATTCACTAATTTATTTTGAAACATATAAATGGCCTTGTGGTTTGATCTCATCAATGCTAATTTCTTTATTTTTTTGCGCAGCAACCGACATTGGATCGTAATCGCACTATTGCCGACGGATGGCTTGGCTTACTTCTTCAATTCCAAGAGACACCCTCAAAAGAACTGGACCGGATTGAAGAAGGTTCTAAATGATGCTCTCGCCAAGTGTAAGAACGTCAAAGAGACTATAACAGAACATTCAGAATTCAAGTTCTTCACTAGCGCTTGTTGTTATTAAGAACAAAATGTGGAAACCTCTCATAGGTCTAGATACCGTGCCATGGCTATCATGGATGACTTTTTGAAGAAAAGAAAATATTTGCATAATCATAGCCAGGTCATCAAGTGGTCCGAAGAGATGGAGAGGGACATGGGCATAGGGGTACTATTAACAGAGTATGGCCGCCTCCAAAAGGTGTTGGCCAGAATCATCAACAAAGAGGTTGTAAATGAAGATGGGAAGTTTCACTTGTAGCAAGAGCGAGATGAAGAACGACTTCACTGAGTCGAAAACATATTCGGTAATCGACTGCGAGCGATACAATGCTTCAAAACATCTTGATTCGTTGTTCATTTTATGAGTTGACAATTTTACATGTTTATTTGTTGCCCTACACTTCTTATACTGTATGTTTGCTTCATTAATAATCTTAATTATTGTAACACCGTTGTAGTATGATTGTTTGAATGAAATGGGATGATTGAGTGCAAAATACTGCTTCAGAGCCGCGCGCAGCAAAAAAACGATGCCGCGGCAGCAATTTCTCTATATGCCGACAACACTACCAGTGGTAGGCGGCAAAGGTGTCTGCCACTGCTAATACACACAATAGTGGCGTGCAGAGTTTATAGTTGTAGTGGGCGATAAATTTTGCCCGCCACTACAGCACTGTCATCAGTGGCGGGCGGCGGCCTGCCACTGATGTCATAATAGCAGTGGCAGGAAGTCAGTGGCGGGCGGTTCTGAGAGCCCGGCCCGCCACTACTAGGCTTTTTGCACCCGCCGTTGCTGGGCATTCCTGCAGTAGTGTCAAATCAGCTCGGGTGAACAATAAATCAAATTTTAAAAAATCAAAAAATCTGTCTTTTTTGTGATAAACATTAACAAATGTTCTAAAAGCTTGCAAAATTTCATCGTGGAGTCACATTTGCGGAAGTTGTGGTAGCATATCTATTTTCTTTGCCATGCCTTTCAGGAATGTGATTCTATGATGAAATTTTGAAAACTCATAGAACATTTGTCAATGTTTGTCATAAAAAAATATTCAGATTTTTTGAATGTTTTTAAATTGTTTTCAGTTTTAATGTCCATCAAAGTTCATTTGAGCTCGGGCTTAGAAACTTTGTGTCCACTCAAAGGTTCTTTTTTAAGACAGAGAAAATACCCTGGTTTTGAACATACTCCCTCCGTCCGGTGAAGAGTGTACATTTGGCTTTGAAATTTGTCCAAAAAGAGTGTACTTCTATCTTTCCAATGCACTTTAAAATAGGCAAAATTGTTTCTCTCGCATGGTCTCCTTAATTTGTACATGGGTTGGGTAATTAAAGAGGAGAGAGATGATGGCTTGCACCTTTCCAATGCATTTTTTTACTCCACTCCGTAATTGGTCCTAAAATTTTTATACTATATACACTTTTCACCGGACGGAGGGAGTACTCTGGAATTAATATCAAAGTTTTTAATAGTAGCCAAACACCTCAAAGTAAATTAAACTGCAGTAGTATTTTCTAAAATACTTTGCTATCAAACAGAGCCTAAATC
>NC_041389.1:16621289-16627252 GCF_002162155.2 Triticum dicoccoides | reverse complement strand
GAGAAGATGTTGTGACTCACTCTTGGCCACAAATTGTTTTCATGGTCCTAGCTATTAATGACACTTGAGCTCATGGACTATTCCCATCTTGTTTCATGGTCCTAGCTATTAATGACACTTGAGCTCTATCATCAAGTGTTCAAGGTCAGTGGTCCATCTTGAGTTGTGTCAAGAGAAAAAACAGCACATTGCTGATTAACTTGATTGTGGGTAAGATAATTAGGTGACCACCTCCATCGTGGATGTCTGTGGTGCATGATGCGAGCAGAATTAATTCTAGGATAGCAACGTGCAGCTACCTCTTTGTCTTAGCTACAAAAGATACACAAAAGGTAGATCAAAGCGGATAAAAAGAGATGAATATGCGGTTAAACGACATGATATATTGTGATCCGTCTAGACTAGCTAGGAGCATGTTAAAAAAACTCTCTAGACTAAGCGTAATAGTAAGTGCATATGCGGCTAAACGAGATGAGATGGAAGGTGACACAACGAAAGTGCTAAACTTGCACGAGCATGATTATTTATGGATTTGATCTACGGAATGGGATGCCCTCTTGGGGCTTGGGACTTCCATAGATGCATTACTCATGGCAAAGAGGATGTAAAGAGGGACCATATTAAAATTTCCATAGATACATTACTCATGGCAATAATAAGGTAATTTCCAGGAAATTACACTTCCATTTTATTTATACATTTATTCGCTGAATAGCACGCACCAGCCATGCACGCACGCACATGTGACATTATATGAGTATTTAACCAAAAACTACCACAATTCACGGAACCGTGACGAAAAACTACCACTTTACGATTTTGTGCGAAAAACTACCATTTTTTCATTAATCCTTGACTAAAAACTACCATGTCTAAAAAGTGTCCGTTTTGGCTCTTTTAAACGCGTTTCTGACAGAGTTGGCCCACACATAAGTGGGCTAAACAAGCAATCAGGTCCCTGTTTTTCTTTTAAAAAAGCAATCCAGTCCTTCCTTCGAGGCCCAGCACGGCGAGCACATCCAGTCCTGTAGCAGCGGCAGCGGCAGGAGGAGGATGGTGGTGAAGAGCGGAGGCGGCAACGACGCGAAGGAGGGGGCCGCGGGCGCGGCGGTGCAGCGGTGGGTGGAGGCCGGCGGCGGGAGGCTGGTGCTGGACGGCGGGCTGGCCACAGAGCTCGAAGCCCACGGCGCCGACCTCAACGACCCGCTCTAGAGAGCGAAGTGCATCCTCTCCTTCCCGCACCACATCCGCAAGGCAAGCCGCCGCCGCCCAAGTCAATCCGCCGGCCACCGACGTGCGCAGGGGCACCGAAGCTTCCTCCATTCCGTCCTTCCGCCCGACCCGCGCAGCGATCTTGATTCCGCCGGGGCTGGGGAATGGGGGTGGAGGAGGAGGGCGCCATCAACGGCGGCGAGGAGGGCCCCGGCCTTGGCCTCGCGGCGGCGCCGCACGACCGCTTGGTCCTGCTCCGCCCCGGCCAGGGCTACAAGGTGCGATTCTGCCCCGGTCCTCGTCTCTAATCGACTGGCTACAGGACTAGATTGCTTTTTTGGAAGAAAATAGGGACCTGATTGCTTTTTTAGCCCGCTTATGTGTGGGCCCAACTAGTCAGAAACGCGTTTAAAAGAGCCAGAACGGACACTTTTCAGACATGGTAGTTTTTAGTCAAGGATTAATGAAAAAATGGTAGTTTTTCGCACAAAATCGTAAAGTGGTAGTTTTCGTCACGGTTCCGTGAATTGTGGTAGTTTTTGGTTAAATACTCGACATTATATGTAAGGAAGACCACAAGGAGTAGTACGTCCTCTACTTACTGATCCATGTGCAAATCATTTCGGGCAGGGCATAGGACAATCTGGTAGTTGGTTCCGGCGGGACATGTGAAGGTGCTGGTCTGGTCGTCCTTGGCGTAGCTGTAGGCGTCCGGGCACTTGCCCTTGAAGAACTTCGAGTAGTTCGTCGGCGGGCAGTTGTGCTCGAACTGGCCCCTGCAGCAATACGTGTCACCGCCGAACTTGCCGCACGCGCTCGCGCATCCTCCGGGCACCTGCAGCTCGGCAGGCACTCACGGGTGATGTCCACGGCGCAGGTCGCCGCACGGCACGGCGCGCCGCCGACGGGCTGGAAGCTCATGGGTGTATTGAAGCCGTCGATGACGGACAGGTCGAAGAAGTCCTGGCTCCCGCCCCGCCCCAGCGTGTACTCGGCCAGCGTGGCGGGCTGCTCGCCCGACACGCGGCAGGACAGCGCGCCCGCGCAGTCGCCGGTGATGCAGTGTCCGCGGCCGCTGCGGTCGAAGGTGCACCCCGTGCGCGGCCACACCCTGGCGCCCGCGGTGCCGGCGGGCATGTTGAGCTGCCACGACTGGCCAGGGTCGAGGCGCGCGCCGCCGCCTGGGAGCGCGCCTGGCCATATCGTGTAGGAGCACCGGTTCACCACGGTGATAGTGGTCGCATCGGCGGTGGCAGCGACCACGAGCACGAGAGTGATGTGGAGGACGACGCGAGCCATGGCCATGTCTCTCTTGTTCTTCTTTGACGAATTGTGATGCCGCGAGTCTGGATGGTTGGTTTGGTGCTGTGGCAATGGAGGTATTTATTACCGCGCGTCCATAGGCTGCTATAGGCTGGTTTGGTGGCGTGTCCAAATCCAGGCCAGCTAGCCTGCCTAGACATTTTCCACGGCGGCGTCTGCATCATGACGCAATTAATATGATTACAATGTAAGGTGCTAGAAGGCTGGAATCAGCGAATCACTAGTGCTCGCTTCATTTCTTTTTAATTTGCATATAAAATTTGCTCAGAGTCAAACTTTATTAAGTTTGAGTAACTTTATAGAAAAAATATCACATTCACAATAGAAAATCACCATTTTTAGATGCATCATGAAATCAATTTTCGTACCATATACTTTTAGTGTTGTAGATGTTGATAGTTTTTCTTACAAAGTTAGTCAAACTTTAAAAAATTCGACTTTGACCAAATTTTATATGCAAACTAAAGAAATGGAGGGAGTACCAGAAACATTTAAAAAACACTTGTACCAGGAACATTGTTAGTGACCGGGTCTTAAATCTCCCCGACGAGTAGCGTCCAAGTATTACACAATGTTAGCTAGCCCTTAACCAGCGAAGGGCAGCCCACCCGTCAGAGCAGGGCTCACAGGAAACTTAGCATCCACTTGGACCTTTTGAAAAAAAATGTTTGCCAACTACATGATCAGCCAGAATTTGATGCTTGTTGTTCCATGGTATACAAGTGAAAAATGCATATCTAAGACGGGAGAGGGCTTCACCCACATCTGATACGCCGCCGGTCCACCACTTAGATACAAACAACCACATCCACTCCGGCGAGGCACTCGGCTATTCGTCCTCTCACAAAGATCGACCCCTATCTTTCTAGGTTCACTACCCACAATCGGGAGCGACACTCGGTCTCATGCTAGGAACATCACCCGCGAGATATGGCAGTTTGGTGGCGAAACCCGCTATGCTCCTGTGATCAACTGATGGATTCTTAGTGAGGAGGGGGAGCAGCTTCGGATCAGGAGATCGTGGGTTTGATGGTGGATTTGGATTAGCTAGAGAGGGCATCAGATAAGGCGCTAGGGAAGCGCGGCACAATAAAGAAAACAACATAATTGCATATGAAACTTTTTTTTTAAATAAAGGTAAAAGAAAAATGGAACAAAAAAAGCCAGTAGACAAAACAACAGAAAAATAAGCTAATTAGGCCCGCCCATCTTTGTTGGCTCGCTCGTTTCCTTGCATTTGGTCGACAACGAAATTCCTATTTGCGCTTGCTGCGGCGCAATGCCGTTGCTTCGCACATGCGAGCCAGCTAGCAAACCGCAGATGGTCCAGCCCAAGTAGTTATGATCCGTTTTTACTATTTTGTTTTCATTACGGTTTTCTCTGGTTTTTCCTTTTATTTTTTTCTTCGCTTGTTCTTCCTTTGCTTTTCTTTTGCCTTTTCCTTTTCTTCTACTAGGTAGAAAATTTTGAAAATTGTTAACGTATTTTAACAAGTGTTCACAATATTATAAAATGTTTACATATAATTTTTAAAAATGTTTACCATTCAAATTTTGTTCATTTATTTCTAAACTATTTGGAAAATACAATGAACAGTCATGTTTAAAAAATGTTTGGGAAATTCTTAAAAAAATTAAAATTTCAAAATTTATTCGTGTCTCTGAAAAAATGTTTGAGTTTAAGAAATAGGTAAAAATTTAAAAAATGTTTATGGCTTTCCAAAAAAAATTCTAATTTTTTTTTCAAAAATGACAACTACAGTACCATGCTAGAACACTACTTCTTCCTAAACTTAACATATGTCGGTTTTTAACGTTGTCATGGACTCTACAAACGTATTGGAGAAGGTTATAGCGGGTGTAGTTGCTACATTGCGTTGGGTATCACCAGGTTTTTATTAACTCAAAACAACGTTTGGGATACAAGCGGTTTCAGATGGGTATGTAATCCACAGGTGGCACCCCAAATCTAGCGATAAATCAGCTTTTGCTAGGCAGTGAGCTTCTTCATGTGATTCTCTCATCTCATGCTTCACCCCTAGCATCTTCAAAGGATGACATATTTGCTTTAATATCCTTTATTTATGGTCATTGAACTTGGTCCTGTATTCAGATTATTAATCAGTGTTTAGGCACTGCAGCATTACTTTGTTTATGGGCCGGTGGCCCGGCGGCTGCTCCTATTCGGCTCGCTACTGTTAGACACCTGTTAGACACGGCGAGCGTCACATAAGATGTCTCGTAGACAAATCGAGGCAACGAGCATCATATAGGAAATACGAGATTCATGGTTAGCTACTATCTTCGGAAAAGGCAACAAAACTTGGGCAGGCCCTAGGCCTATAGCCAATGCCTTCTTTCATATACTCCCTCTGATTTATATTAATTGTTGCTGATTTAACATGGAATAAAGAGAGAAGTATGTTCGTCCTCGAAACAAATAAGTTGACTATTCTATCCTCACAAAAGAAAAAAAATGTTGTCAAACATATTTTCTCAATAAAGTTTTTCAATAGAATTTTTTTATGGAATCATCAGTCATCATTATTTCCATTATTACATTGGGAAACGCTATTACATTATAGAGTTAACCATCGGAGTAAATTGAATCCCAATCGCCTCTATGGGCAGAAGGTGACTTGGTAGTCTGATCGGACGGTGCAGGTGAAGGTGCTGTTCTTCTCGTAGGCGTAGCTGTAGGTGTCTGGACAGTGCCCCTTGAAGAAGCGCGAGTAGTCCGTGGGCCCACAGGTCGAGGCGTAAGCGGCGGCGTGCAGCAGTACTGGGGGGTGCCGAACTTGATGCACGCACTCACATAGCCTCCGTCCACCTTCAGCTCCGACGGGCACTTTGCGTTGATGTCCGCGGCACAGCTTACCACATGACAGCTGCTGCCGACAGGCCCAAAGCTCATGGGGACGTTGAATCCGTCGGCGAGGGAGATGTCATAGAAGTCAGGGCTGCCGCCCTTACCCAGCGTGTACTCGGCGAGCGTCGCGGGTGGCTTAAAACCGGCGGCACAGGACAACATGCCACCGCAGTCGCCCGTGGTGCACGACCCGCGACCGCTGGCATCGAAGTTGCAGCCGGTGCGCCCCCAAATCCATCCAGACACCATGCCCGGGGAGACTTCAATGGAGGCCAGTTGACCCGGGTCGAGCCTGCTCCCGCTGCGGACCGGGTAGGTGCCTGGCCACACCGTGTAGGGGCACTGTTGAGTAGGTGGACAGTGAAAGCGTCGGTGGCAGCGATTGCGAGGAGAAGAGCAAGGATGAAGCTGAGTGAAGATGCCATGGTCGTCGTTGTTGTTGTGTTGCCTGTGTAGTGACTAGTGAATGATGGAGGACCGGGGATGCTCATGGATGCTAAATATAGATATCTTTTATAGCTGCCTAAATGTGCCCTCTTAAATACATCTTAATGAGCCA
>NC_041389.1:16576650-16620928 GCF_002162155.2 Triticum dicoccoides | reverse complement strand
TAATGAGCCGCATCTGAATATAGATAAGCACTCATTTATACTCGATCAGTTTATAAATATTTGTTTTTCTAGATATTTCAACAAGTGACTACATACGGAACAAGATGAGTGAATCTACACTCTTAATGAGTCATATATACCCGCAATAGGTGCCTGGGCACCTAGGGCCATTATGGCAGGTGATTTTTATTAGTGTATGGCATGCAATTTATGAAATAATAGCTTTCCATTTTCATTTGCATGCAGTACTACCCTTCACGGTCAATGATTGCTTCCCCAAAAATAATTAGGTTGATTTCCTAACAATAATTCGTTTCCAAATATTATGTCTAATGAAAATATGAACATATGCAGGCTATTATACACATAGCAGGCTATTATATCTAATGAAAATATGAACATACAAGAAGTATTATACTTAATGAAAATAATACATATATCCATGGTATTATATGTAATAAGAATATACACATAACGGAGGTAATATACAAAAACATATGGATATACCTGGGCATATTCAAATACCCATTAACATGACGTAATGAATATACATTGAAATATCATGAGTATGTAGATACCTCGAGATATCATGAGAATGTATGTAGATCTGCTATGTATATACCTAAATGGTGTACGTACTCCAAATCATTGA
Source organism: Triticum dicoccoides (assembly GCF_002162155.2). NCBI lineage: Eukaryota > Viridiplantae > Streptophyta > Magnoliopsida > Poales > Poaceae > Triticum > Triticum dicoccoides. The sequence goes on along the minus strand of NC_041389.1, from coordinate 16,620,276 downwards.
CACATGCCCGAGGAATCAAATACCTACTAACGAGACAAAATGTATATACCCAGAAATATTATGAGTATGCGGATACCTCAAAATAAATTTGACATGTACGTCGTAAGAATTTGTCCTAGTTATCATACTCGTAATTTATATACTCAAATTAAATATGACATCCCCCAAGATGATAATAAATATGATGTACCAAAGAAATGATATACCCGCAATATCATATCTGGAATACATATACTCCAAATTTTGTATAGATATCATTTTCGAAATTTATATACCCAAATTATATGATATACCCAAAATAAATATAATACACCACGAATATGATATACCCCAATATGGTATACCCATATAAATATAATATAACCAAAATAAATATGATATACCCCAGGATGATAATTAAAGTACACGGAATTTATATACCCAAAATAAATATACTCGACTGTGGAACATCCGGAATTTTTTGAGTATAGAACATCGTTCCAAAATTCTCAAGTACCCGCAAAAAAGTCACATACCCATGAAATTAGTACGTGCATCCCTACAGTTACTATGCTTCCAAGAAATAGAGCACTGGGAGAGCTCGGGAGTTTTTCTTCCAAAGTTTGCCCGTCTGTCAGGCACAGATCGTAACATGAGGCCCGTTGGTCAGCGAACGCAAGCGTCATTCCCATGTAGGTCAAACTCCTTGCCCCTGGCGTAGGTTCGCTGCGGCTTCAATAGCGGCGTGTCGTGTTCGCTTTCTCCTCCAAACGTCACCACGCAACCCTAGCTAATCTGTCCAGCCACTAATTTTCCACACCCCCTGTATTTCCATCGCAGATTGGGGCTACCGGCGATTGTGGGAGGGAGTCGATTTGGGGCAATCAACACTTTGGGCATGGTTAATCTGGGCGGATTGCAGGTTTATTTGCCTTACCTTCGGTCGTTGCTGATTTGGCCCATTAGACAATTTTTTTCTTCGAAATCAGGAATCAGCATCTGTCGCTGTTGTTTTTTAGATCTGCATCGATGGAACGCTAGGCGAGGCAGAGGGCAACGTTCTTTCACTTTTTTTTCTCCCTGCAATTTCTCTATGTATGATTCTGTTAGCCTTTTAGCTCACCAGGTTGTGTTGTAAGTTTGCGAGTACCATGCCTTCTATATTCAAGACATCTTAATGTTCATGGCTTTCATTTCGAGTCTTGAAATTCAGGCTTTTAACAGAAATGCATGGATTGATTGCACAATAAAATGTTTTAACCTTATCTTAGTCGTCCCAGACAATGTCATTGCAGATATTCAGGTACATCATGCATGCAACAGTTGTCATAATTGTATAAATTGAGTTTGTATTCCACCAGGGCCCTTCAGCTGCTATGGTTGTCTCCTGTGTTGGCGTCACGGCTGCGTCCTCCTCGACGTTGGATGCCAACGGCATGGGGTGACCTGAAGAACTGGGGATGAGTGTTTGGACTTCGGCAATCGACCGAAAGAATTAGGGATGAGTGTTTAGACTTTGGCAACAAAGAGGGAGTGACGTAAAGTTTTTAATCAGCAATTTCTATCACAGTACACATACAAAATGCTCATTGTGTTACTATCACATATCACACTTATTGTGCTCTACGTGAATCTCAAGCTGGACGAGAGCTACACAAGGAGCAAGATCTCCATTCGGTCCAGAGAAGGTTTCCACAGTCTCAAGGTACTCTCTTTCACCATAAATCAATTACCTGGAGAATGCTCATGTCTGTATTCAAGGTTTTCAGCGTGCTGCTGAATCAGCGCACACATTTATATCTGAATTTTATATGAGGCTGTTGATTTTAGATCAATCCTGCGGTGGAGTTTGGTTCTGTCCGCTGGATGCCTAACTGCTTTTGTCTTGATATCAGACCATCATTAGATGGTTTGTGTTGTATACTTCAATGCATATTCTCAACTGTCAATTGCCGTTGGATTACACTGCAGTGTTCCTTTTAGTGGAAATTACATCACATTATTGTAGCAGCATTTTCTCCGTGACAAATTTTGATCTACTCCGCAATGCTTCTATACCATGCAAATTTGTTTACTGAACTAATCCTTGGAAATTAAAATTTATCTCTACTACTATAGTGCGGCAGTTTTGAAATTGGATTTACCACTCCATCTTCGGTTCTCCCGCCCAAACAGCCATTGGCTCAAAATCCACCGTTCATTTCCCCTCACATGCATATCATTGACATCCATCAAACAAAGACTGACATGATCTGACGGCTAAAAGCTGCCGGATTCGCTCCCGCTCCTTGTGCACATGGTCGACTCTGCTCTCCAAATAAACAAATAAAGAAGTCCCAATTAAATCTGGATTGCACCTACTGAAGTTGAGAAATGTCTAGAAACTGCTGCCATCTCATTACATGCAAGTACAGCAACTTGGCAAATAGCTAGCACATTTTGCTTCGCCCTTGTCACTTGGAAAATAAACACTCTACTATTAAACTTATTTCTTTAGATTGCTGTAAAAAAAGAATTTTTTTTAGATGCCACTATACTGCAAACTTGACACTGTTCCATAAGATAACATTGCATCGCTGATGCTAGCTAAAGTTCTATTTTGCTTCATTGAGAAAGGTACTATTTTTATTATTCGCGGAAAAAGGTGTAATATTTTTATTTCAGTCATACATAAGCTGTACCTAAAGCTAATACAAGACATGAATGTCTATCAGACCTAAATGAATTATTTAGTTGCACAAAATAGCCCATAAGCATGCATGCAAACCGTCAAACAACTCAGGAACTATGCATCAATGGAACTCATGAAACAACATATAATAAAACTACAACTTTTATCTTGCAAACAAACACAATGTGATATCTACTCAAGATACGAGTACCATTTCTCTCTCTAAAAGGAAGGTATACGACTATCTATCATACAGAACTATACGTGCAAAGCACGTGCCATGGACTAGTAGATTGATAATATTCAAAGATAATGAACCGTTATCTTGCTCTTGCATCAGCAGGCCATCTGGATCAGTTCATATATGGTCATCTAGATCCCCGTATACATTTGTAACCAAACCGTAAATCTTGGGATACCTTTATTTTTCTTCATCTATCATTGAAATTTCAAAATGCGCTTTATTCGAGTGCTACCTTACACGGTATAGCTTATAACTATGTAAAATGAGTTTGTTTTTCATAAGGACTTTAATTTCTAATGCATTGACGACCATATATCTTGCCCTGCCATTAGAACATAATATCTTCTCTGTGAATTCAAAATATTACCTTACATACATGAAGCCCGGGAAAAACCAAAAAAATAGACTGAAGCCTGGAATAAAGCAAGTGAACAGTGTTGCTTTGTATAAAAAATATGAGAAACTCTTGTTTATAATAGAAAAGTGGATGTAAGATAAGGAGAAAGTTTTAGTTGGTACTTACGTTGTCTTGCCCTTTCAGTTGTTACATATTTTGTGTTGTCAATGTTATTAGTGCGTAGCTTTATCAAAAATTTCCTTGAACCGACATATGCAAAAATGGATAAGCAAGTGAAGGGACTCCTTCTGATAAGGGGGTGGCTACTTCTTTGAGCTTCTATCTTAGATAGGACACTGATGATGTTGTACTGGTTATCCAGATCCAATAATTGAGCTCTAAAGTTATCTTTTACCCTGTGAATTTACTGCCATAGTTTCATAACACCAGGTTATCATGATTTTAAATCTTTGTCATTACATATGATACAGGTTCTGTGATCTTCCCTTTTGCCATGCTTGTGTTTGCCCCAGTCTGCATTTAACTGTTGAAATCAGTCACACGTATGGGAGTGCAATCTGAAAATTAGAGATGGTATACTATCCAGTGTCTACAATATTAGTGTGGCACTCAGATTTGTATTGCTGGAAGCCAAGAAGCACTTCAGAAAAAACAAATCTAATCTTTTAGATAACATTAATCTTAATACCGTAAGTAAATAAGACGGCGCAGCAAGGCGCGCGTTACCTTCTAGTACATATCGTATCCACAAAAAGGAGTACGGTTATATGTATATACCTTCAAACGAGTTCCATTCTTTGTACAAGGAAATAAATGAAGAGAATCAATTACATTTATGCCAGCGCGTGATATTAATGCACCTAAATCATACATTTATTGGCACTTACCAATTACGTCCATAAGCATATATGGAAGGTGTCTAGTATCCATATCTGTTGTAATTTGCATTCATCAATCGAACATCTAACGGTTACGAGGTTAGGAGCCTCGGCACCTAGGTGTTCCAAACACTATTTTGATCATAGGATTAGAATATTATTCTGATCACAACATGAACTTCCTGAGTTACACGCCTGAACTTCCCTCTGTAAGAACTCGACCTTCGGGCTATGTTCGCAACCGTGTCTCCACGCGCGAATTATTCTGATTAGTCGTGTTCTATATTATGTAAGTGTAATCTAAAAATGATTTTTAGCAACTAAATACCCGTTTTAAATAGGAATCTTGCTCGTTGGCGGATTTTACTGCCTGAGTTGTTCGACCTGTACTTCTCCCTGTGCTAGGTTGAACTTCCGCCAACATTGCCTAAACGGGGCTTGCGATATACCGTTCAAAAGCTATGGATACCAGTATCATGACCCAAGTTAAAGTTTTGGCAAAATGTAAGCGGTTTAAGAGCAGTTTTGAAAACCGTTTTTTCTTCATACAAAAAACGTGAATCATATTTTCAATCGCATTTCTAAACCATTTATCAGAATGAGGCAATTAATATGGCGTTGGAAAGCTGTTGCAAAACCGCTTCTTCCACATGTTGAAACTTTTCTCTAATTGCCTATGGTTAAAAAGTAATTTGGAAAATTGTAAAATTTCACAAACCGAACCGCCGAGTTTGTATTTTCAATGTCATTTCTATACGGCTAATCCAATTAAGGCAAATGATATGGCGTTGGAAAGCTTACGAAAACGAAAAATATAAAAAAGAATAATCTGTTGAGAAAGCATAAAAAACCAGTTTCATGTACTTCCTTCTTTTTTTGCGGGGGAAATACTTGTATTACTCAATAATCAACTCTTTACAATCATCATTAGCAATCTCTACCACCTCTGGAGGACCTAACCCAATCCAGGTCATAATTCTACTCTCCACTCTCCCAAAGGCAGCTAGACAATCACTAGCTTTATTTTGAGCTCGCGAAACGTAAGTAATACAAGTAGATCGAAGACTAACAAGATATCTTATCTCATTAATAAGAGCAGCATAAACGGATCGATCCTTGCCAGCACAAGTGATCATGGCCACCGCCTCCGAAGAATGCATCTCAACAACAATAGGAAGATTTGACCTCTGAATAGATATCAAAAGCCCCTCCATGCATGCACATAACTCCGCTTCCAGAGCATCTCTGAAAGAAAATAAAACTCTGCAGTCTGAGAATATAATGTCACCATTAGAATCCTGGAGGATCATTCCAGCTCCCGCTGCTCCAGAAGAATCGTAGGACCCGTCAGTATTTAGTTTAACACAATCCCTGCTCGGTCTAGACCATCTGACCTCCGAGGATACAACTCTGCCTGGTGAAGGCAATGAACCCAAGACCACAACGGACTTGCCCTTAATGGGTCCATGTTGGAGTTCAGTTTGATCGCCAACAGCGACCCCAGGTAGCTTTGCAGGAAACGAACCGAAACTTCCAGTGGTGGGGCTGGTTTTTGATGTGTTATCTCATTCCAGACAAACCAGCTCCGCCAAAAGGTCATAAGCATCATGTTTCGCTCAATTTCACATAATGGTGATAAGGCAATTAGCAGCCACTCCTTCCCACTGTTTATCAGGTTATCAATACTGGGTAACCTCCAAACCTTGGCCATCTATAGATACAAGTCTCTCCCAAACTGGCAGCGCACAAAGGGGTGAAAATTATCTTCCTCTTCAACACCACAAACTGGACAGGTACTGGACACTTCTAATCCAATTTTATGCTTGTTCCGCCAGGTGGGAAGCCCATCAGTCGCTACTCGCCAAGCAAAGTTCTTGACAGTAGGAGGCGCCACACTTTTCCATATGTAAGACCAGCAAGCTCTACTCCCATCTGGAGAAGAGCTAGATGAGGACGCCCTCTCTCTATGTGCTTCATCAAACGCCAACATATAAGCACTTTTTACTGTGAACACTCCCAGCTTATTGGGTCCCCATGCAATAACATCTTCGGCCTGCCTCAGAGAAGCTCTAATCTTTAGTATTTCATCAACGTCCGTGGCAAGGAAGTACTCCGACAGTAACTGCCCCTTCCAGGATCCATTCTCATTCAGGAAATCGGAGAGATAGCGTACACGACATCTGCCTTGCAATGAGATGGGTTTATATGAGAAAGGCCTCGGGATCTAGTTGTCGCGCCAAACTCGTATGCTACTACCATTGCCCACACGCCAAATCAAACCCTTCTTTAGCAAATCTAACCCATGGCTTATTGCTTTCCAGGAAGAGGATGCATTCCCGGTAAACACCGTATCCTCAAGCTTGCCCTCTGGATAGTATCTTGCTTTCAGAACCAGTGCACATAAACTATCCGGCCTAGAGATCAATCTCCATGCCTGCCGAGCCAGGAGCGCCTGGTTAAACAACCGAAAATCTCGAAAACCTGCACCGCCTCTATCCTTTGGCTGCATGAGATGGTCCCACCCCCTCCAATGGACCTTTCTTTTCCCTTTTGCCGAACCCCAATAGAAATTTCTAACCATTCTTTTAAGATCATCGCAAACTGAAAATGGCAATTTGAAAACCCCCATGATATAGGTTGGCAACACCTGTGCAATAGCTTTCACTAATACCTCCCTTCCGGGCTAGGCAAGTTGACCATCTCCCCACTGAATAAGGCGTTTTGTCAAGCTTGTCTAAAGGTTTTGGAACTTCCCCTTAGACATGCGAACCTCAGGAGTAGGCAAGCCCAAATACTTTTCCTCAAAAACCAGACTTTGCACACGCAGCACCTGCCGAACCTCATCTTGAATTGTGTTCGGACAAGAAGAACCAAAGAACATGGAACATTTTTCATAGTTGAGACTTTGCCCAGTGGCCGCACCATACAAGTCTAGAGCTTCTTTAACGCTCTCTGCCTGACCTCTAGTTGCCTCAAAAAACAATAGGGTATCGTTAGCAAATAACAAGTGAGATATGCCCGGTGCTCGCCTGCATACTCTCACCGGAGTAATATGACCAGAAGCCACTCTTTTCCTTAGGATCGCCGAAAGACCATCCGCCACAAAAAGGAATAAGAATGGTGGAAGGGGATCACCTTGGCGAAGCCCACGCGTCGGTGCAAATGAATCCAAGAGAGTTCCGTTTAATTTGACAGAATATCTCACCGATGTGACACAAGTCATAACCCAGTCTATCCATCGCTGAGAGAACCCCAACTTTTGCATCACTTGCCTCAAGAATCCCCAGTCCACCCTATCATATGCTTTGGAGAGATCAAGCTTATATGCACAAAAGCTTTTTGTGGGGTCCTTTTCCTAGTTGATATAGTGTAAGTACTCAAAGGCAATTAGCGCATTATCAGTAACCATCCTACCCGCTATGAACGCACTCTGCTCATCTGAGATTAGGTTGTCCAAGAGAGGACGGAGCCTATTAACTAAACACTTAGATATGACCTTGTAAATCACATTGCACAGGCTAATTGGCCTATACTCAGTCAACTTTTTAGGATTAGCAACTTTCGGAATGAGGACAATTGTCGTGGAGTTTACTCCCTCTGGCATCACCCCCGTCCCAAAAAAGTCCTTAACAGCCGCAATCACACTGTCCTTGAGAGTCGCCCAATTCTTCTGAAAGAATCTGGCTGGAAAACCATCGGGCCCCGGCGCCTTAAGTGGTCCTATTTGAAAGAGTGCGTCAGAGATTTCCTTATCACTAAACAAAGCACACATCTTATTATTGTCCTCCTCCGTGACCAGTACTTCAAAGAGATCAACCACATGGCCTGCATCAAGGTTAACATCTGCTGTGAAGATATCACGAAAATACTCATTCGCTAACTTACCCATAGATACCAAATCTGAATGGACCACCCCAATACTATCCGTTAACTGCCTGATTTTGTTTTTTCGAGCCCTCCACACTGCCTTACTATGAAAAAACTTTGTGTTGCGGTCGCCCTCCTTAAGCCATGAAATTCTCGATCTTTGAAGCCAGATCATCTCCTCTTGGTACAAAAGATCATTCATCCTGTCTGTCACTTTCCTTATTTCTTGTCTGTCCGCATTCATATGCATGAGCTCTTCTAGCTGTGATCGGGACTTAGCTAACTCCTTTGTTACATTCCCAAACTTCCTGCACCAAGAACCCAGCGACACCATCGTCTTGGTTAGCGCCTCTCGCAGCTGCTCCAAAGTTTGGACATTTCCAACAGACTCCCAAGCATTCTTGATGACCTCCGGCAGCGTGGAGTCCCGCTCCCAGAAGATCTCATCTCGGCGCTGTTTTGGCCCAACTGGTCCTGAATCCGCCTCGCCTTTGAGGAGTACTACCACATGGTCCGACCAAGGACTAAGAATATGATGTACATAGGCAAAAGAGAATAGATTTCTCCAGTCATTTGTTGCAACCGCCCTATCAAGCCTCACCCTGACATTGCTCGAGCCGCTTCTTTTATTGTCATAGGTGAAAGGGACCCCCGAAAAACCCAAGTCTACCAAGCCACAAACTTCAAGCACATCCCTGAATGCTATCATCTGCGGCTCCGGCCTTGGTGTAGCTGAAAAGTGTTCAAAATCCCACATTGCTTCGTTAAAATCCCCAATAACCAACCATGGAAGATCATTGACAGATTTGAAATTCTGTATTTTTGCCCACATGAGATGCCGATTCTCTACCCGCGGTTCTCCATATACGAACGTAATTATCCACTAATCCGCCCCTTCCTACACCCGAACTAGAGCATCGACATGACGATCGTCTTTGTCAAGCACTTCAACCACACAATTTTCATGCCAATATACTGCCAGACCACCACTCATGCCAGAGCTATCAACGCCACAAAAACCCTTCAGGCCCAACCGACTTCTCAACCTCTTCATCTTCGCTTCCTTCTGTCTCGTTTCACACAAGAACACAAACATGGGGGAAAGTGACCTACATAAGGTCGTCAGCTCATGAACTATCCGGGAATTCCCCCCTCCCCGGCAGTTCCAGCTTAAGCAATTCATTGGACCCGGCGGTCCTCCGATTCGGAGGCCGCCTCATAAGATGTACCCATATCCACTTCGCCAATCATCTCCTCCCCACTCCCGCTGTGTCACAGTCTTTTCACTATGGGGTTATTTTCCAGTGTGGAGGCCGCCGCACTCGGGCTCGGCCTCCCAATCCCGGCGTCGGACTCAATAAGAAGCACAGTATCAGCCACCTTCCCTCCCAGGTTAGGAACTAGTTGCCCATGGAGATTAACAGTACCCTCATCTCTGACGAGTCTTTTACGAGCCGAGCGTTCCTGATCCAGCCCGACCTGCTCGCCTTCCTCAACAACCCCCTCAGCTTGACTGGGTTGCACTACAGCACCCCTACCTCCAGCCCCAAAGCTTCTCCCTCCTCTTTCACCTCTTCCTCAATCTCCTCTTCTACCACCCCGTACTCCCTCCCCAAAGGCATTATCTCTACGTGACTCAGACCAAGCACCTCGACCTCCTCTTGCACCACTGTTTATTGGTTCTCCACTCCAATGCAAATAGTCACCCCATTCACATGACGACGGATCGTGTATCCCATCGCCACATTCCTCAACCACGTGACCCATACATCCACAGAAGAAACAGAAATCAGGCAGCTTTTCGTAGTAAACAGGGTATTTCTTCTTTTCCTTCAAGGTGATTGGCACAAATCTCATCAAAGGTTTATTAACATTAACAAACACCCTAACCCTCAAGTGGCTCAAAGGATTGATCTTGCCTTCACTAACAAGCACCGTAAACGGAGGCTCCCCTACCTTCTTTGCCACTTTCTCGGCCAGTTCTTTCTTCCTCGTTAGACCGTCAGGCAGGCCTTTGATCCTTGCCCAAATTGGGTACATGTCCAACGAGTAATCAGAGACATTAGTAAACCCATCATATTCAACCAAAACTACATGATCTCTCCTAAACTGCCACGGTCCTCCTTCCATAACCCTCTTCCAGTCTCCCAAACAATGGCATTGCACCAAGAACAAATTAGGTCCCTTGATATTGAACGTCACACCTTGAGCACACGCCCACGCATTCCTCATGGAGTTTAACAGGGCCGCATGACTGAACGGGCGTAGGGTATGAACCCTAAAGAGAGCCAGCCACCTCACATCCTTGATTAACTCATCAACCTCCCCTGAAAGATCTAGATCTTCCACCTCCTCACCATGTAAGTTTAGGCCTTCAAACACATCCTCCAGATTCGGATCTGGGCCATGGTGATCCCAATTTTCCTCCTCATCCCCAACCACCCGATCATCCTCCATACCCCTTGCTTCATCCGCCCCTCCCGCGGCCACCCTCGCCGCCGATGACGACGGGATTTGATCCTCTCCAGCCCCCAATGCCTTCCGCCCTAACTCCTCCGCCTGCACTCCCTTTGACCCCACTGCTCTGGGAACCCCATGCCCTACCTCCATGCTACCTGTGTACCAGGACGATTGCCACGGGGTGACCCGATCACCAGCAAGAGCTAAGCAATCCGGCCGGTTTTTACGTGGGAATTTTGTGGACTTCGGCGGCACCGCCGAAGGAAGAGGTAGACCCTAGGGAAACCCTAGAGGAAAAATATACGGTACATAGTGCATGTCCCCACCTCATGTACTTCCTTCGGTGGGAACATATCGCGCAAAATGGACCGGCCCATACGCTGAGCGGGAGTTCGGCGGGGTGCACGCTACCTCAATACACCACGAGATCCGCCAGATGTCTCGTCGACAAACCGAGGTAACGAGCATCATGTAGGAAATACGATATTCACGGTTAGCTTAGCCTTGTTTCATATACTGCCTCCATTCCATACTAATTATCGCTGATTTAGTAAGTTGCATGCCATAGGGTCAATTAATATCACCAGTTATCCAATAGGCTAAACTGAGGCACAAGAGATTTATCGTCATGACAAATAGTTAGATTTCACAGTGACGCCTCAGTTTGTCATGACGAACAGTTAGATTTCACGGTGACGCCTCAGTTTGTCATGACGATGCTTTCACGCCATATTCAAAGATAATGAACCGTTATCTTGCTCTTGCATCAGCAGGCCATCTGGATCAGTTCATATATGGTCATCTAGATCCCCGTATACATTTGTAACCAAACCGTAAATCTTGGGATACCTTTATTTTTCTTCATCTATCATTGAAATTTCAAAATGCGCTTTATTCGAGTGCTACCTTACACGCTATAGCTTATAACTATGTAAAATGAGTTTGTTTTTCATAAGGACTTTAATTTCTAATGCATTGACGACCATATATCTTGCCCTGCCATTAGAACATAATATCTTCTCTGTGAATTCAAAATATTACCTTACATACATGACGCCCGGGAAAAACCAAAAAAATAGACTGAACATGGTGGGTGGAAATCCTATCTCAAATGAATGAAAGCTGCACATTACACGAGGGAACTGAATGGACCAACTAAATAAAAGATAACTACCATTCAGATGGGAAATGACATGGTTGATCGATGGTACGCACATATCGAATAGGCCAGATCACCGTATATCTTTTCTAAAGAGTGTTCTTTTTTGTTGTCTGCCAAAAGCTCTTTTAAGATGCTTTGTTGGACTAGAAGAAAAGGTACAACCAAATCTAAGACATTGATTGATGGTGGCATAATAACCTGTTTAAGAAAATTAACATTATAGCAACATGAAAATTAGCAGCCCGTATAAAAACAAGGCTCACACTAAAAAATTCTTGACCAACTGAAAGAAACAAATTTCTTTTACAATGAATGCAACGGGTTCTGATAAGGTAACAAAGATAAGCGCTCCATGTACTCTCCAACTACTAGAATAGTCTATGTTGTGGCGCCATGCAAAAAAAAACATGAAGTTGTGGCACATGGAGCCGCAGAACTAGCTATTCATTGAGCAAGCACCAGCCAACGTGAATGTTGCACGATGCTTGTGTAGTTTTACCGGCAAGAAATTTTCCTGGCACATCCCGTTCCAGGCATAACCATATACTGATCTGCCATAGACCAGCCTAGTTTTTACCCCCAGTGAAACGATTATTGGATTGGAGGAAGAGGAGATAATAATATAAGGGCAACCAAAACCATTCTATGTTGGAAAAGAATACACCACACATGTGGCAGTAAAAGAGCAGAAATGAGCTGATCAGATGTATACAACATGAGTCAACCCCAGAAATGAAATGTGATCAACACATGATAGACAATAACAGATGTAAATGACATGTCAGGGAGCTCTTGCTTGCAAAAAGAATATATATCAGGGAGCACAAAAAGAGCAACAAACACAGTGATGTTCTGAAACATACCAATCTCTGATGAACACTTTGACACAACACTGCAGCAATGTTGAAAACTAATGCAATAGCAGCGCTAGATTTCCATGTACGCTCAAACATTAGCTGATGGTTCTATGAAAAGCTTAGCCAATAGCAGGACAACTACATACACAGCTGACATGACTTATAGCAGCTTTTAATAAGGTATATAAACCATCTAGGACCTAAACATGCCGAATCAACGGGTTTCATGTGGCAGACATACAAGTCGTCAAAAACCCAAATGACGGCTAAGCAAGTGACCTGGACAAACAGAAGTGAAGTTTAGTCGCCGTCCTTGCACTCCAAACCAGCACTCCAAACCAGCGCAGAGGGCCTTGGCTTCGGCAGCAGCGGGTTCAACGGTGGCCAGGGCGTCTTCTCCACCGCGTCCTTGAAGAAGAGCTCCATCGCCACAGCCCTGCCTGACGCGTCACAGGTCACCATCACCAGCGTGAACCGGAGCTCCTTCGTGCCGGCCCACACCATGGCCTCCGCGGCTGCCTTGGACCAAGTCCTATGTCGCACGCGCAACCCCGCACGCGGATGGATGACTCCTTCTAGTATATATAGAGATGGACTCAGAACAAGAAGAAAGAGGAGGCATGGTGTAGAGAACGAGAGTGCCACGGATCAGCGAGGTGGCGCAGTCCAGGCCCCTGATGGATGGTTGGTGGGCATCCCTAGGGCGTTTTGGATTTGGGACCTGATTGCGCGTGGTTTCGAGAGAGACAATTATGTACTCCTGGTTTCGAGGAGACAAGTACTCCCTCCAATGGTTAGGTTGCATGCGTGTCGTGCTCAGTCCAAAGCACCATTTTCTATGCGAGATGCATTTGGAAGAGACGAGTTTGTCGGCAGCGGCTATGGCTTCTCACCGGTGTGGCATCGTCTTGCCTTTCGCGGATCGCCGTTAGTCTCAAGTCCTAAGTCGCACGCGCACCCCGCACGCAGATGGATCACTGTCTCTAGGAAAGTTTTTTTCAATGACTTGAAAAGAAAGATTAATTGCTATCACACAAATGTCTATTTTCTTAGCAAACAAACATTCCAAGCCAGTCAAGCCATTCTGTGTTCCGCTCTCTTTGAGGATGTCGAAAATGAATTGTTGAGGAGTTTATAACGTATCTTTCTAATGCTCATTCAAGCCATCCTTCTCTAATGCTCATTGGCATATGCGCGGACTCTTTTTCCCTTATTTCACAAGAATATATAACAAATGCGTTTACAAGCAAAGTAAATGGATATGGGAACATATCCATCCATAGGCAAACAATGACAAATGGATTGCATATTGTGATCAACAAGTTATCCCTCCTTTATTAGATCCTCGAAGAAGAAGACAGCCACATTTGTTTTGATTTCATCTTTCTCACTGGGCCATCCTCAAACAAATCTTCAATGTACACAACACAGTACCGACCTAAGCACCTATGCATTTATCATGATTATGTTCATTCTAGCTAGCTACCTAGCTGTACAACATGACACCACTACAACCAGAGCACCACAGGACACGATCCGATTTTAACGGTGGCTTGGCTCGGCTCGCTCATGAGTCAACAGTTCGGCCAGCCAAGTACAGAAAAACAATATCACCAGGAATGATATGATACCAACAAACAGAGCACACGTTGCATGTCCGGCTCGTCTTGCCATTTCATCCAGTGCTTCCAAATCTCGGCTCTCGGGGGAGGGGGGGTGGTGGTTGTATTTATCTCCTTGAGGCCTTTGCCACTTCTGGGGTTCACGACATCCTCCTCTTTGTCAGTCTTCATAGCAAGCTTTGGCCCTAAGTTGTCGATGTCACGAATCTGATGCACAACACACAGATCAAGTCAACAATAGTTTAACATCTCACATATCCTAGAACGAATGTAGACAGCAAATATGCAAAACAAGTGAGGTGCTGTAGTTGTACTTCCAAGTCTGGTAAACTCAATCAATTCAAATAAAATACCTAGGCTTAAAATGTGACAAATATATGAAACCCGCACCATAGCAAGAAGACGTGCAGTAGAAGCCAAGGGAGCAATCAATATTATCAACAATGATTTTCTCGGTTCTAAGCATTTGACAGTCACGAATTCCATCCTATCTGCATGTCTCGCAACACAAACAGTAGGGGATCAGAAAGATGTTCCCAGCAACCATATCCACACTCTTCAGGGTAGATAAACAGATAGAATTAAAGGAAAATACATATGCAGCAGTTGAAAAAACGCCAAGGCGTGGCATCCTTGATGAGCAGCAAAAGAAAAGCATGGTAATCAGTTTGCAAATGAGCATAAGATTCTTACAACTCTTTACAGCAAATGAGCTTTTTATATTATGCCTTCTCTAATTATGTAAAACAACAATTATTGGTTTGTTCTCTTCCTTATACACATAGTATTTCCTGCATATGTGACATAGCAGTCATAGTTAAGCAAAAGCTATGTTCAGGAAGAGAATAGTACATACACAAGCCACTTCTGGGGTTCACGGCATCATCATCTTTGTCAGTCTATACCCAACAATTAGGGCTAAGCTTTGGCACTAATTTGTCGATGTAGCAAATCTGATGCACAACACACAGATCAAGTCAAAAACAGATTAACATGTCATAAATCCTAGAACGAATGTAGACAGAGAATATGCAAAACAAGTCAGGTTTGACAAACTACTCAATCAATTCAAAGAAAATCTCTAGGCAACCGTAGCAAATATATGAAGCCTACGCCATAGCAAGAACACATGTAGTAGAAGCCATGGGAGCAAATAATATCATCAACAACCATTTCCTCGATTCCAAGCATTTGACAGTCATGAATTCCATCCTACTTATATATCTCACAACACAAGCATCAGGGAATCAGAAAGATGTTCCCAGCCAACATATCCACTGTTCACGGGGCAAAGCATCCACAATTTACAAACCAAAGGACATACATGAATAAAAGAATCATGCTTCACCTACTAAAAAGCACTATTGAGGCATCTAACGTCATTTATCACGCCTAAGCCAAAACAGTAGCAATTCCCAAATTTTCCGGCCTAAACAGAGATAGTAACCATGGTATATCGTAAACATGGGTGTGGCAGTTACTCCAGGAGAAACCCAAAGAAAACCATATAATTTCAACATGGAAGACAGTAGCAACTAACAACTAGACATCATCCTGACCTAGCCTTCAAATGACCCAAGTAAAACTATAGTGAAAAGCACATGATCACCAAAAGCATGATAGTAGTGAAAATTAATCTCAATCATCATCTCATCTCCCGCACACTGGAACCCAAAATAAAAGTTTCAAAGAGCAGAAGCCAAAACACAACATGGTGCTTGCCATCGGAATTGAAGCCAAAGTTCAACATCACCCGAAGGAAGCTGGAGGTGAGGCCAAAGGGGTCATCCTTGCTAGCATGGGAAGCCACAACCATCATCACCGAGGATAATCACCTAATATGAACAAATCTTCAACTCAATAAAACTATGAAATATATTGTGCAGCAAGGAGGAAGGGGAGCCTTGGCGCAGTGATAAAGCTGCTGCCTTGTGACATTGAGGTCACGGGTTCAAGTTCTGGAAACAGCCTCTTACAGAAATGTAGGGAAAGACTGCATACAATAGACCCAACATGGTCAGACCCTTCCCGGACCCTGCGCAAGCGGGAGCTACATGCACCGGGCTGCCCTTTTTTTAATTGTGCAGTGAGGACTGAGGAGACCCTCGTAGCATGCATGCACAACAGGAATGAACTTGATAGCTTAACATGCATGACAGCAGTCAGCATTTCGAAGATGAATTCCCGATAGCACGAGCGAAAAAGTAAATATGTAAATGAAGCTCTATGCTTTAACTGCTGGCAATGCCAAGTTACATTGTTCTAGCACAGGCCACATATTTTGATAAGTACTGCCATGAAGAGCAAGATTTTGACACTTCCATCAAAGGCACAACACATTTAATATCTTAGAATGCTTCAACTTGTATGGACTCAAACCAGAGCCTTTTATGGGCAAATGCTACCACCATGAAGAACAACGTGTGCAATATGAGAAATGCTTAGTGGTATAATGCCTAGTGTGCAGTTGCAAAGTAACTGGGATCCAAGAGTTTATGTAGCTTCAATGTCTAATTTACAAGAGATCCAAGAGGTGACCACCACCGTCACGGTTGCTGCCAAACCATTGTCATTGCACTGCGGGCGAACCGGAGTTAATGGACAAGGAGGAGGCAATCCACCGAGCCGTATTAGCCCAACATAGAGGTTACGACTCGGGCACGGCGGTGACCGTTCAGTAACCAACCCAGAAGCCAAACCCCGCCCTAGAAATTAGCACGTCCTGAAGGCCATGATCACATCACGGCCGCAGCACAATGGGCGGGCACCACAGACCACGGCCGCAGCACAATGGGTGGGCACCACAGAACACGGCCGCAGCACAATGAGGAACTTACCAGAGCAACAGGGCCAGCACCGAGCCTACAAGCATGCTAGCGTGTGGGAGGCCACAAGCAGAACCGTTGAGGATAACTCACCTGACATGAACAAATTATCAACTCAAGAAAATTATGAAATATATTGTGCGGTGAGGAGATCCTCATATCATACATGCACAACAGAAATTAACATGAAATCTTAACATGCATGATAGCATTGGCATTAGGAACGAGAATTCCTCATAGCCCAAGTGAAACAGAAAATATGTACATGAAGCATGATGCTTTAACTGCTGGCCATGCCAAACTACCATGTTCTAGAACAGCCCACATTGCTAAGTACTACTACCATGAAGAACATCAGTCTGACACTATTTCATCTAACGCACACCACATGTAATATATTAGGATACTTATAGTTGAAACAACAAGGAATGGACTCAAACAAGAGCAACTTATGGACAATGGACCTCATTATTTTGGGGTGTTCTGCTACAGACTAGTAGACACTTACACTTGTTTTGGGCATTCGACAATCATGAATCATCCTATTTGTAAGTCTAAGAACATAAATAACAATTATTTTTGGGCATTCGACAATTATGAATCATCCTATTTGTAAGTCTAAGAACAGAAACAAAAATGAATCAGGAACGTGTGCGATAGGCCGTGGTGTTGTGCTGCAGGCTATAATCGACATGGTGTTTACCTAGTGTTATGCTCGGAAAAAAACTCACAAGTTGCTCTAACCAAGTAAAATGTAGGCTACAATTTCACAAAAGAGTCTACAAAGTGAAATGTACCCTAAACCTATACATAGACTGCGTGCCATCGACGAGAAGGTATATGTTTGCCGGTAGACAGAGGGATCAATTTGTAAATAGCATCAGCATTGCGTACAGGAATTCCTCATAGCCCAAGCGAAACAGAAAATATGGACATGAAGCTCTACGCTTTAACTGCTGGCAATGCGAAACTACCTTCTTCTAGCACAGCCTACATTGCTAAGTACTACTGCCATGAAGAACCATCAGACTGACACTATTTCATCAAAGGCACACCACATTTAACATTTTAGAATACTTATACTTGAAACAACAAAGAATGGACTCAAACAAGAGCAACTTATGGGCAATGGACCTCATTATTTTTGGGTGTTTTGCTAACGACTAGTAGAAACCAACATTATTTTTGGGCATTCGACAATCATGAAACAACCTATTTGTAAGTCTAAGAATAGAAACAACAATGAATCAGGAAGGTGTGACATAGGCCGTGGTGTTGTGCAGCAAGCTATAATCGACATGGTGTTTAGTCAATTTACAACAACAACACCTTGGGAAAAAAACACCTTTTCAGATTAAAGCTGAAACCCATAAGATCACAGGCCAGTCAATTTCATTGGGAAAAAACACCTTTTCAGATTCATATTGTTTAATCGTAATAAGGGTAGAAGTAGAAGATGCATGTACAACAGCAACTTAGCCACATAGCTCGGAATTAAGGTTTACTATTAGTTTGTTCTCCATGTCTTGGTCTTGCCTTATAAAACACATCAGCTCAAAATAACTAGTCCAAGAAGTTGAAACAATGAAACAGATCCTAGTTGGAAGAATTAAGTATAGATGACAGCTCAAAAAAGAATTAAGTATAGATGTTAGAAAGGACTCTATCTCATCAGAGAGCACGGTACAGAGGGGAAAAGAGGGCTTACCCATCGGAGTTGTAGCCAATGCTGAACATCACATCAACGAAGCCGGAGGTGGGGCCAAACGGGGACGCGCCTAGCATACAACCATGCCAGCGTGTGGTTGGCTGGAATCAGAACCGCCGAGGATAACCACCTAATATGAACAAATGATTAATTCAAGAAAATTATGGAATATATTGTACAGTGAGGAGATCCTCATATAGGGATGGCAATGGGTACCCATTACCCGCGTACCCTGCGGGTAAAAACCCTATTAAGGCAAGGGTATGGGTCAAAAAAGTACCCATGGGTACATAAACAGGAAATTTCATACCCATCGGCTATAGTGGGTATGGGTATGGTTTAGTATAACTCATACCCATGTACCCATGTACACGCATATATTCTAACAAATAGACTTTATATATTGTTATCCACATATTAAACATATTATATGTACATTAATCCAACAGCCCTAACAAGACCTCATCATGCATTCACTTTAGGCCACCGCACCACAATAGCTAGCCCACGAACCAGCATGCGTTGATGTCATGATTTGTTGTTGTTTATCAATTATTGTTATAAGTTGTTGTTTATGACTGTGTAATGCTCAAAATGGTGTGTTGCAAATCTGGGTAATTTTACCCGCGGGTACCCACTTACCCTGATGGGTGACGGGTATGGGCAAAAATTGCACCCATCAATGGGTATGGGTACGGGTGATGGGTAAGATTTGGGATGATGGGTAAGGATATGGGATGGCTCCACCCGTACCAAACCCGCGGGTGCCATACCTATCCTCATCGCATACATGTACAACAGGAATTAACATGAAATCTTAACAAGCATTGTCGGGGGTTGGGTGCGACATATGCCAAAGGATGGCTTATCATGGTGGGGGCGAGTAGAACGTCACCGGTGCCTGGAAACGGGATGAGGCAAAGACATGCACGCCGGCGGATCTTACCTAGCTTCGGGGCTCTCCGTGGAGATAACACCCCTACTGCTGCTCTGCGGGGTCTCCGCATGATCACTATGGCAAAGTGAGTACAAAGTTGCTCCTTGAGCTGTTTCTGGAGGTAGGGGAAGGCTAGGCCAGCTTCCTCCTTCCTATATGGTCTGGTCTAGTGCTAAAGGATCGACCCCCCTTGCATGGGTGCCCCGGGGGGCTTATATAGGCCCGCCCCCCGGGGATACAATAGTAATACTGCTAGGGCGTGCCCCAGCCGTCTGTCTCTCAGGTCGTTGTCTTCTCCGCTGACTGTTGGGGCCCGCCGACTGGTGGGCCCCGCCGACCGGCCTGGCACTGTAGCCGTGCTTCTAATAACGCTAGCTTGGTCATGGGGTCGTGGCAACAGTGCCGCCGCCTGGAGGATGGTCACTGTCACCATTCCCCGTCTTGTCTGGTTAATGGCGTGCGAGGCCCGTGGGAGGGGCCGGCCGACTCCAGGGGGCCGACTCCCAACGGGTCCGTCTTGAGGCGCTCTCGCCGTCTTCTGTACCCCCGCTGATAGGCGGGACCCGCCGTCTCTGGGCTGTACAGGGAGGCCGTCGTGGGCACAGTGCGCCGCCCATAGGGGCTGAGGTCAAGGCAGACATGGCAACAGTGCCGCGCCGGACGGAGATCTCCAGCGATACGGCGCACTGTTGCCACGCCAGCCCTTCATGAGCGAGGCAGGGGAGGCCACACAGTGACCGTACCCCGTCCCGTCCATTGTGGCGAAGGCAGGAGGCGGTTGGAGTCGCGGGCCAACTTCCCATAGCCGGCTTCTCTGGAAGCCGCCAGTTAGGAGTCGGCTTATCTCGAAGTCGTCCCTGGGATTCGGCCGTGAGGGGCTGTCGCCGCCGACTTCCCGAAGGCGGCTCCTTATCATGGGGTCTTGAGGGGCGCGGTCCGCCCCGATGTCTTGAAAGGTTCGGGGGCTCAGGTTAGCCTACCCGTGGCCCATTACTCCGACAATAGTTCCCGAAGCTGGTGAGGCGCCGAGGGAGACATGTCGAGGAGCCTCAACAGTTTCATCTTTTTGGGGGTGGAATCTCGACCTTGCCCGCCGTCTTCCTCTAGGCCAACTAGCGGGAGCCGGACTTACAGAAGGCCGTCTTGCCCCCTTAGAGAGTTTGAAGGTCATGGTGGGATCTAGGCAGCGTGCCTGATAAGCTTCCGGGTAGCCGCCCGTTGCAGACCCGTCATAGGGCGCTGCGTGGCGGGGTCTGTCTGCCCACCCACGCGCACGACGGGACAGGTCCTCAGGCGGGGCCTGCCACTACCGCGCCTCGGCACACGAACGGATCTGCTGCGGCCGTGCGGACGGTTGGGATCCCCACGTTGTAACTGCGCGCAGTTACTTCGTGTGGTAAATCGTGGGGGCGTGGGGTTCTGAGCGCAGTTAATCCCACGCCCGCCTCATCAGCTTCTCAGCCCACGAGCCTATAAGTAGGCGGGAGGAAGGGGGCGGCGAAGCACGCACGCCTATCTCCCCTACTCCCCTCGCTTCCTCTTGCTTCTTCTTGCTCTCGCCGCCGCCGCGCCGGACCACGCTACGCTCGGGGCGATGAGCTCTTCCTCCGCCGCCGCACCTCCCGCCGTGCACTTCGGCGTGTGGGATGGCTCCGAGGTGGATGACGACCATATTGAGTTCCTCCGCAAGACGCGTCGTCTCCCCGGCGAGGACCTAGTGCGGGCCCGCGCCACGCCGGAGAGGGAAGTGTCGCCGGCACCGGAGGAGGGCGAGCGGGTCGTATTCCGCTCGCACCTCATGCGCGGCCTGGGGCTGCAGGCGAGCGGTTTCTTCCACTCGTTGGAGTTTCACGGGCTCCAGCCGCACTACTTTACTCCAAACACGGTGGTGCTGCTGGCTGCCTGCGCCACCTTGTGCAAAGGCTTCCTCGGCGTTCTCCCCACCATCAAGTTGTGGAGGGGATTCTTTCAGTCCAAGCTCGGCACGCACGTCACTGGCGTGCCGGCCCAGTGTGGTGCCTTCGTCACGATGCGGAGGTCGGTGGCCGACAACCCATTTCCCACCATTCCGCTGATCAAGTCGGTGAAGATATGGCAGCGATCGTATTTTTATGTGAAGAACGTCGCCCCAGACGGCGACTGGGTCAATCTGCCGCCTTACAAAGCCGGCGCACCAGCTGGGAGGCTCCCCAGCTGGTCCCACCGGGTCAAGACGCTGACTTCTGCTGGCGCCGCCACTGTCGCGCGACTCCGAGTACTGACGCAGCCGGAGGGTTTGACCGAGGCCGACCTTCTGGCCGCCTTCGTGGCGCGCCGAGTCCTCCCGCTCCAAGGCCGACCTCATCCGATTTGTCAGATGAGTGGCCACCGGGACCCGAGCCGGATGTGCTCCAAGGACATGCCCCACGCGGAGGTGGCGGACACGGTGAATTACATCACGAATTGCAGTCTCGCGGCGGATTGGCAGTTCGGCAAGGAGCCGTACTCGCGTGCCAACCCCCCGCCTGCCGTAAGTCGTCTCTCTTTTTCTTCTGTCTTCTTTTGTAGCCGAATCCGACTTCTGATCTTTTTGGTTTTTCTCGAGTAAGAACCCCCTCATCCAGCCTTCAGCCGACACCACGGGCCCGGCCCGTCAGTTCGTCTCCGATCGGGCGGAGAGCGATGTCGTTGACCCTGACTTGGGGGCGGCGACGATGGAGGCCGACACCGAGGGAGGAGGAGGACGAGGAGGAGGCTTCAGGCCCTCGACCACCTTTGCTGACCGGCCTGATGACGATGCCGAGGGGGAAGTCGTCCCGCGCCACCAACCGAGGGCCGGCTAGCCGAGCGTGAGTTCCTCCGCCGGCTTGGATGGTCAAGGCGGCGTGAAGAGGCGCCGGGCCAGGCCGAGCTTGCTTGGCGGACGGTCGAAGAAGTTCAAGGGGGCGGCCGCCGTGATCAAATGGGAGGAGGCGATCGCGAAGGGCAACCGCTTCCGTAAGTAAGTGAAGAAGCCGCCACTGGTCTCTGCGTAAGTGCTTCCGCCTTTGTCTTGTTTTCTACTGGTGAAATTTGTCCAAATCTTTTATATGCCTTCCTAGCTTCAGGGCTCCCCTTACTTTTGAGAGGGTCGCCGCCGCCTCCGTCATGGGGTCGGCAGAGACGTCCGCCACTACTCGGCGGATTGACCCCGCCGCCGACCTCCGAGAGGCGACGGAGTAGAACGCGCGGGAGAAGCGCGACGAGGACGAGGCCGCCCGCCTGGAGAAGGCGGAGGCCGAGAAGGCGGCGGCCTCTGCTTAGAGGGAGCTGGATGAGGCTGAAGCCGCCGTCGCGGCAAGGCGGCGAGCCAAGGAAGCCGCGCGCCGCCAATCGGCATTGCTTCTTATCCCGCTCAACTCCGCACAGCCGCCCCCGGAGTTCACGGGGCAGACTGGGGAAGTCGGCGGCGAGCACCCCATCAAGGAGAAGGAGAGCGGCGAGGCCTCCATGTCGGACACGGTCGAGCCGCCGCCGCCGCCTCCGCCGCCATCTGGGAGCGCGCAAGGTAAACAACCAGCGGGCCCGCCGGTGCCACCAACTGAGGACGAGTCCGTGGCGAAGCTGCTCCTCCAAGTCGCCTCGCCAGCGCGCCACCGCCTTGAGAAGGCGGTCTCGGCGCCACGCCCCTTGGAGACCGGTGCCGCCAGCTCGGCCATCCCAGACGCCGAGGCGAAGAGTGCCGCGCCCATTGGGTGGGTGCGAGGCGGCGGCACGGGCCCGCTAAACCAGGCGCTTCTGGATGTTCAGGAGAAGCTGCGAGCCGAAGGCGACGCCATCCAGAACTATACCAAGGCGCATCTGGCGCCGCGAGCAGCCGTCCGGGTATGCTTTCTTCTTTTTGACTTTATTTTTTCTTGTTCTTCTCTATGGGGGCGCGCCAGCGCACCCACTGGGTGTAGTCCTCGAGTTTCGGGCCGACTGCTAAGCAGGCGGCTCGGAACTCCATCTAGCAAGCTCCAAATATTTACCTTTCTCTAAAACTCTTATCACAGGAGTATCACAACCTCTGCGCCACTGCCTTCAACCACAATGTTGCGGAGCTGGGCAAGCGGACTGCCGACTTGTCGGAGAGCCGGAGTGAGTCCTCCTTCGCGGGGGCGCGCTGGCGCACCCGTGGGATGTAGTCCCCAAGATTCGGGCCGACTGCTGAGCAGTCGGGCCGGATCTTCCCGGCGACCTTCTTTGTTGATGACTTAGCGTCTTTTTCCTTTTTATTATTCAGGGGCCAACGCCACTCTTCAGGAGCAGCTGGGCGAAGTCAACACCGCCTTGTATGCCAATGGAAAGGAGTGCAGCAAGCTCGCCGCAGAGCGCGACCTGCTGGGCGCGCAGCTGGCGGAGCAAAGGGAGCTGCTCAAGAAGGCGCAGGACGAGGCGGAGAAGAAAGAGACTGTTCTCCTGGCCGAGTTCGAAAGCGAGCACTCCTCCTGGACCGACAAGGAGGCACTGCTGACCTCCGACTTCCATGAGATTGAGGACATCGTCGACGGTGAGTTTCTTTACTTTCTTTCTTTCTTTGAGCCGCTGGCTATGGGTCGGGCTGACTCCTAATTTTTTGTCTTGCTTCTTTTTTCGTCTTGGCAGACTTCTTCCCTGGCCACTCGCAGGCGGTCACTCAGGCCATCGAGGCTGATCGCGAGGTGCGGAGGGCAAATGGTGAGGAGATCGCTGGCAATGCCCCCCGGACCCTCGATGAGCAGCTTCTGAGCATCGAGGCTCGTCTGCGGCCGACCCATCGGATGCTGCGCCGGCTTCAACATGCCGGCGCTCAGGCGGTTGCTGCCGTGTGGCCCGACATGCCAGTTCTGCGCACTCCCAGTCGGACTGCCGACTGGCTGGAGGTCGCGGCTGGTCGTCTTGAGGCTTGGAAGGGTTCCTCGGCCCGGGATGGAGCGCGCCGGGCCTTGGAATTCGTCAAGGCGTGGTATCCAGGGCTGGACCTGGATCGGCTGGCCGCGTTCCGGTCAGAGGCCCAGGCGGAGCTGAGAGCTGTGGAAGACGCCCTCGTCGCGCGTGCAGCGGCGATCGCCGACTACGCAGACACCAGCGTCTTCGTCCCTGATCGGGCTGAAGACGGCGGGCAGGCGCCGCCGGAGTGGTTCGGGATGAACCCGGACTATGACGAAGACTCGGCGAAGGTGATCGGTTCCAGCGTCGAGGAGGGAGGCGAGGAGGAAGATGGAGGCGCCAGAAGGCGGAGCGGGCGACCAGCCTCAGCTCGACCGTGCTTCCAGCAACGAGCCACGCCCGGCCAAGCCGGCCGCCACGACGCCTAACACCGCCGTCTCTTCCAACCCTCCGAACCCCTCTGTCGCTTCCTAGGCTGCCGTTGTGCCTTCATTTTATCTGCTTTAGTAGTCTTTGAAGAACTTGTTAGTTCGAACAATTCCACCCGCGGGGTGTATTTTGAACATCTGCTCGAAGATTCGGCCAAGGATCTATGTTATGTAAATATTTATCCGAGTTCTATCTTTCCTTGCACATTGCTCCTTTTGGCTTTTTCCTTTGCCGCCTTCCCCTAGTTGCCGCCTTGCCAGTCGGACAGCCATTCTGCAGACTGCCACTGGATCAAATGCTTGGCTACATTGGGGAGGCAAGTACTCGGCCATTTTTTGGACTCTTTTTAACAAGTTGGATAGAAAGTGGCAAACCGACTACTCAAGAGTCGGCTTTTCTAAGAGAGGCAGGAAACCGGCTTCAGCTATGTTTATGCTTTGAGTCCTTAGCCTTTTTTCATGTGGGCGCCCATTCTTCCTTACTCCTGCCCGCCAAACAGTCGCTCTGTGAGCTGCGGATTTTGACAGGAGATGGCTTAGGCACCACACACTACTTGTCCGACTGCAGGAAGCATTGCATAGCGCAAGGCGGCGAGTCCCCGGGCCGAGTAGTCGAGCCCGGTGCCAAGCGGCATAACAAAGAGTAGCATACTCGAAGGCATAATTTTTATCATACAGATAACAAAAAGGGCAGTCCCCGAGCTCGTCTCGGGGGGCCCAAAGTCTTGGTACTTTAATACAATGGGTAGCGTGGTACATACTGTATCAACTGTAAAATCTTCGGAGAAGATTTGCATTCCATGGGCATTCTGTCTCTTGCCGGAGTCGTCCCTCTTGCGTGCTCGGGGCTTCCGAGCGTCGGATCAGCCGGAGCACAAGGTCGCCCTCTTGGAAAGATCTCGACCTGACCTTCCTGTTGTAGTATCGGCGCAGGCTCAGCTGGTAGATGCTGGACCGGCTGAGTGCCAACAGCCGACCCTCTTCCAGCAGATCGACACCGTCTTGACGTGCTTCTTCTGCTTCCTCCTCGGTGTACATAGTGACTCGCGGAGAGTCAAACTCTATGTCCGTCGGGATGACGGCTTCAGCACCGTAGACGAGGAAGAAAGGTGTGAAGCCGCTTGACTTGTTTGGAGTCGTGCGCGGACTCCAGAGGATGGCTAGCAACTCATCAAGCCAACAGCCGGCCAAACGCTCCAGTGGTTCGACCAGTCGAGGCTTGATGCTAGACAGGATGAGGTCGTTTGCTCGCTCTACCTGGCCTTTTGACTGCGGGTGGGCAACGGACGCTAAGTCCAGTCGGATGCCCTGTGTCACGCAGAAACGGGCCAAGGCACCTTTGACAAAATTTGTGCCATTGTCGGTGATGATGTTGTGCGGTATGCCATACCGAGTCGTGATGTCGGCGATGAAAGTCACTGCAGTCGGATCATTCAACTTCTTGATGGGCTTTACTTCTATCCACTTGGTGAACTTGTCCACCGCGACAAGTAAGTGAGTTAAGCTGCCTCGTGCTATTTTGAATGGTCCCACCATGTCCAGGCCCCAAACCGAAAAGGGCCAGGCGATGGGTATAGTCTTGAGTGCGGAAGCCGGCTGATGTGGCTTGGAGCGGAACATCTGGCACCCTTTGCACTTTTGGACTAATTCTTTGGCCTCTTCTAGGGCAGTCAGCCAGAAGAAACCGTGTCGAAAGGCTTTGGCGACGAGTTCTGTTGAAGCCGCATGGTGGCCGCACTCACCTTGATGGATGTCTCTGAGAATTGCTTGGACTTGCTCTGGCTCGACGGAACGCTGGTAGACACCAGTGACGCTGCGCCTGACCAACTCTCTGTTGACTATGGTGTAGGCTGCCGCTCGGCGTTGTACTTGCCGAGCCAAGATTTCATCGGTTGGCAGCTCTTTGCTTACTAGGAACTTGAGGATGGGCTGGGCCCATGAGGGTGCTACTATTTCTTCAACTGCCAGTACTGCGACTTGGACGAGGGCGGCTAGGTTGGGAGGCGGCGGGCTGGAGTCCGCGGGCGCTTGATGGATTGATGAAGTCCCCGGGCCGACTGGTGCAGTCCTCGGGCCGAGTTCTGGAGTTTTCGGACTGGCCGCCGCAGTCCCCGGGCCGGGTTCTGAAGTCCCCAGGCCGGCTTCGACTACAACGTTCTTGGAGTTATTTGTAAGGATTCTCGTGCCGTCTGCTGGGGCTCTTGAGTCGGATCCGACTTCTTCGGGGGGAGCCGACACAAAGATGGAGTCTGATTCTGGTGAAGGTTGACAGACGGCTTGAGGAGGCGCCGAAGGGCGACGCCAGATGGTATTGCTTGGCGGGTGGAGCCGATTCGTGCCAGTGCGTCTGCTTGGTCGTTGTCATTTCTTGGCACGTGAAGGAACTCGCACCCCTCGAAATATTCACTGAGTTGCTGCACAAGGAGACGATAACTTGCCATGTTTGCATCCTTGGCGTCCCAATCGCCAGATGACTGCTGGACCACTAAGTCAGAGTCGCCATAACACAGGATCCGGCGAATGCCAAGTTCTTTGCAAGCCGGAGTCCGTGAATGAGCGCCTCATACTTAGCGACGTTATTGGAGGCGGCGAAATGGATCTGCAGCGCATATCTGAGCTTGTCGCCTTTGTGGGAAGTGAGGACAACGCCGGCTCCCAAGCTGGTGCGCATCTTGGAGCCGTCGAAGTGCATCCGCCAATGGGTGGAGTCGGGCGCTGGCGGCAGGTACTGGGTCTCGGCCCAGTCGACGAGGAAGTCGGCCAGTGCTTGCGACTTGATGGCAGTGCGGGGCTGGTAGTAGATGGTGTAGGGAGCCAGCTCAATGGCCCATTTGGCCACTCGGCCAGAAGCATCTCGGCTTCCGATGATCTCAGCTAGTGCGGTTGTGCAAACCACAGTGATTGGATGCTCCTGGAAGTAAGGCATCAATTTCTTGGCGGCAAAGTGCACGCCGTAGCACATCTTCTGGTAGTGGGGGTAGTTCTACTTGGAGGCCGACAATACCTCGCTCAGGTAATATACCGGTCTCTGGACAGGTAGCGCCTTGCCTTCCTCCTTGCACTCAACTACAATGACTGTGCTGACTACCCGGCTGGTGGCGGCAATGTATAGGAGCATGGGCTCTTTAGGAGTCGGAGCCGCCAGCACAGGGGGAGTAGTCAACATTTTCTTCAACTGGAGAAAAGCTTCGTCCGCCTTGGGGTTCCACTCGAAAAAGGTCTTCTTCTTCATGAGCTGGTATAAAGGGAGAGCCTTCTCGCCCAACCGACTGATGAATCGGCTGATGGACGCCAAGCAGCCGGTAAATTTTTGCACATCTAATAGTCGGCTGGGTACCTTCATCCTTTCGATGGCCTTGATCTTCACAGGGTTGCACTCTATGTCGCGTTCAGAGACCAGGAAGCCAAGGAGTTGGTCGGCTGGTACTCCGAAGACGCACTTCTCAGGGTTGAGCTTGATCTGGAATCGGCGCAGGTTCTCAAAGGTTTCCTTGAGGTCTTCCAGCAATGTTCCGCGCTTTTCCGTCTTCACCACCACATCGTCCACGTAGATGTGGGCGTTTCTGCCGAGTTGCTTGAGGAGGCACTTCTGCATGCAACGCTGAAAGGTGGCGCCGGCATTCCTCAAGCCGAACGTCATGGTCAGGTAGCAGAAGGATCCAAACGGTGTGATGAAGGCGGTCTTCAGTCTGTCAGCCGGGTTCAGCTTGATCTGGTGATATCCAGAATATGCATCTAAGAAGCTCAACAGCTCGCATCCGGCTGTGGAGTCTACCACCTGATCAATTCTTGGCAGAGCGAATGGGTCCTTGGGGTAGGCTTTATTGAGGCTTGTTCTTCTTCAGCACTAGGACCGGGTTTGCTAACCACTCTGGGAAAAATACTTCCATAATGAAGCCGGCTGCCAGGAGCCGGGTTATCTCTTCTCCAACAAGTCTTCTCTTCTCTTCTGACAGGCGGCGCAAGGGCTGCCTGACGGGCTTCACATCAGATCAGACATGTAACTTGTTCTCGGCGAATTCTGTCGGTACACCTGGCATGTCTTTAGGGGACCATGCGAAGATGTCTCGATTCTCACGGAGGAAATCGACGAGCTCGCCTTCCTATTTGCTGTCAAGGTTTGCACCTATGACAACATACCTCTTCGGGTGCTCCGGGTCCAAGGGTATCTTCTTTGTTTCTTTGGCCGGTTTGCACGAACCTTCAGCTTCCGACTCCTTGGGATTGGGCGACATCTCGGGCTGCTTGCCGGCCATCGCCACAACCCGATCAAGAAGCCGCTTCTCAGCTGCGATCACCAAGGACTCGGCCAGCCGACTGCTTTCGGCCGCACAAGAGGATGACTTTCTGTAGTCGCCGGCTACGGTCAGAATCCCCTTGGAACTCGGCATCTTCATCTTGAGGTAGGCGTAGTGGGGGACCGCCATGAACTTGGCCAAAGCAGGTCGGCCAAGCAGCGCATGGTATGGGCTTTCGAGGTCCACCACTTCAAACCAAACTGGCTCTCGGCGGAAATGATCTTTGTCTCCGAAGAGGACGTCTATCAGGATCTTGCCGATTGGTGAGCAGGAAAGGCCAGGGACAATGCCGTGGAACACAGTCCGGCTGCTCTGAAGCTGTCTTTGCTTGATTTCTAACTTCTCCATGGTATCCTTGTACAGGATGTTGATGCTACTACCTCCGTCTATCAGAACTCGTGAGAAACGAGCGGCCCGCCTATCTGTGGCAAAGGTGGTGCCTAAGACCAGGGCGTAGGAGCCCGGATTCGGCATCACCTCTAGGTGATCAGCTCTGCTCCAACTGATAAGCTTCTCGGACCAGTGCATGAACTCTGGAGTGCTTGATGCTACTGCGTTCACCTCTTGCTGCTGCAGCCGCCTGCTGCATCGATCATCGGCCACACTGGTGAACACCATATAGGCTCCGTGCTCTTCTGCGTACTCGTCTTGTAATGCACCGACTGGCCTGACAGCAGGCTGCTGGGGCGGCGGTGGAGGCGGCGGCCCAGCAGGCGGGGGAGGGAGAAGGCCATCTCCCTTGGCAATTCTGGTGAGCCAGTGGCATTTCCGAGTGGTGTGGTTCGACGGCTTCGCACTGCTGTGGAACTTGCAGGGGCCATCTAGAGTCTGCTCGTAAGAGAAGGCTGGCAACCAGTTGGACTTGCTGCCTTTTTGTCGCTTGGCCGGAGGCTGCTCCTCCGGCTGTTGATCGTCGACTGTCGCAACTTGCCGGCTGCTGGAAGCCGGCTGTGGGACTTTGCGCTTGTGATCGTTCTGTTGTTGTCGTCGACTGGCGTCCCCAGCCGGAGTCCTGGGAGCCTGAGGGGCTACTTTGCCAGTCGTACTAACTCGAATCTCCGCCTTCATGGAGGAGTCGGCCGTGGCGTACTTGTCTGCTATGATCAGCAGCTCGTCGAGGGTCTCCAGCTCGTCGAAGAGGAACTTGTGCTTGAGCAGGGTGCCTTCTCTGCATCCGACAGTGAAGTAATCGATAGCCTGCACCTCGTGCACGCCCTCGCAGGAGTTTCGAAGCTCGGCCCAGCGCGTGAGGTAGTCGCGAGTCGACTCATCGGGGCCTTGCACGCACAAGGAAAGTTGGCGAGGCTTCGGAGGTCGCTTGTACGTGCTCGTGAAGTTGCGAACGAAGGCTTCGGTAAAGTCGACCCAACTGTTGATGCTGCGGGGCTTCAGGCTGTTCAACCATGTCCGGGCCGTGCCCTAGAGCATGAGTGGAACGTACTTTACGGCAACACGCTTGTTGCCGTTCGCTATGTTGACGGCCGTGGAGTAGTCAACCAGCCAGTCTTCCGGCTTCACAGAGCCGGTGTACTTGGGCGTATCTTGGGGGAGCGTGAACCCTTTGGGAAAGGGCTCGTCTCGGATGCGAGGTCCGAAGCAAGGCGGACCCAACTCGTCTTCTTCTTCCAGCGCCAGGGATCGATGGAGCCGGTCGATCCGGTGGCGGGCGTCATTTTCTCCGACTCCCTCCCGGCGGCCAAGGAGGTCGCCGAGAGTCGGATGCTCAATGGGTGGCGAGGAGACTCGTCTTTCTTTGCGAGGAGGAGGAGGCAGATAGTCGTCCCACCGTTCCACTGCTTTGGGGCGGCCGTCTTGGTTGCGCTCCATGGTGATGCGAGTCCGACTGTGGCTGACAGCCGAATCCTTGTCTTTCCTTCCGCGAACACCGCCAGTTGGTGTCTGGGACGTCACGCCTTGATATCGGCGGGGTGGCGGGTCGTCGTTTTGTCGTTGTGGCGCCTCTGTGCGGCAGCCGACTTCATTCTGCGCGGCAGCAGCGTCGAGGAGCCGCTAGACTCGCTCCGTCATCAGGCGGCGCTCTTCACCCTCGAAGTTGTCTAGCTCGTCCGCCGCCGCCTGGGCGGCGCAGATGTTCTCCGCAGGCGTGGCGCACACGGGGCGATTGGCCCCGAACAGGTTGGCGACGGCCACGCCGCGCTGTTGGACCGCGCCTAGGCGACTAGGCCCAGTTGGGGCCGGCGAGCCGCCCACAGCGTGATCCATCTCTCGCTGGTAGGCTTCTGACAAGCGTCTCATGCTTGCCAGCTTCTTCGCGCCTTCGACAAGCTGAAGGCGGCGCGCCTCCAGCGTCTCGGCATCAGCGTCTTTCGGAATAGGCGCGGTCAGGTCTTGCAGAGCCGCGGCGAGTGGGTCATGAGTTCCTTCACCGGAATGCTCGCCGTGATCGAGGACAAGAACCTATGTGATGGTGCTGCCACCGCTCTCCGCGCGGGGAGCGGCTCGTCGTAGACCACCACGTTGGTGGGGAACGCGTCGAGCGACGCGGTGTCGGAGTCGACCAGCATCGGGTCGGTGGAGCCTATGGACTCCAGGTCTACGGCAGGCTCGTCGGCGACGTGGAGTTGGTCGAGGAGGCCCGCGAGGAGGCTCTCGGGGCCGCCCGCGCCTGCGTCGGATGCAGGCTCGTCGGAGAGGCGAACCTCGCCGACAAGTTCGGCGAGGCAGCTGGCTGCGCAGGTGATTTCAGCGCCGAGCAGCGCATCGGCGCAGACTCCGTCTGGCGTGCTGGGCTGGCTGCGATCGCCATGGAGGAAAAGGGTTCCCGTCCAGAGCAGGTCTCCGGACGACGGTGCACCATGCCCCACGGTGGGCGCCAAATGTCGGGGGTTGGGTGCGACATATGCCAAAGGATGGCTTATCATGGTGGGGGCGAGTAGAACGTCGCCGGTGCCTGGAAACGGGATGAGGCGAAGACATGCACGCCGGCGGATCTTACCTAGCTTCAGGGCTCTCCGTGGAGATAACACCCCTACTGCTGCTCTGCGGGGTCTCCGCATGATCACTATGGCAAAGTGAGTACAAAGTTGCTCCTTGAGCTGTTTCTAGAGGTAGGGGAAGGCTAGGCCAGCTTCCTCCTTCCTATATGGTCTGGTCTAGTGCTAAAGGATTGATCCCCCTTGCATGCGTGCCCCGGGGGGCTTATATAGGCCCGCCCCCCGGGGATACAATGGTAATACGGCTGGGGCGGGCCCCAGCCGTCTGTCTCTTAGGTCGCCGTCTTCTACGCCGACTGCTGGGGCCCGCTGACTGGTGGGCCCCGCCGACCGGCCTGGCACTGTAGCCGTGCTTCTAATGACGCTGGCTTGGTCATGGGGTCGTGGCAACAGTGCCGCCGCCTGGCGGACGGTCACTGTCGCCATTCCCCATCTTGTCTGGTTAATGGCGTGCGGGGCCCGTGGGAGGGGCCGGCTGACTCCAGGGGGTCGACTCCCAACGGGTCCGTCTTGAGGCGCTCTCGCCGTCTTCTGTACCCCCGCTGACAGGCGGGACCCGCCGTCTCTGGGCCGTACAGGGAGGCCGTCGTGGGCACAATGCGCCGCCCACAGGGGTTGAGGTCAGGGCAGGCATGGCAACAGTGCCGCGCCGGACGGAGATCTCCAGCGATACGACACACTGTAGCCACGCCAGCCCTTCGTGAGCGAGGCAGGGGCGGCCACGCAGTGACCGTACACCGTCCCGTCCATCGTGGCGAAGGCAGGAGGCGGTTCGAGTCGCGGGCCGACTCTCCATAGCCGGCTTCTCTGGAAGCCGCCAGTTAGGAGTCGGCTTATCTCGAAGTCGTCCCTGGGATTCGGCCGCGAGGGGCTGTCGCCGCCGACTTCCCGAAGGCGGCTCCTTATCATGGGGTCTTGAGGGGCGCGGTCCGCCCCGATGTCTTGAAAGGTTCGGGGGCTCGGGTTAGTCTACCCGTGGCCCATTACTCCGACAAGCATTATAGCATCAGCATTGCAAATATGAATCCCTCATAGTCCAAGTCAAACAACAAATATGTGCATGAAGCTCTATCCTTTAACTGCTCACAATGCCAAACTACCTTGTTCTGGCGCAGGCCACGTTGCCAATTACTGGTACCATGAAGAACATCAGTCGGACACTATTTCATCAAAAGCACGGCTACCCTGTTCTCACGGGTGATGTCTATGGCTTTCCAAAAGTTGTTCTATTTTCCCCCAAAAATGACCACTACAATACCGTGCTAGAACATTACTTCTTCTCAAACTTAACATATGTCGTTTTTTAACGTTGTCATGGACTCTACAAACTTAACATATTTGGAATACACATACTCCAAATTTGTTATAGGTATCATTTTTGAAATTTATATACCCAAATTATATGATATACCCAAAATAAATATAATACACCACCAATATGATATACCCAAGATGGTATACCCATATAAATATAATATACCCAAAATAAATATGATATACCCCAGGATGATAATTAAAGTATGATATACACGGAATATATATCATTGTTGAGGCTAACCTACAGATTTATAGTACAACCTAACTTATAATAGCTACGGTCTTACACATGGAACTCGGAATTTAAAGTTAAGGAAGATAACAATTGTAAAAGGCTAATAATCTGATTCTTTGATCGGTAAAAATGCCTCTCCCTCCAGCACGAAGCCCTACAACGACGGTCCAGATGTCAAACTAATGTGTGCTGCATCGTCCATAGATTGCATCTCATTGACAAAGGCAACCGATGGATCTGGAGAGTGTAGCCCTCGTAAAGACCTTTCGATGGACATCACAATCCGTAGGGGGCGCATGCCTGAGTTGACATCACACAGAGCAACACCGACAGCGGAGCACCTCACTGCCGACTGTGACCTCACCGAAGAGAACCTTGCCCAGGCTCGTCGGCCCACGTGTCGACATGGCCGGATCTAGAGAATAAAAGGAAGATCGGTCCGGTGGCCAAGAACCGGAGCGCCATAGCCCTCGTGACAGTAACACCCATGACCTGTCACCCATCTCCATAGAAGCACCCCTTGGTAGCGCCCAACACCTAGCATCACACACTGGAGCAGCCGCATCTGAGCCGAGCACAGCTCTGGCCGATCTCACGCAACTGCTGACGACTGCGGCGAGGAAGCCTCACGGGAGTGTAGCCGGGGAATTCCGAACCGGGTCGATAATGGGACGCGACCTGTGCTACTTGAGGAGCACAGGATGACGGAGAATCGAGGAAAAAGAAGAAGATGAGCATGCCACGCCGCCGCTGTCCGGAGGGAAGTGTCCCCGGCAGAACAGCTCTGCCGGAGCCCTAGATTGGTTCCGCCTCGTGACCCCTAGATTGGTTCCGCCAAGGTTCCGCCTCGTGGCAGTGGAGTCTCGTCCTAAAAGGTTGCCTTCTATTTTTTCTCATCGAAAGACTTCATATAGGAGAAGACGGGCGTCGGAGAGCCACCAGGGGGCCCACGAGGTAGGGGGCGCGCCCAGGGGGGAGGGCGCGCCCCCACCCTCGTGAGCAGGGTGTGGGCCCCCTGGCCTTCATCTTTGGCGACGATTTTTCTTTATTTATTTTAAGGTATTCCGTGGAGTTTCAGAACTTTTGGAGTTGCGCAGAATAGTCCTCCAATATTTGCTCCTTTTCCAGCCCATAATTCTAGCAGCCGGCATTCTCCCTCTTTATGTAAACCTTGTAAAATAAGAGAGAATAACCAAGAGTATTGTGACATAACGTGAAATAACAACCCATAATGCAATAAATATTGACATAAAAGCATGATGCAAAATGGACGTATCAATCACCTTGCCACCGATAGCCATTCATGAAACCACACAAGATTAGGTGGTCCCGCACCTGTACGGAATCCGGGTCCATAAGGCTCTTCAGCTTGCATCTTCGACACAGACATCTTATCTCCGTCTCGTTCTTTTAAAGCATCTCGGCCTTTGCGGAGCTCAAAAACCTATTCACGATACCTTCGGTCATCGTGCGGGCCATGGTCGCCTGCGGGATAGAGCAAAATGATATTTTAGAACCAAAAGAAAATTTTGCATGACTTTGCCTAAAAATAGGACCAAAAAGAATGCATAGTGCCAAATTCTCGCCGAAACGGAAATGAATCGACATTCCGGCAAAATATTGGCAACTATCGCATTTCAAATACCGGTACCTACAAACACAAACATATGCAACACCACAAACATACGTAGATCTAGGCCATAAAAAGTGCATGTGCACGTTGTTGGAGGGAGAAAAAAGTAGATCTACAATATAAAGAAAGCTTTCCCCTTACTTACCTATCAAAAAAAGGAAATTTAACCACTTAATTTGGGTGAATCTATGGTGCAAATGAGGTGAGGAGGAAGAGGCACCCGAGACAAGTTTGAAGGAGGAGGTGGAGAGAATGAAGTGGGGAAAGTGAGTGTGGTAGGTGGCTGTCCAAAATATCTAGTTGCTCTCAGGTTACCAATGACACCACCTAACAATGCGCCATTACTAGTTTTGCAAAAAAAAATGTTAGTAGTGGCGCACCGTGGTTGTGGTGCGTCATTACTAATTTTAAAAAAAAAATTAAAAAAATTGTTAGTAGTGGCGCACAGAGTGTGTGGTGCACCATTACTAATTAAAACTAGTAATGGCACACTGTACCCTGGTGTGCCATTACTAGTTTTGAAAAAAAGAATTGTTAGTAATGCTGCACCGTGGGTGTGGTGCGCCATTAGTGATATGGACACTAATGGCGTACCTACACATGATGCGCCACTGCTATACAGCAGTGGCGCACCACATATATGGTGCACCATTAATGTCCATATTAACTATAGCCCTTTTCCTAGTAGTGATGGTCCCGACTTCCACGGCCCATCACCGACTAGGGTAATCACCTTGTCCTCATCGTCCCGATTTGCTGCTACGCCAACGTAGGGTTAGGGACTCTGGTGCAGCGTTGGCTCGTCAATGACTGCGGGCTAAAGTTGATACACTGATATGTTATGGGAATCTCATGAATATGGTACGTACGTAGCATGCACCCTACTTGAGTGTCTCAAACTAAATGTTGTTATCCAAAACAAAAATCTGCTCTACTTCCATTTAACTTATTACTAGCAATATGCCCCTGCGTTGCAACGGAACCAATGTAGAATAGTAGTTGTTCACAAACTTAAAAGAAAACACTCTTGTTTTGATATACATATATCACTAAAAATATATTACATTTCACTCAAAATATATTTCTCAGGCTGTTTTGATGAGGTGAGGGAGGGATGTAGTTGCTTTCAAGATAATAAGGGGTTTTCTTCAAATTGGAGCAGAGAAATGGGCTATTGTTGCAAAAATGCCAGAACTTACCTCGCAGCCGTTAGATGCGGATCTAATGGTTAGAAATGACGGATGGCAGACACACCATCATCACCAACTAAGTCTTTTAAATGTGCTTTGCTCAAATACAATTTAAACGGTCATTACTATTCTGTGTTACGTGGCCCAAAATTATGTAATTTTCACACTGCTTTGAGAGGGAGACATGCATGTTGGACCATAACTTCTAACATGAAACAAAATAAGAAAGGCCACTAAACAGATGATAAGAACATGAAAGTGCAGCGCTCAAGTGGTTTTGTCAGGCAAAGAAAAAACACAACACAAAAGTGTATCAAAGGCAAAGAACAAAAAGGATAAGGAAAGCATCGACCAGGTACAACGAATGGCCGAAGAAGTCCATGCCTCTCAGTATGACAAACCAGCAGACACCATGAAGCAAAGCTAAATGGAAGAGTAACCCGGTCACCCCAAACACATAGCACATTCTCCAAATGATGCTGGAGCATGGTGACGGCATCAGACGAGCTAGGCCTCTTACTTCTAGATATTTTGACACATGAGGGTAGGGTATGATCCTGAGGCCTCTCATTTCTAGATAGTATAAATGATGTTGAGCTTCAAGTGAGGAGATTATTACAGCACATGTATCATCTCTTTCCAAGCTAGCTAGTTGTGCAATTGACAAGCGGGTTCGAGGAGTATCCATGAGGGGAGAGGATGATATTTTGAGCTTTTATATGTAGTGTGGAACTGAACATGGTGGGTGGAAATCCTATCTCAAATGAATGAAAGCTGCACATTACACGAGGGAACTGAATGGACCAACCAAATAAAAGATAACTACCATTCAGATGGGAAATGACATGGTTGATCGATGGTACGCACATATCCAATGGGCCAGATCACCGTATATCTTTTCTAAAGAGTGTTCTTTTTTGTTGTCTGCCAAAAGCTCTTTTAAGATGCTTTGTTGGACTAGAAGAAAAGGTACAACCAAATCTAAGACATTGATTGATGGTGGCATAATAACCTGTTTAAGAAAATTAACATTATAGCAACATGAAAATTAGCAGCCCGTATAAAAACAAGGCTCACACTAAAAAATTCTTGACCAACTGAAAGAAACAAATTTCTTTTACAATGAATGCAACGGGTTCTGATAAGGTAACAAAGATAAGCGCTCCATGTACTCTCCAACTACTAGAATAGTCTATCTTGTGGCGCCATGCAAAAAAAACATGAAGTTGTGGCACATGGAGCCGCAGAACTAGCTATTCATTGAGCAAGCACCAGCCAACGTAAATGTTGCATGATGCTTGTGTAGTTTTACCGGCAAGAAATTTTCCTGGCACATCCCGTTCCAGGCATAACCATATACTGATCTGCCATAGACCAGCCTAGTTCTCACCCCCAGTGAAACGATTACTGGATTGGAGGAAGAGGAGATAATAATATAAGGGCCACCAAAACCATTCTATGTTCTGAAAGAATACACCACACATGTGGCAGTAAAAGAGCAGAAATGAGCTGATCAGATGTATAAAAAATGAGTCAACCCCAGAAATGAAATGTGATCAACACATGATAGACAATAACAAATGTAAATGACATGTCAGGGAGCTCTTGCTTGCAAAAAGAATATATACCAGGGAGCACAAAAAGAGCAGCAAACACAGTGATGTTCTGAAACATACCAATCTCTGATGAACACTTTGACGCAACACTGCAGCAATGTTGAAAATTAATGCAATAGCAGCGCTAGAATTCCATGTACGCTCAAACATTAGCTGATGGTTCTAGGAAAAGCTTAGCCAATAGCAGGACAACTACATACACAGAAGACATGACTTATAGCAGCTTTTAATAAGGTATATAAACCATCTAGGACCTAAACATGCCGAATCAACGGGTTTCATGTGGCAGACATACATGTTGTCAAAAATCCAAATGACGGCTAAGCAAGTGACCTGGACAAACAGAAGTGAAGTTTAGTCGCCATCCTTGCACTCCAAACCAGCAGTCTGACACAAAATAAGACCCCATAATGTAGATTAAAGCCTGCTAAATAGATGAATGATGAACTGCTGTTGTTAGATGCAATACAATACAATCATATAAATTTTCGGTAACTAGTAGAAGTTATATGGTCAAAAGTTGAATGTACAGTTTGGCTCAAATGCTTCAGTTCAGAAATGTGCAGAATTGCACAAACCTTTTTAAATAATTTAACCAAGTACCCATGTGATTTCACTTCAAGAGACGACATACTACTGGGCCTAATTGTTGGGAGCATTCACCTTAAATTAAGAAGAACTGTAAGTTTTTTTATGTACAAAGGAGCACTGCAGTATGAAGATGCTAATCTGCAATCAATCATGAAGGAAGTAAGAAATGAATGCCGAGGTGAATGACCAGAAATATAGGAGATAGTTATTAATGTACAAGGAATAAATCTATATTATGGGGAAATAGGCAGTAGCATTTCCAAAGTGAGTTTATAAGAATATTTCAATCAATAATATGCTGCTGCTTTGTTTTATCTGTATGATACTAGAGACATCAATTAAGCAAGGTAAGAAACAAATACTTCTTTTTTTTCTAAGATTAGCAACTAGAATATCATCAAAGGATCAATAAGTCTAAGTGCTTATAAGGATTATAATGGGCAGAATATATCTTGGTTGCAGCAGCATTAAGGACTGTAAGCTCAAGTAAAAAGAATCACAAAGCATAGTACTCCCTCCTTCCATTTATACAGGGCCTAAGTTTTGAATCTCTCATACCAAGGCTGTTGCACAAAAAGAGGAGCAAATATTGGAAATAGTACTTGGCCAACCAAATCGCAAGCAAATTTTTTTTGGATGCCGTGCAACCCGCTCTCCTCCCTCTCTATTAATCCCTCCATGCAACTTCCTCTCCCCCTTTTTCTGCATGTAGCTCAAAAATAACTCCTCCACGCCTTCATGCATTGGCCAAAAAAGAGCTCGCTCCTGCTACTTCCCCTTTTTCTGCATGCATGCAAATAAATACTGCCGGCCATCGCGTTTTCACAGGGATGACCGCGCGCAACCTGCGAGGGGGAATTAACTGGGAGACGCATCGGTTAGCTCGTTTGGCCTTGTATAGATGGAAAAATAAAATTTGGGTTAGGCCTTATATAGATGGAAGGAGGGAGTAGCATGAAACAAACACCTATGTCACATTGCAACGCAAAATGCAAAAAGGAAAAGACTGAGAGCAAGCTTACCGCATTAAATTGTTGGTACGGACAAGGATGCTGGGAAACCAGCATACAGGTGCTCTTCATAAGTCTTGTCCGCAATCCACAGAACCGCTCAAGCTGGAGAGTCTAAAGATTCAATGAAAAACAATCTGTTTCTTTACCCTCTGCCGAAGGTGATGTCAAGAGCAGGTCTTTTGGAATACCTTGGAGGAGCAGGTATCCCCCAGTTACACCCATGATTCTATAGTGTCGATATGATAAAGGCAAGGAGATCATCGCATTTGCTTGCCACGAGTTTGCGCTGTCCCCATCATTTTGCAGTATGCCATACCAAAGGTGAAAGACTACACCACCTTGTTTCTCA
This sequence comes from Triticum dicoccoides, assembly GCF_002162155.2. NCBI lineage: Eukaryota > Viridiplantae > Streptophyta > Magnoliopsida > Poales > Poaceae > Triticum > Triticum dicoccoides. The sequence goes on along the minus strand of NC_041389.1, from coordinate 16,580,215 downwards.
TCAAAATCGTCGAAGATAGTAAACATCCCAAGTCTTCCTTTAGCTCCCTCCACAAAGGTCATCTCATACTCTTCGGGCCAGGGCTCAATGGGTAGGTTGACAATAGAGAACTCCATCCTGTCTGTGTCGAGCATGAGCAATTTGTTCCCAGGGAAAAATGCCCGATAAAAAGATCGACGGCAATCGTATCGCCTTGAGGCCCAATATATCTCAGATCCGGAATCAAATGCAACAGTACGCCATTGTCCGGCACCTCGAGAGAAGACGAAGAGAACCAGCTTGGTTTTGCATCGCGCCAAGCACAACACTCTGAAGGATACACCGTCGTCCTCATCCTCGGCAGGAGGCGCAAGGAAGTAATCCACATCCGTGATATCTGGCTCATGGACTAATGCAGTTAGGTCGTCAGGGATGACAGGCAGCACAAGGTAGAGACGGAACAATGGGTCGCAGACGGCGAAGTCCCTTAGTAATTCCCTGCCGCCCCAAGGGTAGGTTCTTCCCTCGGGGACGCGGCCGTGACGAACATCGGTTATACCCCACCGCTCGCGGGATGGGAGGAAGGAGCACCAGATGTCGGCCCCGGCGTCGACGTAGGCGCGGGCGGCGGCAGCGGAGGGGTGGGGCGGCTGGGAAGGTATAAACGGGAGGTCGAGGATACCTAGGAGGGGCGGCGCGTGGAGAGCACGGAAACGGCGGCGGAAGGCGTGGCCGGCCACCACGCGGCGGAAGGAGACGCAAGCCATGGAGGCACGGGCGAGGTCTGCGGCCGTGGGGAGCCGGAGGAAGATCTCGTCGAGGAGCTCGTCGAGGATTGGCTGCTCCGGCGGCGCGGCCTGTTGGAGCGGTGACTACTCCGGCGGCCACATTGGGGGTGGAGGACTGAGATTGGGGATTTGGGGTTTGACGGATGGCTTCGGCGCTTCCGGAATTAATGCCTGACTGGAAAATGAGCTAGTGCTATCCTGTTTTTTTTCTATCCATATTAAATTATTGAAAAATGTAGCACTATCATTTTCTTCTTTTTACCTAGGCCACAAATGGTCAAATTATTTTAGGAAAATTTACATGGATATAAGTTTCGAACAATACCTATGCGCATGATTCTTTGTGAAAATTTCAAACATTACAAATACGTTATTTGGTATAGGTTTTCTAAAGTGAGTTCTTCTATGTCCAAGTTCCAATATTTATCTTCTGAAATTATTCTATTCTTTTGCGGTCAATAATTAAGGTAAGAAACTCCAATAGAATTATCGTGTTTTTGTTATTTTCTAAGGACAATAGGATATAAATTACAGTATATTTGCATCAAATGATTCGGCATTAAGAAAATCTTGAGTTATTCTTTAAATCCTCCTATGTTGCCTTAACACAGCCTTTTCAACATGTAGCTATTTTGAGTGTTAATTGTGTTCACTAGCACGCACATGCACGTATAAATTGACCAGAACTAGGTTGTTGCATGAGTATTGTAGCTTATCTTCAAATGGTGAGATATGGTCGACTACCTCTATACTCATCCATGCTCTTCTAGTTAATCATAATCTACTGATAAGGTGCCATCCACAACTAGTTGAAATCCGGGAAGCAGTCTAAAACAAGTAAGGTGTTCTGTGGCCTCCCATGCAATGGCTATAGCTATTCCTGATAACTGTTATTCCTTGGTGGATGTCTTATAATGTAGTAGCAAAATGTGGATTTTACAGTAGAGAGCACGAGATCCTGATCCCATATATAGAAACTCCAAAATGGTTCATATATAGACAGTATGATTGATTTTCAAAATAGGATCCGATGGTAGTGGGGGAGAGGTCCGGGGATGGGGGATGTTGTTTTGTGAAGAATATGTGATGTGTATGTAACTTATGGGTCAAGAATGGACAACAAATGCACCCACGGTGTTAATTGCATTACTGCTTTTCTCCTTCTAAGAGAAGGTACATACCACACAGATGGTTAGAGGCAACATCTAAGCGATAGAAAGTCCCACCAACATGTTATAATGGGGTTGAAGTACATGTCGAGATTGCTAGCAATTGGAGTAAAATATTTTCTCAGTTCCATCAATTGCTACACTAACAGTTGAAGATATGTCTTCACCTGCTCCTGTTGTTGCTTCTCTGGCATTCTAGGAATTGAACCGTTGGTTTAGTTCTAGGTGGCTGTCAGCACGTAGGCAGGAGTAATCTTTTGTGAGTTGTATGGCTGGTGACTCACTACGAAAATCTTGTAATTATTCCTGCTTCCAAATGCCTTAATGAAAATGACAAGGAACCTAGGCAAAGATACTTGCTCCGGTGCTCGCTGTTTAATTGCTTGGGATAAGGTGTGTGTTGATGTGCAGGAAGGTGGGCTCGGCATGCGCGACCTCCGGCGGCAAAATAGGTGCCTTCTTCTCCACTTTGTGGATGCTCTTCATCGGCCCGGCTCCCCGCCCTGGAAGCTCTGGTTCCTACGTCAGCTCAGGGGCGACGTTGGGGATCCCTGCTCGGCGCCTTCGTTCCTCCAGACGATCATCCAGGCGGCACTCCCGACCTACAGATCCATCACCCGGGTGCGCCTTGGTGATGGACGCACTACCTCTTTCTGGCAGGATCGGTGGCTCCCAGGCAGTGCTCTCTGCTTCACCTACGAGGCGCTTTTCTCCCACTCGACGCGGCCCAATGCTTCTGTCGCTGCGGTCATGGAGGACGGCCTCGCGCTTCGACCGAGGCTTTCCGCGGTGGCGGGCGCTCAGCTGGCCGACGTGCACGCTCTCTTGCGGGGTGTTCGCCTACTGGGAGTGCACGACCGTCGCCTCATGGCGTGGGGCGACGACGTTGCTTTCAGCTCGCGGGCTGCTTTCCGCGTCCTGTCGCCTCACGGCGTTCTCGACCAGGTCTTCATCGACATTTGGGGCTCCCGGCTCCCTAGCAAAATCAAAATTTTTGCTCGGCTCCTGGTTGGCGATCGGCTTAGCACACGGGCTAACCTGTATGCCAAAAACTGCGCTCCTTCATCTTCGTGTGCATCCTGCCAGGCGGAGGAGACGACGGACCATCTCTTCACGGCCTGTCCTCGTGTGGCGCCGGTCTGGGCCGGTCTCGGCCTGGGCCCCTTTCTCTCCGTTGGGGAGATTCTCTCCACAACGCCCGCAGCACAGGTCGACAGTGCTGCCTGGCCGGATGGCCTCTTCATCCTGCTCTGGAATGTGTGGAAAGCCAGGAACAATGTGGTCTTCAACTCCATCAGCTGCGGGGTTGGCGACGTGCTCCGGCGCGCGGCCGATGATACGCTCCTGTGGTCCAACTGTTTTGAGACTGGACCGAGGGAACAGCTCCTCCTGTTCCGCTCCTTCCTTCTCTCGGGCGCTTAGATTTCCTCTCTCTCTTTTTTTGTTTTTTGCCTCTTTATCTTGTTGTTTTTTATCTCCTCGATGGAAAACACTGTATGACGCCTCGTCGTTTCGAGTAATATAACAACCGGTGGAGCTCCCGCTCCCCCGTCATTCTCGAAAAAAAAAAAACAAGGAACCTAGGCTGATTGTTCTTGGAAAAAAAGGTGAAAGGAAATTTTATTACCT
>NC_041389.1:16574827-16576209 GCF_002162155.2 Triticum dicoccoides | reverse complement strand
CATCAAGAGGATACAAGAAAAGAGTTGAACACTTTTTTTTTTGAGCCGAGACCATAGAACAATCGTTCTACGGTATTTTCTATATTAATATAAATAAAGTACAAATACAAGACAAAGTCTCAACACAAGCACATTAGCCTACACCAGTTTTGGGAAACATTGAGTAAATTAAAGGTGCTGTACTACCCAACTGGTAATCCCCTCTGCTTTTTTCCGCTTTGCTCTGAGGCTAGAAGTTTCAAGTCCTTTGAGATAGTGTTTCCAAGTTCCATAATGAATCGGTGCTTGTCTGAAGATCTTGTCATTTCTGGTCATCCAGATGCTCTGACAACCCATAATCACCACTTCCATAGCAAGAGTTGAACACTCGATATCTATAAATCAAAGATGTAGACAATTGCAACACACACACGCACGCACGCACACTGCGTTAATCACAATGACTACTGCTGCTCCTTAGTTGCTGCGCAAAGCCATCCCGGCAAATATATCAGTCTGGAAAAAGTAGTCAGTACAGCAGCCGTAATGCAGAAGAGGATAACGTTTTAGTAATGGCCTGCGTCAGGCGCCGGCCGGCCGGCCTGAACACTCGGCCGCTCACCTACGGGCCATTAGATCTTCCCCCCACATAGAACCTCCACCATAGGATCACGCTCGCCTGAAAATTTTCTCGTGGATTCGGCCGTCCTCTTTCTCACGCCTGCAACTCCCTGGACTTCCTCGCTGCATGCATCTTATTCGTTCCCTGCACCTCCTCACTTTGACCCTTGTCGCCGGCTCACCCCCATCGGCACCGCCGTCGCACCGGAGGTCAAAAACATACATCCCCCTATCTCGTCGTCGCGATACCAGAGCTCTAGTGTTAGTCACTACGAATGTGGCACCAAGGGAGGCGGTTGCAGCATCACGCACCATCGATTCCAGCATTGGACGTCTTGATTCCCTGGCATTGTGCCGTCTTCCTCCCGGGCAGTGGCGGAGCATGATCAAAACAGAGGGGGTTGGCAACTATGTATAAGAAGACACAGTATGCTTGAAAAAAGCCAAGTCATAGAACAGATATAAGAGGTAATTTTGGACCAGTAAATTTGTTCACACAAATACAATTGATATGACGAAGTAATTTTTGGTGTTTCAAAAGAAAACAGCACACCTAATGACCAAAACAGGACAAATGTTGGTGCTCAATGATTTCTTCTTCTCCTTTTGATGTCCATGGATCGAGGGATTGTGGAAGGAGTTCATTCTATAGTGTTTTTGGTGAAGGATCCAAATAACACTCACTCTGCTAATTATAGTGAGACATTGATTCATTAGACGAGATGAGAATGTGATCACTAGCCAGCGAAGCAAAGCAGTTCTGTGCTATGCATGCACACCTA
>NC_041389.1:16567654-16574513 GCF_002162155.2 Triticum dicoccoides | reverse complement strand
GTAGCTCCGCCAGTGCTCCTGGGCACATTGCGCATGCGGCCAACCTTACAGCAAAAAATCGGTACGGTCCCAGCAAAACCTGGCCTCGGTTGTAGAATTTGGCGCCTTCAGTTCCAACTCGCCATGAGTCGATTGTAGCATCCGATGTCTTCGGTTGCAGCTCGCCGCTGTGCTGGTTCCAGATTGCCGCCCTTCCGGTTGCAGCATCCACGCGGGTGTGGTCGCCGCGCCCGCAGTATCCAACGGTTTGTGGTCACCGTGGTTCCAACATCTGCACAACCCGGTTCCACCATCTAGCAAATGCGGTTGTATCATTCGCATGCATGGTCGCCGCGGTTCCAGCATCCGAAAACACCGTTCCAGCATTCCGTAATTATGGTTCCAGCAGTGTCATATCACGGTTGCAGCTCACAGCCTTGTTGGATACAGCTCGCCACAGTGCGAGGTGCGGCTGTGTTGGGCGCCGGCATTAGAGCGCCGCTATGACGGATGCAGCTCCGTCAGCGCCGCTATGACATATGTTTTTCAGTTTCAGCTGAACAGTGCAAATTATTTCACTAATATTCAATGTCACGCTGGTTTGCCCTTTTCGGCGGGACTTTGACTTGCTGACAGGTGCGGACGTTAATTGGCTGAAAGATTCTATATCAAATAAATAGTGTGATATTTTCTTTTTCGGTGTGATTTTTCAGCGAGCCTATCTTTTCTAGTGATGTTGTCATGTATTTAATATTTATTTGACGGGAAAGCTTTCATGCTAGCTTTATTAAATATAATATCGCTTGCTTTTGTGCTAAAAACTTTAGAATAAAACAAGGGGCTATATTCGACCACATATATAGTCAGTGTATTACACTTCCTGAAACTGGCGAGCTCATGTGCAACTGTATTAGACTCTCATACAATGATCAATATAGAGCTTCCCGAACTCTTTCAGTAAATTTTGACAAACGTTGAGGGTTAGTGCTGATCAAGGAATGACCTTCATTCTTTTTCAGTGCCTCCACTGCAGTCAAATTATCAGTTTGTGTATAAACCTTGCTACATCAAAGACTCCGGGTAAATAACAAACACTGTCTCATTGCTTCTGGTTCCACCGATGCACATACGAATCATGTTCCATCCGTGTTGTGGAAGCTCCAATAAATCCTGCGTTATAATCCCGTACCACAGCTCCACAAGTGCCCCAAACATCCACCTCAGTAAACAAAGCGTCGACGTCAAGGGATTGGTCATCAGACAAGGGTCTCTTCCACTCGTTCAGTTGACGGAAGAGGCTGTTTTGCTGCACACACAAAATTTAAAGATAGAGCATGAACTGTGTTTGCACCTGTTCTTCTTAACCATCTCTATTCTATGCCACCAGAAGTACCAATAGGTGGCTGCTATGATGTCTGGAATATCCGCTGGACCATCATATGATTTTTGTAATTTGTAGTCACAAAGAAGAAGTTCGAGAATCGTTGCACCCGAGCGGTCAACCATAATTGCCCATCTATCATTCATGTAGACCAAGCTCTCTTCAGATCATCTTTGCTCAGCTGCACATGAATAGTGTGATCCTTATGTCTTCCACTGCTCCTTGACACAATGGGCATTGAGCACTAGTTGCTACGTGGCGATTTTCCAGAGTGCACATGAATAATGACACGGAAAATAGAGTATCAACATGACCAAGGACGTATTGAGTTATTATTGTCAATATAATAACTCAATATATTCTTCCAGGGATTTCATAACCAAAGTCAATTTTAGGGGCTCACAGGAAACACCCTCATAGCCATCCGATCGAGATCGAACGCATCACAATTTTAAAGAAATTACGCTTGAGGACATGCCAGTTTTTTCTACAGCATGGCAATTTTCGACACCGTACATGGGAAATCCTACACAAACGCATGGCAATTTCAGTTATTTTGGCATGGCAATTCTTGCGATTGCTCGAAAAACACTTCCCATCGAACTTTAGTTTTTAAATATTGCCCTTCTTCCATGGATGTATAAACAGCGAGAATAGTGACATCTCTTTCGCCTCATCACTACTATGGCATTTTGGTTCAACATGCAAGATAATAGTTTCACTCTCGATTCAGCATGGAGATTCAGTATAGAAACGAGTTTCCTTCTCGGAGCACATAATGTTAAACATTATCCGGACATACAGAGCTGATAAACTGATTGAAAGCCAAATGTCCAGTGACATGAAGGCGTCTTAGTGTGTGACCGCATGATGCCTTTATTGTTCCTTTAGAGACATGTGAAAGCCCATCGGTCGTCATATACCCTGTGATAGAACCAACATGGATGTTCATTATCGGGTGGTGGATATCGTCCAAATTTGTAAGTATTGTTAATGGATCTCATTCCTGGCTACATACGTACGTAAATTGGATCAGACAAATAGACGAGGAGATGTCCAAGCACAAGAGGTACCAGATCTCATATCTACATAACTATGTGTAGCAGCATGATGGGATAGAATGGTGGAGATATGGACATGAGGAAGCACTTTATTATGAGTTAAATAGTGGAGTTGAAGGTGTGGGTGAGATATGATGCAGATTCCTTGTTAAAAGCTATAGGAAACACCAGAAGTGCTCACACTAGTGAAATAACGGAGGCACAAGAAGTGCTCACACCAGAAGTTGGTGAGATATGATGCCAGTTCTATTTGTACGTCAACCATCTTTAGTGGTTAACTTCCATCAAATGAAAACTGAGTAGCTGTATTGCTGAGATGCTCTTTGGCCTGCGTCAACTAGCCAGACTTTAGTGGTTTCACTCTCTCACAGCCATGAACAGTTGAACACACGCGTACACGGTGGAAAGATACACAGTAGTACGACACAAGGAAACGAAATAAATTTTTTAGAAGTGCTACACTTATATTAATAATATCAACAAATTACAGCAAACACCAAGTGAAAGTACAGGAAAAACTCTGAACAAAAGAAATTTGCAGAAAAAATCTTCTTGAATCCTGCATCCACCAACAAATTGACCCCGCCGTCGCCGGAGAGGAGAAGAAAAGGTCTCGACAAAGCCAAGATCCAAGGGAACCATAGCAGCAAAGCTGTGTTGTGAGCTCTGTGGCGCCACCGCGAACGGCGCCGCACTTGTCGCTGTGGGTTCTGGGCCGGAACAAATCTTCACCCCTTCTGGATCGTGACCCTGAAGGTCTCGAACGACGTTGCCATGGAGAGAAGCCAGAATCGTCAACCATCTTCTGCCGCCGAAGAAAATCTTGATCCACCATCCCTCGCATGAGACCGGCACCGCAGCGCCAGCCACCTCTAACACAACAACTTTTGGCTCAGATGACGATGGAGGAACACCGCCGACGCGACGTGGAGAGAGCCGAAGAAACAAGACCCCCGACATGACCTTCACCGCCATCTTGAAGGTCTCGTCTGGACACAAATCCGCTGCTCCTCGACACCGTCGTAGAACGCCGTCGAGGCGATGGCCCGGAAGCTTTTATTCATGATGAAGGCATTGGCACCGACCAAGCGTCGTCACCAGACAAACTAGTCCTATACCTAGACATTCGAGAGAAGAATATTTTGTGCCGCGTAACTTCCTCTGCTTTTTGTGGCTTCCTTTATATCTCTTTATTCAGTTACAGAAGGGAAAGCGTGGCCGGTAAGGACCAAAGCGCCACGATCCTGTTACCTCGTGCCAACCCACGAGCTCCTGAACGTGTCTACCATGCGATGGTAAACAGATGGAAAACGGCCGATGCAGATGCATCTCATCAGGCCCATGCAAATGCATGCACGGCTCGCCCAAGTTACAGCTCGTGACTATCTAACCAGCTGCTAAAAAAAGCAAATCCTAACTAGACGTGACAAACGTACATGCTAGCCTATCCCCCACCTAATGGCTAATGAATATCTGAATCAAACCATGTAGCGAGATTAACACCAACACTCTTCTAGTGCCGGACATGTCTTAGCTGAATGTATTCCTCCGTCATTCTTGTTCCTATAGCTATATGTTGATCCATAAATTGTAAATGAGCCCTCTATTTGGATTGAGAAAATGGTAGAGCTAGTGATGTCGATCTCATTTTCTACAACTTGGACATGTACTTGAGCAGTTGACATGTTGGTACCCTAGAGAGAGAGAGAGAGAGAGAGAGAGAGAGAGATGTATGCTCATATTTAAAGGGCATGGCTAGCCAAATGTGTAACTATGGTACTCCCTCCTTCCATCTATATAAGGCCTAACCCAAATTTTATTTTTCCATCTATACAAGGCCAAACGAGCTAACCGATGCGTATTCCAGTTAATTCCCCCTCGCAGGTTGCGCGCGGTCGTCCCTGTGAAAACGCGATGGCCGGCAGTATTTATTTGCATGCATGCAGAAAAAGGGGAAGTAGCAGGAGCGAGCTCTTTTTTGGCCAATGCATGAAGGCGTGGAGGAGTTATTTTTGAGCTACATGCAGAAAAAGGGGGAGAGGAAGTTGCATGGAGGGATTAATAGAGAGGGAGGAGAGCGGGTTGCACGGCATCCAAAAAAAACTTGCTTGCGATTTGGTTGGCCAAGTACTATTTCCAATATTTGCTCTTCTTTTTATGCAACAGCCTTGGCATGGAAGATTCAAAACTTAGGCCCTGTATAAATGAAAGGAGGGAGTACGTAATTTACGAGGAGGGACTCATCCATCAACGCTGCACATCACAAAGGAGTTCAGATGGTCGATACACGAAGATTTTGCGAGAAGGCTAACAATGACTCTCCTTAACTTTGTATTCATAGTATGGACCTCCTTTCGTTTTCTTAGAATAAATCCGAGGCATACCGTTGATCATTCGAGGACCAAGCAATCACACGAGCACGACACCAAGATTTGTTAACGAGGTACACCGATATGGCTACATCCCCGGGACCTGACTATGGGCGCTCCTTCCCATGACACCGTCACAATACGGTACACCGGCCACCCGGGCACCGGCATACGCCGCCGGCTCCCCCTTGCGCGCCTGTGCTATTATGTTGGCATATGTTACATCGTGTGTCTACCCCCCTATATCAGAGGCCTAGGATACAAATGTCCTACTAGGACACGACTCCATATCCTATGTAAACATAATACAACTACAAGTCCAACTGTAACCTACCTCGTACACTATATTCGACACAACTCCAACAAACTCCACCTTGACGAATATTCTCCACCACCTTGAATTTGTCAATGCGTCAAACTTTCTTGTACATTGGACTTGAGCTTATCCCATGAGTATCGTTGCTACTCCAAAGACTCCATATGACTCCACCTGCAACTTGTAGTCCCTCCTTTTCTTGATCACTGTCAACACTCGAGCAAAATTAAGTTTCTTGTCACTCTAGTTTGTGCTCCCAACTTTCAGAGTATTAGTCCAACGCCATCACACACCGATCACTAACCTGCGTGAAAGTGAACAACTCACATATTGGATGTCACACATAAGAGTTACCTAAACTCAACATCACCGCTCTTCCTTGACCGCCTGTCTGAAATTTGAAGGAATTTCACCATTGCTTGTAGTCATCCCAAGTAAAATTCGTAGTTGTCTCACCACATGTATGGCCACCAGAGCCCTGGCCCGTCTCCATGTCTCATGCATACCACACGCCTCGCCGCTATTACCGCGTCGAGCCTCCACTGTCCCGGTCGAGTCTCAAGGGTTGCGAACCCACACAACTCAACCCCCAGTGCAGAGTACCACTGGTCATCACCAACCGATGACAAGTTTCACACTTCCATCAGACCACTGGGCTCCCGTCCGAATTGCATGTCACTCGTTTTTCGCGCTAAACAGGCTTCGACTCTCTGAGCTCTTACGCCGTAGACTCTCAATCAGCACCGAGTGAAGTCCTCCAGACTCCAGCTCCATCTTCAACATGACTTCATGGTAGATGATCAGTCCACCCCACGCCCCGTCGACTTCAAGCTCCGTGTGTACATCACCTTGAATCAACCCTGCGTCATAGTATTGTCGAAGCCACACAAACCTCGGCCCTGCGCCACGTGTTTCCACGCCCAGAAGTTGGTCACCATCAGCATCACGCTCCTATATCGTCGTCGCTGATCCCACCATCGTCTTCTGTACCAACCGACTTACGTCAATCCGTTAGACTATCTAGTCCGACCCCGCCAAACTTTTCTGGCTGCACGACACACTCAAGGCTCCCAAATCGTCTTCCGCGAATTTTCATCCATCACCTGATAGTTCCATCTTAGCTGACATGACTTCCTGCAATGCCTTCAAGCATCTCTATTGCGCCAACAAATCTTTCATCTTTGTCTGCCATAACCCAAGGTTTTCAGCTCCGTGAACTTCTCCATCTCAAACCCGGTACCCGTTGGCTCCATAGTTCTTTGTACGGCTGACCCTACGAAAAAATTATCCCAGCTTTGCACGTGATGCCCAAGTACACAAACAGAACCGAACATGGTATGCTTCCATGTATTAGTTGCAATTCAACCAGGCCTTCACGTGACGTGCTCTTGGCTCAATCCCGATGCTACTGTTGCTTTGCCTTGTCAATTCCTCCTGCTAAATCTGATGGATGCGAAAGCCGGTAGGTAGGAGGCGAGAAGGACTCCCGCGACCCGCTCCCGTCCCCGCAACCCTAGCCGCCGCCGCCTCCCCCTGCCCGTCGCCGGCGGGATCCGGCCGCCATCGCCGGCGCGCGGCCCGGAGCCGGCCCTCCCTCCCCCCCGCCCTTCCTCCCCCTCCCCTCCTTCCGCCATCGCACCGCCTCCCCGGGAGGCGGCCGGGGCGGCCCTGCGCCGCTGCTCTCGGCCTCGCTCCGTTCTTCCTCTCCCCTGCCATCGCCGGCGGGCGCCCCCGGCTCCGGCCCAGGGGGTGC
>NC_041389.1:16557337-16567503 GCF_002162155.2 Triticum dicoccoides | reverse complement strand
GCGGTGTCGCTCGGCTTGACGGCGGTCCGGTGACCCGGCAGGGTGGCCGGCGGCAGACGTGGTGGCGGCGCTGCCCCTTGGCGGCGGGGTGGCGTGGTGGTGCTGGGTGACCGACGTCGCGCCCCCGGCCCAGATCTGGGGCCGACGGGCCCCATCTGGGTCCTAGCGGGCCGGCCCCCGACGTGGCCTCGTTGTCTGCGGTGCGGTGAGGAGGAGGAGCGGCTCGAATATGGGGCGTCGGCGCCGATGGCGTGCCGGCAGCAGCGCGAAGGCGGGAGCTTTACGGGCCCACGAGGGCTCGGCCGGGCCTGTGGGCCCACGGGCCTGGTGTGCTCCTGCTATTGCGTCCGGACGGCTACCGTCGCTGACGGTGGAGGTGGGGCCCTCCCGCGTGCCGACGATGCTTATGCCCTAGTCCCGGCTCTGATCCTTTGCCGCACTGCTCTCATTTCGTGGTGCCGTGGTGAGACGGCGTGGGGGCCTCATGACCGCGTTGGCGCAGGGTGGTGGTTGGTTTGGTGGATGGATCCGGAGCGCCCGAGGTGCGGGTTGGGATCGGGGGAAACCCCTGTCGGCGTGGCCGACACCGGCGGGGTGGCACTTGAGGGTGCCACCTGACCTTCCGGGAGGGCGTCGGGGGCTACCCTGCCTCTCGCCTCGTCGTGTACCGGGGGAAATCCTTGGCAGCAGCATCGTCATCATCGCGATCCTTCTTGGAGGTGTTGATAGGTGCCGGCGCTTCGGAGCCTTGGAGCCTAGCGGTAGATTCCGGCGGGCGCAGCGATCGCGAGGCTTCTTCGTTTTGGTTGATCCGCCGTTGTCGGTATTTGTTTTTTTGTTCTTTCTCTGTCGTTTTTTTGGGCGTGTCTGTGGTGCTTTCGCCTCAGCATCTATCCTTGTATGGTTCGGTTGGTTGCTTTGTATATAAAGCGGGGAAACTCTTTTTCGGTAAATCCGATGGATGCCAACGTGATGGATTTTTCCATGGCCAAATTGATCTGCCTATCTCCGTGTCACGTGGAGACTCGGTCTCCTTTTTGTCCAAACAAATCTCCCGCAGCTCCTTATACATCATGTACGCGTCGCGTTCTGGCCCTCAAGCCACGGCTCCACCAAGCCGCACCAGCCAGCCTGCCACGCAGGGCAACGAAGCTACATGTCCGCACGTAGGGTATGCCGCCAGCCGCCGAGTTGCTTCCGATCATTATCAATCCGATCTGCTGACTGTTGCGTACACGCACCAGCCGCCCGGCCGGCCTCAATCCGAAGGCCACAACAGCGCTCATCATCGAATCGATCTGCTGCTTACCTGCATGCCACGTGACTTCAGCCTGCTGCACGCTACGATGTACATCTGATCGCTTTTCTCAATCTCGCCGAGAACCATGCCGCAGTCGGCTTCGTCTCAAACTCGGTACTTCCTCTAATCAACAATCCACAGCTTCCTCGCAACCTTGCTCATGATACCACTTGTTAGAATAAATTCGAGGCATACCGTTGATCATCCGAGGACCAAGCTATCACACGAGCACGACACCGAGATTTGTTAACAAGGTTCACCGATATGGCTACATTCTCGGGGTCTGACTATGGGCGCTCCTCCCCATGACACCGTCACAATACCGCACACCGGCCACCCAGGCGCCGGCACACGCCGCCGGCTCCCCCTTGCGCGCATGTGTTATTATGTTGGCATAGGTTACATCGTGTGTCTACCCCCGCTATATGAGAGGCCTAGGATACAAGTGTCCTACTAGGACACGACTCCATATCCTATGTAAACACAATACAACTACAAGTCCAACTGTAACCTGCCTCGTACACTATATTCGACATAACTCCAACAGGTTTCCTGACAATTATATGATGCAAAAGAGGCCGGAGGTTTAAACTCCTTTCCGAAGAAGAAAATTGTGTCTTCTTACGTGAGAATCCAATAAGTTGTTTTAATTGTAGTTGCAGGAAAAAGGACTGCTCTTATTATGAGACAGGGTAATAAGTGCAGAATATTCAAGGAGAGATTTTTCGTTGCTATCAGGGCTTCGGATTTGTGTTTTTATTTTGCCGAATTGAATCAAACTGGCAAACTTTAGAAATTGTGTGTTCTGGATTTCAATAAATTTACAATAAAAAATACTCAAGCCCAAACCAAGTTGAACAAAAAATGGATGAAATCTGAGCAGAAGAAACCGAGCAAAACAGAGTTTTCATAGTGAATTGACATATGTGCTCATTAAGTTTGATGTATCAATACATGAGTACGAATATCAATAAATGGTTTAGTATTACCATACAATCAAAAGTTAAGGTAGTGTTAGGCCATGTCTAGCACCAATCCTTTTACCGATTCTTCGGAGTCAGAAATAATATGTTCAATATGCTTATGCAGGCCAAGCACCAAAAGCCGTTCTAAACAAGCGAATCCACTGTTAACAACTATATTCATCTGACACAGTGGCTGCAACCATACTAGCTATGCCGATGCCACTACACATCATCCGCCAGCCAAGGAGAGAGAGAGACTAGTCAGAGTACTGCTCAATGCAGTGCGTGAAGGACACTTATTTGCACCCAAACCCTGACTTTGAGACGCCGCAGCAAAGTCAGTATTTCAAGTATTCATGACATCTCCCATTCCTAAATACATTTGTGTGTGTAGTTGAACGAGCAATAGACGGGGAGGAGGACATGGCAGAGCAAGAGAGAGATCCTGTTAGCTACAGGTATCTACTTGTGTGTGAGATGTGATGAGATGAGATAGTAGAGGAAGTCAAATATATAGAAAGACTTTCATGCAAAGAATATGGTGGATGAAACACTGATGATATGTTGTCATTTAATGCCACATAAGAATCAAAATTGCCAAATAAAAACTTCTTCTTCGGTACAACTCTCTTGAACAAATCAACGGTCAAGATTTGTCCATACCCTTCATAATAAAGGGTAGGATGATCTTTTTAGAAAATACGACCCGCAGATTTATCACGTTTTGAGTCCATCTGGGGCCAGCCCACTAGTGAGTATGTACGGTAGCACTGATCGAAAATTCAAAATAATAATGAGCATATTAGGCATTGAACACAGGACCTACAAGGGTTGTGAAATTGCTGATAGCCACCAGAACCATCATAATTAGGTGATACTTATGGAGCACAGTTCTTTATCGCCTAGAATGGATGTATTGTAGGTGTTTTTATTTAGAAATACAGTAGCAGATCAAAATTGGTACTGTACAGCCTGGCCGGACATTCTATCTAAAGTGTTTTTTATAGCTAAAAAAACTAATGAGTTTTTCATCTTTTGGAATATTTTTCAAAAACATGAATATTTTTGAAGATACGAAAAAAATCAAACTTTGAACTTCTTTTGGAAACGCGAATTTTCTTCAAATTTCTGATCCTCTTTTATGAAAAATATTTTGATTTTGTCAATATTTTTCAAATTCTATGAACAGTTTTTCAGAATTGTCTACATTCTTCTGAAACTGCACACATTTTTTTGAAATGACGAATAATTTATCAAATTTCTGAACATTTTTTTAAAACATGAACAATTTTTACATTTCTGAACATTTAAAAATGCAAACAGTTTAAAAATTGGCGAGTGTTATTCAAAAACACAAACATTTTTCAAATTCGCAAATATTTTTTCTAATATACTAACATTTTCTGAAAACATTTCTTATTTTCTAGGGCCTAAGCATTTTTTTGTTGCAATTATTTTTGTTTTTCTTCTCTTTTTAGTAATCCATTTTTCTACTTTTGAACTTTATTATTCTTTGTGAAACTTGTTCAAAAATTTGAAATTTTGTTTGGTATAACATAAAATGTTCTTGTTTTCAAATATTGTTTAAAATTCTAAAAACCATTTTGGAATTTCATCAAATGTTACAATTTTCGAATTTTTGTTCACAATTCTAAGAAATGTATGCGTTTTGAAAAAGTTGATGATTTTTTTAAAAAAGTACGTGGTTTGCAATATCTGTTGAAATTTTCATCATTTTTTCGTAGTTTCTTAACAATTTTGGGAAAAGGTGTTCAAGTTAGTGAAATTTTGATACACACTTTCAAATTCCAAAATTGTTGACAAATTTTAAGAAATTGTTAGGAAAAAATAAAAATGTTTATGTTGAGTGATAATGACGGGAATTATAAATACACTCATCTAACTAGTATATTTAGGCTATGGATAAATGATCCCAGCTTCTTGTAAGAGTCTGCATGGACATATGAGGCATCCATGCCTGGTTTGAATGACTTCCGACAACGTATGCACGTTTTGACACATTTTGACATTAATCGGCTTTTTTCACCGAGAAAACTAAAAAATGCAAAACTTGGCAAAAAAAAATCAAACCATTTGGCATGGGGCCTTGAATTGGTCATACAAGACCATGAAAAAAATAGGGTCATTTAAGGGATTTTGAGAAATTAGGTGGTCGCAAACATATCCTTCTAGCCTATTCGAACACTCTCCATTGAACATGGTATTTCTTTGGAAATATCGTACATGCCCCCAACTTTTGGAAGCAAGTGGGCATGCCCATGTTAGGCATCCATGCCTGCTCTGAATGACTTCCGAGACCGTACACACGTTGCGACATGTTCTGTCACTAATTATCATTTTTTCACCGAGAAAACTCAAGGAAATGCAAAACTTGTCGAAAATCCAAACGAGTTGTCATGATACCTTGAATTAGTCATACGAGGCCCTTGAAAAAAATTGGAGTAATTTCAAGGATGTCAAGAAATAACATGCTCTCAGACGGAGCCTTCTGGCTCCCGGAACGCACTTCTTTCAACATGGTCTATTTTCGTACATCCTTAAAATGATCCCCTCGTTTTCCACTAGGTGGGCATGCCCCTCATAGGCATCCAAAAAATAGTCATTTCCAAAAAGAATGTATTTTTTTCTTAAAATGGCTACTACAGTGCTACTTCCTTACCAATTCAATATAACTATTGTTGACACTGTCGCGACTCTAAAAACGTCTTATAAAAATTATAGAGTAGTTTTTTTACGGGATTATAGAGGGAGTAGTTACTACATTGCCTTGCTGCAGTGATTGGGCGTTGCAGCAATTTGCCGCTTCAGTGGGCTCCTGTGGGCTGCTCCTATGCAGCTCGCTACTATTGAACACAGTGAGCATTGCATAGGAGGTCCGCTCGACAAATTGAGGCAAAAAGCGGCATATAGCAAACACGAGATCCATGTTTGTTTGTTTTTTGAGAAATCTCGCCCTGATCCAAAACAATATTCATTTTTTTAATCTAAACATGTTTGCTTTATTCAAATGCAATGTTCATGGGAATACAATCGATATCTGGCGGGTTTATGAGCCACACATTGTGCCCGGGCTCCAGATCAAAAGCTTGTTTAGCAAGGTTGTGTGCCTCGACATTAGAATCTCATCCTTCAAAGATGAAGAAGCACTGCTAGAAATTTATAGCTGTCTCATTGATCTCCCTTACTATAGTGGCATACATACCTCCCGTTTTGTTCTGAATGTCTTGTACTACGCCTTGGCAGTCAGATGCAGTCACCACTCTAGCCAAATAGAGATCTGCTGCCAGCAAGAAGGCTTCACAACATGCCAATGCCTCCAAAGTAGCGGGATCGGTCATACCTCCGTATTTTATGCATGAAGCCCCCCAAAACACCCCTTCAGAGCTCCTACAAACAGCACTGAAAGATCCTTCATTTAGGTCTCTTGCAACTGCACCATCAACCCTCAGTTTGGCTACCCCGGTCATAGGAGCAATCTACCGCACCCGGCTATGAGATGGGCCGACAGCGGGCTGTCGTGTTAACTGTACTCCCTCCATTCCTCAATATAGGGTGTATAGTTTTTGGCACGGAAGTTAAAGAACGCACATGGAGGGAAAATTTCACAAGTTTTGGGCGATATTACACCTGACTAATTGGCATGAGAAAATAGAGGAAATTGCCTAATATAAGGAAATGTAATCAAATCCCTGAAAAAATTATCCAAATGAGTGGTGCGACGCAATACACCTTATATTTCGGAGTTTTTTCTCAAAAAACTATACACCTTATATCAAGGAATGGAGGGAGTATTGGTTTGCAGTATTGTAATTCGGAGATACTTCATGATGAAATTGTTTGGGTCATCTTAGGTAAAGGCAACACAACTTGGGCTGGCCCTAGGACTACAGCCAATGCCTTGTTTCATATACTCCCTCGGATCTGCTGAGAAGACAAACTCCCTCCGATCCATATTAATTATCATTGATTTAGTTTAAAGTTGTACTAAATCAATGATAATCAAAATGGATCGAATGGAGTAGTATTTTTGTCCTCAAAACAAATAAGTCGACTATTCTATCCTCAAAAAAGAAAGAAGTTGTCGAACAATTTTCTTCATAAAGTTTCTCAGTAGAATTTTTGTGGAATCATAAGTCAACATTATTTCCACTATTACATTACAGACTTATCCATCGAAGTAAATTGAAGCCCAATCACCTCTATGGGCAGAAGGTGAGTTGGTAGTCTGATCCGACGGGGCAGGTGAAGGTGCTGCTCTTGTCAAGAAGCGCGAGTAGTCTGTCGGCCCACAGGTCGACGGCGTTAGCGGCGGCTTGCAGCAGTACTGGGGGGTGCCGAACTTGACGCAGGCACTTACGCAGCCTCCGTCCACCTTCAGCTCCGACGGGCACATTGCGTTGATGTCCGCGGCACAGTTGATTGCGTGGCAGCTACCGCCGGTAGGCCCAAAGCTCATCGGCATGTTGAATCCATCGACGAGGGAGACGTCGTAGAAGTCGGGGCTGCCGCCCTTACCCAGCGTGTACTCTGCGAGCGTGGCAGGTGGCTTCCCGCCGGCGGCGCAGGCCAGCATGCCGCCGCAGTCGCCCGTGGTGCACGACCCGCGGCCGCTGGCATCGAAGTTGCAGCCGGTGCGCCCCCAAATCCTTCCACCAGCCGTGCCCGGGGGGACTTGAATGGCCCCCGCTTGACCTGGGTAGGCGCCTGGCCACACCGTGTAGGGGCACTTGTTGAGTAGGTGGACAGTGATAGCGTCGGTTGCAGCGATTGTTTTAGTGGTCGCCGTTGTTGTTGTGTTGCCTGTGTAGTGAACGATGGATGACCGGGGATGCTCCTGGACGCTAAATATAGATATTTTTGATATCTGTGTAAATGTGCCCTCTTACATGCATTTTAAATGGCATTAGATGTGCCAGATTATATACCTCCGAATAAATATAAGCACTCATTTATATGATCTTAATGAGCCATGGTGGCGTTTCCATCACGCGATTAATACGTGCTCCCTCCGTTTCAAAATATAAGTCTGTCCGGGATTTCAGTACAAACTGCATACGAATGTATATAGACATATTTTATAGTGTAGTTTCACTCATTTTGCTCCATATATAGTCTGTAGTAAAGTCTCTAAAAAGACTTACGAGTACGACAAAAAGGCCGGACATATTGAACGGATTCTCGATTTCCGTTCATTTCCAGGGCTGCTCAAAATTAAAATGGTTAGCCATGCAACAATTTTTTGTTTGAAAGGAGGCAAAATTTTGCCTCATCGTATTAATATTGACGCCGATAAGTTTGAACGTTTGGTTTTTGACCATGATAAACTAAATTTCTTATGACAATTTTAGTTGACGCGAGTTTGACAAATTTAGTTGACAAACATAATAAGTATGGAAAACTCAAAACGGTGCCCGGGCTCATCTGCTCCCTCTCAGCAAAAATTTCAAAACAAATACTAGAAAAATTAAAAAAAATCCAATTTTTTTGTGGTGGTAGATAATTTGACGCATGAGGTGCGCCCCAAAATTCAACTCATTTGGACATCTGAGCAGCTCTCGGAAAAAAGGACAAATCGGGTCAAAACAGTGCGTGAACAGTAAACATTTTTACAGACCCTGATTTTGTCTTTTTTGCCGAGAGCTGATCAGATGCTCAAATGAGCTGATTTTTGGAGCGCACCTCACGCGTCAAATTATCTACCACCACAAAAAAATTTGGAATTTTTTGAATTTTTCTAGTATTGTTTTTGAATTTTTTTCTAAGCGTGGGTGCAGATGAGCCCGGATGCGGATTAGCCGCACTCAATAAGTATGTCTTAGTTTATTTTATGCCAGAAAATTGTCGAGCTTACCAACAACTAAAACTTGCCATCCCCTGGTCAACTAAACTTATCATTTCCTTATTAACTAAGAGATGAGTACATGAGAACAAAGACGGTCTAGGTTCAGTTCAACCGCAACACGACGTGTCTACTATCACGACATCAACAAGCTCAGGCGTTTGGCAGCCGGCATCCCCATAAAATGGACTCCGCTCTAATCCTCGCAATTATTACATTCGACATGGAAGTGACCTTATTAAAAATCCTTGCGTTGCTCTCATTGCAAATCCCCCATGATGTGAGCATGATAAGAGACGCAAACCCTTTTCAAATATTGCCACTGGCGTTGATCAAGGCGAACCACCTATCTTTGATGGAGGTGTAGCTGGTCCATGACTCAATACCCACATGGGTCAGCCCGGTCAAGTCCGGATGCTGTCCCAGATGAGCTTGGTGTATTTACAATGGCATATAAGAGCGCTTGGCGTATTTACATTGAACATAAGGTGTGTCACCGTCTCCGCTCCCTCTTGCACAACTGGCATGGCCTGCAGTTAGGCCATCCGCTACGTTGAAGTCGGTCAGCTGTCCAAATGCGATCCTGCAGAATTAGCCACGCAAAAAAATTGTGCTTGGGGCGGTGCCCAATTGGACCATACCGCCGGCCTCATCTTGCAGGTGACTCAATCGACGAGTTGAGAACGATAAGCAGAAAAGGTCATGTACTCCCCGGATGAGGTTGGCCTCCAAACGATTTGGTACTCGACCTTGACATTCAGGTTTTACCTCGTGTAGGCCAACCGATAGCTCAGCGAATTGAATGAGGTCCTGAACTAAGAGGCCCAAACTTATGTTGATGTTTTGAATCCAAATATCATTCTCCCTTGATGAATGGAGCCCGCTTGGAGATTGCAAAAATGGATGGTGCTATGTATTTGGGTTTGTGGCCTCCTAGCGAAGAAGAGTACCAAAAAGGTGCATTTTTTCCATCTCCAATAGTTATCATGGTGCAATTGTTGATGAGATTCATATCGCTCTCATCGCAAGGGTGCCCCGAGTTGATCCAAACACAACCGGGGTCCTTCCAAGCTACCCATGGCCATCGTACATGAAGCGCCCTTCCGAATTTGTCCATATCAAGAGTGCACAGTCCTCCAAATTCCTTAGGCGTGCACGCGAGGTCCCATTTTATTTGCACTTTCTATACACCTTATCTATTCCAACCCATAAGAATGCCCTTTGAATCTTCACAATAGCGTGCATGATCCCCTTGGAAGGCCGAAGTGACGTGAGGTGATAGATTGCTTGCGATGTGATGACGGATTTTATCCAAGCACACCTACCTACCATCATGATGAACTTCCCGTTTCCACACCTAACCTTCCTAGTGATCTTGTCAAGAAGGTGTTGGAAGTCAACGCTTCACAGCAGGTGCACCGCTAGAGGAAGTATCACAATGGGAACTGGGACCGCATAGCCGGGAAGGCGGCCAGGATATCATCAAGATTAATGCACGCGCGTCAGAATGGGGCAACCAAACTTTTCTAAACATTTGTTAATAAGACAATGACTTCTCCAAAACTTTGCAGAATGCTCGCTAGCATATGAATATCCTCCTTTATCAGTGAGGGATAACGACACTGATAGCGCCGCCATCGTGTGGTCTAGCAGACCCAAATCAAGCCCTCCCCCTAGGAGCCCGAACGAGGAGACGATGACTGCAACGCACCATGACCGAAGTCGGAGCTCGATTTTCACTAACTGCCACTTCTGCCCAACTCGTAGCCGGCTGGATCGTTGCCAAGTCGCACTGATGGGGATTCCCTGAGTGATGATGATGCTACTCTATATCGCAGCCTGGTTGGAGATCTTCAGTACTTGACACTTACTCGTCCTGACCTTTCTTTTGCGGTCAATCAAGTGTGTTAGTACCTTCATGCTCCTCGCAGTTCTCATTGGTGCACGGTGAAACATATCCTTCTGTTTGTTCATGGTACTATTGCACTTGGTCTCCTTATTCAACCATCTACATCTAGTGCATTGTGGGCCTACTCTGATG
>NC_041389.1:16556347-16557070 GCF_002162155.2 Triticum dicoccoides | reverse complement strand
TGCTCTCTTTTACGGACCTAACTTGATCGTCTAGAGTGCCAAGAAGCCGAGTACAGAGTCTGAATATAAGGCTGTTGCCCGCTCGGTCTCGAACTCAGCATCGCACATCTTTTTTCTAGACAAACGTACGAACCCCTTGACCACACACGTTTTGTTGTTCTGCTACTAGAAAAATGTATTAGTTAACCTTTTTTTAGTGAAACATTAACGTAAATCTGAAAATTAGTTGAAAGTTCATTGATTTTTAAAAACAAGTTCATCGGTTTTGAAAAGTAGATCATCATTTTTTAAAGTTCACAAAATTGAAAATAGATACATCGATTTTGAAAAAAAGTTCATTGAATTGAAAAAAAGTTCATCAATTCTGAAAAAAGTTCATAAAGTTAGAAAAAAGTTCATAGAGTTTGAAAAATTTCATCAAAATTCAAAAATTGTTCGCCCAATTGAAAAAAAGTTCATCGAATTTTAAAAAAAGTTCATGCAATTTTAAAAAAGTTCATCGATTATAAAAAAATCATCAAATTTGATAAAACAAAGTTCACGCATTTAAAAATAGAAAAGAAAAATAAAAAACGAAGAAGAAAAAAGAATAAAGAAGGAAAAAAAAGAAAAATCGCTGCATATTTAGCATTCTCTTTAAAGAAGGAAAAAAGAAGTTTCTAAGTCACAGCACAAAAGGTGGCCTCTTGGTTACGTCGCTCTCTAAGAGTATCTCCAGCCGCG
>NC_041389.1:16524756-16556211 GCF_002162155.2 Triticum dicoccoides | reverse complement strand
CGCCAGTGGCCGAAAATCGGCCTAGTCGTGCCCCCAGAACCTCGTTTAGTTTCGGTTTGGGCCAAACCCAGAGCCGGCAGAAGCGAAAATTGGCGTGAGGCCACTCTGTCAGCAAGAGGAGGACCTTTTCCCGCCGTTTCCTCCTGCTTCCCCCTCGGCTTCCCTCTCATTCTCCGTTCCTCCCGCCAAACTCCGCCTCCTCCCTTCCAAGCCGCCCATCATGCCGCCGAAGAAGTACGTGATCCCCCGCGCCGCGATGGATCCCACAGCCGCCGCCGTCGCCCAGCCGAAGCAGAGTGCGCCGCTGTCCAAGTACCCGAGCATGACCAATGCCAACTGGAAGGCGGAAGTGCAGCGCCGGGAGGCTATCACCGCCAATAGGCGCAACAGGGCCAAGAAGGCCAGGGAGAGGGCAACGCACGCGGCGGCCGCGGCCACGGTGGAGCAGGCGGAGCGCGCGACTGCCGAATAAGCTGAGGCGGCTCGCGTGGGGATGATGAATCCACCCGGCGGCCACGGCCCGCACGCGGCCTGGAGCCAGCAAAGCGTCGGCTCTCCGGCCGGCTTCTCGTCGTCGCCACACCCATGGAGCACGCCGTCGCCGGGCTCTGCCGATGGCGACGTCCACGGTGGTTTCAACCCCAACATCACCTTTCCCATGGGCGCTGGGTCCAGCGCGCGCCATCGCCTGCGTTCGCCGGCATGCAGTATCCTCCATACACATACTCGCCTCCGGACTACACAGGTTCACCGACGCGACCTCTCCGCCGCAACCTCTACTCGCAAGCCTCCTCCTCGTCGCATCTTGGCAACGCCGACGCGACGGAGGCCGACATGGAAGACATCATCGCAGCCGGCTCAGCTGCCGTCGCCGCTTCCCCCGGGTTCACTACCCAATACAGTTCGATTTATCTCGGCGACATGGACGCCGAGCTCGACTACGGCGAGGAAGAGCCGGAGGAGGAGGAGGAGGAGGACGACGACGACGACGAGGATGAGGACGAGAAAGAGGAGGAGCCGTCGCCGACGAGGAAAGGCAAGAAGAATAAGAAGAAGAAGAAGAAGAAGAAGAAGAAGAAGAAGAAGAAGAAGAAGAAGAAGAAGAAGAAGAAAGGGGCGGCCAAGACCGGCGAGCCGCGTACCAAGTGGGCAACCAAGGAAGATGACCGCCTCACCGAAGTGTGGCAGGTCATCTGCCTCGACCCGATCACCGGAACGAACCAGAGGTTCGACACGTATTGGTACCGCATCAAGGCCGAGTTCGACGAGCGCAAGCTCGTCGACCCCTACTTCAAAGGCGTCCACATGCAGTGGGGGTCGAAGGCGATGGTGAACCATTGGGGGCTCATCCAAACGGCGTGCAACAAATGGCATGGGATCGTCGAGGAGGTCGCGGCTCGAAGAGCGGCAACAATGTCGAGGATCAGGTACAGCACGCTGTCCTCTCCCTATTCCTCTCGCCGTGCGCGCGCCCATTTGCTCTCCCGTGCCGACTGATGCCCGTTCTTCGGCGCAGCTGCTGCGCATGTTAGCCATGTACCGCGACGACAACGGTGACCATGGGTTCAAGTACCTCCACGTCTTCAAACGGATCCACAAGTGTGAGAATTGGCGGGATATCCGGTGCACCCTCGCCAAGGCCAAGGAGACGTACAAGCTTGACGCGGCTACACCGGGAGTGGCAGACGGGCGCCCAGACGGCAACAAAGGGGCCAAGAAGGCGAAACACGCTGAGACGGCTGCCGCACGCGTGCAAGAGTCCATCGAGCACTGCCTCGCCGACGCCAAGACCAGGGCCGCCCAGCGAGAAGAGAAAATTGAGGCGAGGTGGGCTGCTTTGATGACGAACAACGCCGTCAAGCTCGACTTGCTCCGGACCAACGTCGCCGCGAAGCTCAAAGCTCAAGACGCCAAGAAGAGGAACAACGACCTGGCCTTCTTGATGGGCGGCGCTGACATGCTCCAGAGCGGCGACGAGAAGCTCAAGGCGTGGTTCTTGGCGGAGCGAGGACTCATCCTGAACCAGATAGCGGCGACTCGAACGCCAACGCCGACGCCAACGCCGACGCCTAGCCCGACTGACGATGCCACGACGCCCAGCAGCACAGAAGCCGCGCCGACTAGTCCAGAAGCCGCGCCGACTCCTCCCAGCCCGCGCACACCGCCGACGACGCTGGAGGTCGACCTCGACGTTTGATTCATTCCTTTCGCGTCCTTTCTTTTTTTTTTTGTGCGCCGAACTATTGCCTATCCTTCCATTCGATCGCCGAACTGTGGCACTGAATCGCCGAACTATTGCGATGATCGCTGGATTATGACCTTTTCTTTGAGCGGGAACGATCAAGTTTGAATATGGGGCACTGTCTGGCACCTTGGGGGGCGGCGCCTGGGGGCGTGGCTGGGGCCTTTTGGTGGCCCCCAGGGTCTAAAACTCGCCGGCTGGACGCCCGAAAATGCGCCGGCCTATGCGCTGGGGGGCCGAACGAGTGGAGATGCTCTAATAAGCATAGAGGCTGGGAGATCAAAACTCAGAGGGCGCAGTTTTATTTTTGCAGTATTACCGAAAGAAAAGAAAAAAGTCTAAATAGGCCGGTCTAGCGATGCGAGGGGGTGTGCTCCAGTTTGCCTAAACCGAATAAACGGGCGCCTTAAGCGCCGTTTAGGATTTGCCTTGTGGTAATCACCTCCTTTTTCTCGCTCACATAGTCTCTTCTTTTCTGCACAACCATGCTTCAATTCAAGATAGGTTGTACACGAAAAAGATGTACCTCGATATTATATGATTCCGTGAAGATGATTAGATCGTTGTTTCCATGGTTTTCAATTTCAGTTTCAGAAAAATTTCAGCACCAACCGAAATCACCGAAATTCAGTGAATTTCAGTGTTTTCAGTTTCCATTTCAGCCAAATGACCGAAATATTCACTTGAATTCAATTAAAATTTTGAAAGAACTAAAAAATATTTTAAAAAATATTGGATTGTTGTGCTATACTGAAATTGCTGAAATATTTTGGCCGAAACGTAATATTTCAGTGTCTGCTGAAATTACTGAAATTCAGTGAATTTCACCGAAATCTCACTGAAAGTGAAAACCATGGTTGTTTCATACACTGTACATGCTGAATTTGGTGTTCATATTTGGATCCTTCTTGGAAGAATTTTGATAAATTCGTGCCACATGGTCAACCGCTTGAAGTTTTCTTTAACGAGTAGCTTCACCTCGCTGTCTGACACGACTTTCATGTTGTGAGTTTTCTATTTCACAAATCATCGGCGAGTAGATCTACATATGACCAGTGTACTGTAATATGCATGTCATCCTCCTAATCTCTTTCGCCTCTAATCCGGTTCATTAGTCTCTTATAATCTACACAATCGTTCTTCGATTCGAGATAAGCTGTACCCAAAAAAGATGCAGGGTGACATTGTGGTTCCATTTAGGTGATTGGTTTGTGGTTTCATTGATTGTAGATGTTGAATTCATCTTTATGTTTGAAGCTAAATTTCAATAAATTCATCACACCCAGTTCATCATTTGAGTTTGGTTGCCTGCATAAGGCTCAACCTGGCCCACTGTATGCATCATCTTTTTGTGTCAGGCTGTTTGATTATATGCAAACACTATATATTGGGCCTGCATGACACTTTTCTTAAAGCAGTTATGGGCCCTGTATCACGGGGAACTGCCAAATTGGCAGTTTCCAACAAGCAAGGCCTGAGCGAAGCTCTGGTGCGCGCGTGGGTGGCTCTGTCATTACATGTCTGTACATGGTTTGTGGTAATCACCTTCTTAATCTCCTTCACTTAGTCTCTTCTTTTCTGCACAACCGTGCTTTAATTCGAGATAAGCTATACACGGAAGAGATGTACCTCGATATTTTGATTCCATTAAGATGATTAGATCGTTATTTCATTCACTGTATAGGCTGAATATTATTCATATTTGGATCTTTTTTGGAAGAATTTGAATAAATTCATGCCAAACGGTCGACCGCTTGAAGTTTCCTTTAACGAGCAGCTTCACCTCGCTGTCTGACACGACTTTCTTGTTGTGAGTTTTCTATTTCACAAATCATTGATGAGTAGATTTACATGTGTGTTTTAATGTGCATGTCACCCTCCTAATCTCTTTCACCTCTAATCAGGCTCACTAGTCTCTTCTAATGTACACAACCGTTCCTTGATTCGAGATAGGTTGTACATGAAAAAGATGCAAAACGACATTGTGGTTCCATTTAGGTGATTGCTTTGTTTGTTTCATTGACCGTAGATGTTCAATTTTGTCTTTATGCTTGAAGCTAAATTTCGATAAATTCATCACGCACAGTTCACCATTTGAGTTTTCCCTTGACGAGTAGCTTCACCTCTCTGTTACACTCGACTTTCGTGTTATATGTATTTTATTTCAACGGTCGTAGGCGAAGACGTATACATCTCACTAGTTCATTCTAATCTCCCCAGTGTACTGTACAACTTTGCTTCGAACTTATGAGAGTGTTGTCACGTTGTGTGTTGTTCATTGCGAGCGTGTGCGTGTGTTGTTCTTTGCAAACGTGTGAGTGTGCTGACACGTATGCGTGTGTTATTCATGTAAATGTGCGTGTGCTGTCAAGCGTGCGTTCTAGTGTAACCTCTTTTTTTTGCGAATGCTAGTGTAACCTCTCTGTTCAAGTGTAGTTGTTAACTCCTAATCGCCATGCATACATGCAACCAAACATCAGTGAAAATTGCTTTCACAATGCAGAGACCCTATAACCAAACAACATGCAAACGCCATATTTTGCCATGTATTTTCTAAATCTCGCTCCGCTCAGTCTGGTCCGTTTTATCATGCAACCTCTAAAAACAGTGCAGATAACCAAACACGCCCCAAGTAATTATGGAGCATAAGAGATGACATCACCTGGGACCGATGCCGATCCGACGGCCAAAAACACTTGGCACATAAGTCTTCATTTTGATCGTCCGTTCATTAGGCCTCTATTAGTAAGAAGTGATATATCGTTCAAACATTTGACCCACATGTGGTGCATTGTACACTGCTGCAAGCATACATGAGGTGGCACAATTTGGATTCTACTAGAACCATACATGCATATTGCATGCTGCCAAACGCGACCGTGGAAAACGTCGAGCCAGCTAGCAGCTTTGGACTGAGCACGACACGCATGCAACCTAACTTTATACTACTAGCAACAGGCAGCATTGCGGCTATAAATACCTCCACCGCAGGCGAGAGGAGCAGGCCACCATTCACCACCGTCACAAGTCATACTCTCGAGAACAACAAGAGCGGCAATCATCCATGGCGCCCACTCGCGTCCTCCACCTCATCGCCCTCGTCCTCGCCACCGCCGTCGCAGCAGATGCGGCCACCATCACCGTGGTGAACCGGTGCTCCTACACGGTGTGGCCGGGCGCACTCCCAGGCGGCGGCGCGCGTCTCGACCCGGGCAAGTCGTGGCAGCTCAACATGCCAGCCGGCACCGCGGGCGCCAGGGTGTGGCCGCGCACCGGGTGCACCTTCGACGGCAGCGGCCGCGGCCGGTGCATCACTGGCGACTGCGGCGGCGCGCTGGCCTGCAGGGTGTCCGGCCAGCAGCCCACCACGCTGGCCGAGTACACCCTTGGCCAGGGCGGAAACAAGGACTTCTTCGACCTGTCCGTCATCGACGGGTTCAACGTGCCCATGAGCTTCGAGCCCGTCGGCGGTTCGTGCCGCGCTGCGCGCTGCAGCACCGACATCACCAAGGAGTGCCTCAAGGAGCTGCAGGTGCCGGGAGGGTGCGCGAGCGCGTGCGGCAAGTTCGGCGGCGACACCTACTGCTGCCGGGGCCAGTTCGAGCACAACTGCCCGCCGACCAACTACTCGAAGTTCTTCAAGGGCAAGTGCCCCGACGCGTACAGCTACGCCAAGGACGACCAGACCAGCACCTTCACCTGCCCCGCTGGAACCAACTACCAGATCGTCCTCTGCCCCTAGATTAGGTGCATGCGCCAGGAAGGATCAAAAGTATAATTACTGGGATCAATAAGGAATAAGGAGCACTCTTAGTCTACTGATGAACATCATTTGTATGTGCCATGTCACATATGCATGCATGACTAGTGCCTGTATGTCGACTAATAATAAATAAATGGTTGAATGATATAAGTATCTCTCGTGGTGTTTTTTGTGGGTGCTGAAAACCAATTCAATTTTTTTTCCGGTAATTGAATGTTGACTGATGAACCTCTTGTCGTCACCTCTCCCTAATAGCAACTTACTACTCTAACAATCGTCTTCTCAATCTTTGTTGAGCGGATTTTATATTTTCCATTATGAGATGCGGCGAACATTGGTAAGCATGCAGAATGGTAATGAGATTAGGAGGGTGGGATCGAGGATCGTCATGTGCGAAATCAGGGATATAAAGGTCTCATTTGAACCTTCATTTGTTCGGCTTTTGAGTTGGCTGGATTTGACAAGTTTGTAAAAAATAAGTGTTTGAAATTCAATATGCATACAATTAATTGTTGCTTGAAGTTGGGATTTCTCCTATCCCATTGTCGACCAGTCAAGCATTTTGACTAGTCTCAGGCAAAAAAAGAAAAACACCATATTCTCCAACCTATCAAATATTCCCCCCGTTCCTAAATATTTGTCTTTGTAAAGATTTCAACAAGTAACTACATACGCAGCAAAATGAGTGAATCTACACTCTAAAATATGTCTATACACGTCCGTATATGGTAGTCCATTTGAAATATCTAAAAAGACAAATATTTAGGAATAGAGGGAGTAGTATTAAGTATAAGAGAGAATTGTTAACATCCAAATCATCAAACTGATATTACTAGATTTCGTGAAATATATTCATAATGAATAGTTATCTTTGTGTGAACAAACATTTTCTATTACAAAATTAATGCGTAAAAATCCATCTTGAAGAATATAACAATACTGCAAACTGAAGTTCTGCATTTGAAACAGAGGAGGCATAGTTCATAGTTTGACTTTTAGTAGTAGTAGTAGTAGTCGTAGTAGTAGTAGTAGTAGTAGTAGTAGTAGTAGTAGTAATAATAATAGGGTTGTTAGATAAAAATAGTCCATAGTTCGGCTTGGAGTAATAAAAATGGTAGTAGTAGTAGCAACAACAACAGCAGGAGCCTAATTCAATTCGGTGCATGGGCACATCTGCATCCGAAGAACACTAAAATAAAAAAAGATAGCAGAAAATTCAAAAAAAAAATACTTTTTTTGTCATTCAAGATGCTCAAATGAGTGATGCCGGTGCAAAAATTTGGGTTGACAAGTTGTATTATTGTATTTGACATAAAATTATGGGAATTAGGTTAGACACAAATTAATGTCTACCACATGGCATATGTGGCGAGCAGCCAAACTTTCATACTCCGTCACAGATTAGAGGGCGGGTTGGAAAAATCTCTAGGACCTAGGTGGTTAGTGATTGGAGTATTGAAAATAGCATCATTGTTAACTACGACGTCTAATTAGTGGGGAAATTAACGCACAGTCTGCCCCATAGCCAGTAAGCGAGCAGTCCTAGGGCATGCAGTGGTGGATGAAAAGAACCGCATGCATGTGATGCAGCCTACGGGTACTTAAAACAGCCTAATTAACACATCATTAATTGCATGCATGCCTTAATCCTCTTCTATTTTGAAAATGCATGAAAACTGAAGTGCGCCTTCTAAACTGTGACGGAGGGAGTAAGACTGGTTGTAATGGGGAGTATCATATACTAGTATCATGCATATGATACTAGTGTATAATACTACCTCTCTAATGCATAGTATCATATTTTAGTATCATGTAATACTCTATTTATTGCCATGCATGACATAAAGTAGCATATCATTTATTATGATACGGTATCATGATATGATACTCAATCCTCTCTTTCTTCATTTAATGCTATGACACCTCATCAAAATTGCCTAGTTGACATACATGATACTAGCTATGATACTACCATTACGACCGGCCTAAGAACAATGAAGACGATTAATATGCATATCTGAAATATCTTCTAGCTAGCTAGCTGTGGAAAAAGGGGCCATATGCCCCGTTCGTGGTGCATATCTAGCCAAGCGTACGTACACGTTCGCTTTGCATGTGCAAGTTTTTCTTCTAGCCTTGACGGGTGGTCTTTCTTTTTCTTAGACAGGACTTCCACATGCATGCATGATCATCACGTGACAGGCGCAACAGACAGCCAGCTTGCCACACGATCGAGGCGTCACGTCACACACACACACACATACACACACAACGTACGGTGTACGCCCAACTTTTCCTTGATCGGTCTTGACTATACGTCGACGTAATGCACTAGCATTGAGGAAGAAGACTAAATAAAATAGTCTCATGTGCAACTTCTTGGAAGAAGATTATTGTACGGACGCGTGGATGGATGGGGACGAAGGACAGACCTTTGGCGGTGCATTGATTTGTAGTGAAGAAACTGGCAAGAAATTCTTGGCTGGCCTTGTAGAAAATGTGGGAGGCGACGAAAGCAACCGAAGTGGACGACGCTAGCTAGCTCATCCCATTTTGCATGCTAGATGATCGGTAGCTCCATTTTATGCGGCGTCCATCACGCATCACACTCGGCGGTGTACGTGCACGTGTCCGTTCTTTTGGAACACTCAAATATTATTCTGACTTACGGGTTCTCTGTTTTTTGACAAGTTTTTCCATAGTTGGTTGGTTGGTTAGGAGGACAGTGGTCCCTAGCCCATCAGGGTTCAGGTCCTGATGCTCGCATTTATTTTTGAATTTATTTCAGGATTCCGGCGATACGGTTTCAGTGAGAGGAGACATTTCCGTCGATGATGAGGCGCTACGGTGACTTCATAAATCTCAAAATCATATGTCGGCTCGGTCTTTCGGATGTGCTTATAGGGTAGGGTGTGCGTGTTAGTGTTCATAGGGATGAGCATATGCGCGTATATATATGCGCTTGCGTTTGTGCCGTGGTTAAAAAGACAAGTTCTTCCATAATTTGGGGGCAATTATTTGTAACTTTCCTTCAATTTTCTTTTTGCCATCGGTCAAATATCTTGCTCCTTCTAGACAATACTGCATGCGCCTCGTTGCTCCGCCCTGCCTAAGCTGCTACCTTTGTGAGAGCATCTCTAACCGATTCCTTATAATTTAGAGTAGCAAGAGACGGGAAAACCGCAGCTCAAAACCTCAAAGAACCATGGAAAAATTGGAGAAGAAGAGTGAAAAGGGGGCAAAAATGATGGAGGAAAATTCAATTTCGTCAGTCGGAAGCCAAATAATCTGGGAAGCAAGCCCGATGTCCGGGCGGTGGCTGGACTGTCCAGGTTGATGTCCGGACGATCTGAGCATGTCAACCTCATGGAGAAACAGCTCGGTGTGAACTGGAAATTTTTGGGGTGGATTACGGCCTCTTATCCTTTTACTCCTTATATTTGTCCCGCCAAATAAAATTGGTTTCTAGCCGATCCCCTAAACTTAACTCCATAAAAACAAATCTAACAAAAAATGATCATCGATAGCTCAATTTGATTCAAACTACGTTGAAAACACGAGTATAACCATACATAAAGTAATTAAGTTCAACCTAAATTGCATTGAACACAAAAAATGAACAAACTTTTTATTCCCATTTCCCCGCCTCTATTCCGGCCTTGATTTTCTACCAATCGATGCCTCCAGGCCTCGATTTTCTATTGTCACCACCAATAGAAAACAGACTCGCTCGTAAGATAGTTAATCCTAAAGCTGGACATAAACTCAAATACATAGAAAATAGTTTCAAATTCACAACTTTGCGAGGTTCATTAGAAATACACATAATATTATCATCCACATACTGGAGCACATCTACCCCGTTTTCAATTAAATTAGGTGCTACGCCATTCATGAGTTTATTTTTTGGGCTTACTGCCATATTAAAAAGGAAAGGTGAGAAGGTGTCTCCTCTCTCATCACTTCTGCACTTTCAACGTTGGCTCCCAACCTGTCATTGACTATCGCAGAGATAGTACCATTATACAAAGTTTGTTTAACCCAGTTGCACTATTTTTCATTAAAGCCTCTGACTTGGCGACGTCTAATGAGGAAGTACCAGTTTAGTTTATGTAGGATTTTTCTAAACCCTAAGCCCTGACATGGAAATGCTGCATGCTTTTGTGTAAAGAAATAATGTCATCAATAATGTTCCTTTTCCCTCTAAAAAAATAATGTTCCTTTTTTTGCATGAAGGCATCTTCTTGCACACTAAATTATTTATCCACATAGGGACCATCTCTTAGATCCATGGTTTTAGCCATCCATTTTTATGAACACTTCAACAAACATTTGTGTGTCTGTGTGTGCGCGCGCGCGTGCGAACAACAAACATCTAGGCTTATATTGTTGTATCTCATTAGCTTCACTAATCTTCATTATGGAGTAAAGTCATAACACCATGCACTCGTGGAAAAAACATTATATGCCGAGCAGGAGGGTGCTCGGCGAAGGAAGAAATATACTCGGCATTGTGTATGTCGGGTATTACACTGGGCAAAGTAGGCTCAACATACACCTGGCCGACATAGCGGTGTATGAAGGTTGCCTTTTCACATGTGCTTGACAAATACTATGCCAAGTACAAAACATGTGTTCGACTTGTGTGTTGATCCAAGTTAGTTTTGTCGCCTTCTGCCTTGGCCGACAGCTACTAGTTCACTGCCAACTGGTGGCGTCCGCCTTCCTCAAACGCTGCTGGTGTTTCTAGGCAGAATACCTTCCTTGGTGTATAACGCTAGTAGTGTTTATTTCTCCCGAACCCTGCCATCTCAGTGAGTTCTTTGGTAGGAATTATACTAAGACCACTGCCTAAGTGTCAATCTCAAACCCTCTAGACTTGGAGTTATAGTTGAGGGGGCATTTGGTGCTTTGAAGAATATATTTAAGATCCTTGGTCAGAAGGGATTTCACGCTTTCCCCACCTAAGTTAAAATTGTTCTTGCATGTTGCACTCTTCGTAACTGGATCTTCTAAGAATGGGATCTTGATGAGTATGTGTCGGAAGAGTACGACGTGTTGCGCTCTGACCATATATAGCATGGAAGCACATTACAATGAATCTTGAAAGTGCAAAAGGTTGGAGTGGGCTTCACAATTTGGGTTAATAGAGATAGCACAAGGATCTGAAAAAGAAAAAGAAGAGGAAGAATAGAACGAACTGACATTTGTTTAGTAGTTAGGACTGAAATAATGTTAAATTTGTACTACCTGTGTAGTGTATTTTGTGCTATTTAGCTAAAAAATGAGAAGGGGTGACTGCAAAATTAGGCTTCGAGCACCCAAATGGCAAGTAATTGTGTCTTCACAACCATAACCCTCAACTGCTGCCAACCAGACACCATGTATCAAACAACCTCCTGATGGAATGTGAGCAGGCAAATAAAGTGCATGACACGGTTTAGAGGCTATCTTTTCCTACCCAAACTCTACAGGGCAGCATACGCAAGGGGGTCAAAATCCATGCAGAAAACTAATCATACACTACACGATCTCACGGATGGGCCCAAGCCCATTGGCATGTTGTGTCATGCAGATGTCCCACACAGAGTGTGATGTTTTCTGTTTTTGACTTCTACATGTAGTTTGTTTTTCCTCCTATTTTCATGCCAGTTTTTTCATTCGCTGCGATTTTTGCACTAGGAGCTCTCAAAACAAAAATTGTATGTTTGTGGGGGACGGTAGACGCGATGCTAGGATAGCAGAGACACCCGAATATGTGAAGGCCATCATACGAGGGAGGCGCACGAAAGAAGCGGTGGTGAGGAGCGTAGTTCCAACGGGGACGACACGGTCTAATGTTAAGAAGAAGAGTGGCGGTGGCGAGAGCATCAGGCCAGAACCGGGAGGGACATTAGAGTGAAAGAGCAATGTCCGAACACAGTCATTGAGAGTGCGTAGGATGCGCTCAGCGCGGGCATTCTGCTGTGTTGTGTTGGGGCAGGTTAGGCAGAAAATGGTTCCATGGGAAGTAAGAAGATCTCAAACGGCGGAATTTTCAAAAAATTTCCATTATCGGTTTGCAGTGCATGTATGGTGCGACCGAACTGTGTGATGACATAGGAATAAAATGCCGTGAGCGTGGCAAAGGCATCGGATTTTCGACTAAGAGGAAATTTCCACACATAATGAGAAAAATCATCTAAAATCAGCAAGTAATAGAGGTAGCCCTATGTTACTTGCAACTAGAGATGTCCAAACATCACTATGAAGTAATTGAAACGGAAAAGTGGAAATAGTGGTGGATGCACTAAAAGGAAGACGAACATGCTTGCCGAGATGGCAAGCCTTACAAGTACGGTCGTCGATCTAATTGCATGAGCATGAGAAACTCTTTAAGAATTTGACGCAAGGTGGTGGGGTTCGGGTGTCCCAAACGAGCATGCCGAAGGTCGACACCTGCGGCGAGAGCGACGGTGGTGGTGGAGGTGGTGGCGGAGGAGTGCACCGGGTAGAGCTCGTCAGGACTATCACATCGATGAAGGGCCATCCGAGTACGGGCGTCCTTCACAGAAAAACCGACATCATCAAATTCAACGGTAATGGAATTCCCATGAGCAAGACGACGAATAAATACAAGGTCCGTGACTCAATCATGAGAAACAAGAACATTAGACATGGTGATAGGCGTAGATGTGGAAGGAAACAAAGTACAACCAATATGTGTGATAGGTAGAGAGGAACCGTTACCAAGGGTGATGCGAGTAGAAGTATGAACCGGAGTGAAAGAGGTCATGGTACCAGGATGAGATGCCATGTGGGCTGTGGTGCCCGAGTCCATGTACCAAGCGCTGCCGACGCCGTAATTGTTCGGTGATGGGGCCGAGTGCAGGGATGCCAAAGGAGTAGGGTCCAATGGCGGTGAGACTGGCAGCGAGGCGAAACCACCGTAGGGCTGAACCGCAGTAGGCGGAGCATGGCTGCCAGCGGTCGGCGGGGCGGGCAGAGTCGCGGAGCCGGCACCGGCCGGCTGCTGCGGCACGTCGTAGTTGGTCGGATGGCCCGCCGGGAAAACCTGGGGCGTGGTGTAGCCGCTGAGGGGCTAAACCAAGGCGGGTGGAGCGTGGCCACCATCCATTGGCGGGGTCGGCTGCGTGTGAGTGAAGGGAGCCGGGACGCCAACGTACATGTGGCCGAAGGGAGACGATGCGATAGAAGACATCGCAGCAACGACGGCGGTGGTTGGGGTAGGAGGCACGACAGCGGCCAGGGAGGGGGCGCCGGCTGGAGGAGTGGTCGCGGCGGCAGCCAGAGGACCGACAGCGACACGGTAGGGATGGGCGGTGGCGGCATGGGAGGCGGCGGGGTGGTGATGGGCGGCGACGGCGGTCCGGTGCGGCGGTGGTTGTAGCAGACAGCGGCGATGGCAGCCTGGTGCGGCGGCGGCTGTAGAAGACGAGTAGGAGAGGGGTGACGACTACGGCGCATACGGCGGTGGCTGTAGGGAGTGGCGGTGGCAGCGGCGGCAGGTGGCGGCTGTTGGAGGGAGAGGTGGCGCGACGGCGAGGGCTATGGAGAATAGCGGCGGCGGCTAGATGGAGAGAGGGTTGAAGAGGGGATGGGGAAGGACGGCGACATAGGGCAGCGACAGTGGCTACGAAGAGCGGCGGCGTCGGTAAGTGTGGCGGCGGGATGGAGCGGCGGCGGCGGCTAGGGTTAGGTCAAGGATCGTGCTACGATAGATACCATGTAGAAGATGAGGTTTGGAACGTGCAAGAGAATTGCATTGATCGCTGCAGTGGGCTCGTATATATGATGTACAAGCTGAGGGCGACAACCTCAACTATATAGGAAAACTAGAAGGTGGATCTATGACACAATATGCATGCACAATATATTCAACATAGGGGCAATGGTGACATCTCTGTGTACAGGAGTCCTCAGCCATGGCGGCGTCGCTCATGCTGGTGGTCTTGGTCAAATAAAATGAGCAGAGGATGGCGGATGCTCTGGTTGTGGCTGATCAATACATTAAGAGTTGCATCCAATTCCGCTACATGGGATCAGAGCCAAGAAGTCTTGAGTTCAAGACCCGGCTGGCGCAATTAAATTGTAGCCCACTTTCGGTGCACATTTAGGCCTGAGGGAGCCACACGTGAGGGGGAGTGTTGACATATAATGTGCTGCCTAGTCTCTTCCATCAGATCG
This sequence comes from Triticum dicoccoides, assembly GCF_002162155.2. Taxonomy (NCBI): domain Eukaryota; kingdom Viridiplantae; phylum Streptophyta; class Magnoliopsida; order Poales; family Poaceae; genus Triticum; species Triticum dicoccoides. The sequence goes on along the minus strand of NC_041389.1, from coordinate 16,542,019 downwards.
GTCTTTTGGTTGCATTAGTTAGAGCAAGCATTTCTACAGTGGCTTTGCGCCCGTCCATGCGAACACCGGATAGTAGCACGACTTGTGGGGGGGGGGGTGAGATGCACGCTGGTCACCGTGGGAGGAGGGAGGGTCGCAGGGTGGTGGCTGGGTAGATGGTTGGAGGAGGATGTAGGTGGGTGCAGGGATGGAGGTGGAGTGTGGCCTGAGCTGCGGCATGGTGGCGCCCCCGATCTGGATATTCGGTGGGGAATTTCAGAGCAAGGACATGGAACTAACATGTGAGCCCCACATGTTGACTGTTAAAGTAACAATGTTGACTATTTTAGCATTAACGGGTGGGCCCAGCCTATCATAATTGGGTTTAATCTACCACTTTTCAGATTTGGTTGCTTTTAGCAAATGATTAGAAAAAAGTGGTAGCTTTGGATTTTTTTTCAATGTGGTAGTTTTCTCTTAGGTTGGGTCAAATTGTAGTAGTTTCTCGTTAAATAATTGACAATGAAGGCAGCTACCTGGTACGACATATGGCTGAAGAAGTGCACCACTACAAATGCATCCATTTTCTACCCATTCCTGTCAGTATGACAAACGAGCGTCCACCAAGAAACAAAACTAAATGGAAGAGTAACCTGATCACCTTAAACCAGGTCACCAACCCGAAACGCTGAATCCGAGCCCGATATCCGACCAGGTTTGGATTGAGCATGAACACCCTTTATCGGCCTGAACCTTATGCGGGAGTCTGACATCATGATGTCATGCTAGGGCAAGGTAGGAAATGAAGAACGAATGTCGCAGCTTGCCTGTTCCGCTCCTGTGTTCCCCTTTCACCCATTCTCCATCCGACCGCTATGTCCTTCCCCCCTACTCCCCCTCCAGCATCTCTTTTCCAGCCAAAACAAAAAGCAGAAAAGGTCCCGTATTTGCATTCCTCATCGAATACTTCTGTAATACTAGGGCAGCATTAAATCTTGAGGCAAAATAAAGGAGTCTCAATTGTTTGCCGCGAAAACAGAAATAGGATACTAGACACAAGCACTTCCAGGCAGAAGCAAGCATCAAACGACCAAGAGGGGCTGAAGGGAAGTTACATCTTGTCCCCTCTGGCATCTTGAAGCTTCAGCCCTCGGAACCATGAGAATGGGTCGGTGACGAATTTCATGATCTCTTTACATTGTTCTTTCATGTCTAGTTGAGCCGATTGCTTAATTTTCCCTGCCAAAAAACATAAAAAATGACAGTCATGATCACAGATTAAAATAGCCCGCGAAATAGCCGCTATAGCTGCCTGGGAGGCTCGCCGCTACACTATGGCTGCTGCCGCGAAATCTTCCACAAATCCCTCTAAATGGCTCAACAATGAGAAAAACCCTCTAGAAATCATCTCTTCCACCGAAAAATTTTCCGCTATTTGCCGCGATTGCCAGCTATGGTGTCCGCTATAGCTGCATGGAGAGGCTGCCGCAAAATCGTTTCTCCCGCGATTTTAATCTATGGTCATGATTGTAAAACATCTACATGGAGCTTCGTTTGTTTAGTAATTGACCATATAAAGAGTGCATCTGTTTAAGAATTCCGGCAAAATGCTCTACATTAACAATCTAGTTCAAAGAAAAGGTCTGAACCATTCCATGCTTGTTAACGGAAAATAAGAACACAAAACTACTAAGCATTAACCATTTTTTCTTCTGGAATACGCATAAGCATGCGAATCACCTATTCATAGAAAGAGAGCGGGTGTAAATCACCCACCCACGAGTACAAGAAAATTACAAGGTTATTCTCTCACAAATGCCTGCACGTGCAACCTCTCACAGGGAAGTAGAAAACTGACCGGCTGAACCTGCCGGCTGCCTCCCACCCCCGGCCTTCCTGCAGAATCTTGGCGATCGCCAATCGGAGTGAGGGTGAAGATCCTTCGAACACGATGTCATTTCGATGCTTCAAACGCTAAGCATTAACCTTGTTTTTTCCTTTCTACTAAAGCAATACAGTGGGAGCACAGAAATAAACTGGGCTTGCTGCCTTATGCCAATCATGGATAAACATCTCATAAGGTTTGATGCCACAGATAAATATTTGCAGATAGCGTATATAGGGTAAAACAATAAAGGCAGTGTGAATCACTGACAGAATGGTTTGCAATAATGAACTTTGTACACTGCATACTGAGAAGCTTTCTAGTCATACATCTCCTATGGCAATAAATAAAGAATTTCATCATGCTAAAATGGGAAAATGAAAACTAAATACACAAATCCATAGGTTTAGCCAGATAAAATTCAAAGTTGAAAGCAGAAGATGGTCAATCGGCCCAGTAAGTTAAGGCGATCTTGCATACAACTGCTGCAGCATAGAAGCAGCGCTTTATGATATGACACAAATGTATAGCAAGATCAGTGCAAATAATATGAATGCTTCATATAAGTTCAAGTTTTCTAGACCTTTGAAGAATGCATTGCTTGGTCCCCTGCGTATGACCCTGAGAAATTTTGCAGATAATAATAGCTTGATCCATTTGATTGCTTAATTTTTCATACCTCTGCAAATAGAGGAGAAGCCATATGAGGAAATAACAACATAAAAATCATGCGAGTTCAGCAAACATATGTGCCTTGACAGGCAATAGAACATGAGTACAATAGCTTTGGTGGAGATGATTAACTGTGCAGCACTACTACATGAAAATGCAATAGCACTCAAGAACACCCAACGGATTATAACTACACCAAGTAGACCAACCAAGAACACCAAAAATTGTCTCAACATTGGAGCCTCCTAGCCATTCCGGATTGTAAGCATACACAGTGGGCAGGCGGAAATTATCCGAACGCCGTGGCGGCCATCGTCAACAGTAGCGCGTGGAACAAGGTTCTTGCGGCGTCTTGTCCACTTGCGCGTGAGGACAACGATGAGGTTGTTTGTTGCTGCCTCCGACAACTTCGACTCGGTGGAGAAAGGTTGCCACGGGAGAGGGTCGAACCCTGGGACGGGCGGTGCCACCGAGGAAGTGTGGAAGTTTCAAGGTAAACTCCTAGCTTCCTGCGCTCCTCCTTCACGCCTGACCTCATGATCGAGACTCCAGCTTAGATACGATCACCAAAAAAATAGCATGCTATAGCATGCTGAGAATTATCTCACTAAATGAACCTGTGTACAATGCCTCGCTAATAGCAAGCTATAGAGTGATATAGCATATTAGTAGCATATTTTAAGGCCGACACTAGTAGCGCGCTAATATTTTTTTCCTTAGGTACGATTCAGTCCTGACCTTTTGCTACAACCTAGCGGGTGTGGCGGCCTGGTTCGATGATGCCGGATAAAGTGGCCAGTGGGAGAAGGAGAAAGGGCAGCCACGGGAGGTGAAAGAAATCGAGGCCATGTGGCTGTAGCTGGATCTTCACTCCAAGGCCGGTCGGCTGTCGGAAGAGAAACGGAAAGGGACAATACGGATGGGAGAGCGACAAGAATATGAAGCTGCATGATTTGTTTTAGCTGGAAAAAGGGATGCGGAAGTAAGAAAAAGGACATAGTCCTCGGATGGAGAATGGGTGAAACGGGAGCACGGATGGGAGCACATGAGTGGAGCAGGCAATCCGCGTCCCCATGTCAGATCTGATCTTGTATAAACTTCCGTTGGTCCCGCTGTCATATGAGGCCCAACAAGAATATGACGAACTCCTTCCAAATGAGATGTTAGATAGGATTCATAAGCACACAATGTCTTCCGACCAGACGGTGTATGATCGGATCTGGGAATCACTAGGAAAACTCAATTTCTTGACTCATCCACCACCCATATTCTCATCAATGTTGAGGACCTAGCCAAAGTCCTCGCAAGCACATCTGAGGAAGTTGATGACATGGACGAGGAGGTCGGTGAGTCCTTGGACAGCCCACCAATGGCCACCTCTCCCGCGGGCAAGTGGACATCGACCTCAACCTACGACATCTATATGGTAGAGACCGTCGACCATAACAACGGTTGAAGTAGAAAGCCTCTAAGAGTTCTCGATCGCAACGACCACGGCATCTTGACTGAGTCGCTTAGCAACCTTAATCACGATGAGTTAAACTAAGTTTGGTCGGCACGCCCGGAAGATAACCAGCAAGAAGCAACACTTCCATGAAGACCCACATTACCTGGAAAACCGATGGAACAAGCTCTTCCAGGTCTAAGAGGTGCTTAAAGCCAAGATGAAGCAGGTGACCACCAATAAAGCACCACCAAGATACTACCAGAAGGGTTGGAGGTCACCGGAACTATTGCACCTGATGATATCTTTCTTGGTGCAGAGTTCCTTTATCGAGAGACCAAAGGGATCAAACTCGGTAGAAAAAAGATTCTCAGTGTTTAACTTATAGATGGAAATATGTTTTTTTCTAAGGTCAGGGGTAACTAGAAAATTATTAAGACAATACAAATCATTAGGAGTACAAAGTGCGGTGTGACCGGTGCAAGTGACGGGAAGTGCATGACCATTGTTGACCATGACATGTGGATAAAGAGAATTAGAGGGAAGCATATATGAATTGTTACAATGATTGCCGGTCATGTGACCAGAAGAGCACGACTCCATGTACCACTCATTTCAAGGTATTGGTGCTAGGGATATGGTGTTGAAATCCTGCTTTAGTGATCCTTTTTCGAAGGATGGAGGCGGAGCAGAATATGCCGGTGCAGATGGTGGAGCTCCCGACAACATTTATATGGGTGGTGTAGGTGTTCATGTTGACCATGACACTAGCGATGGGGTGTCATAGGGCCAGGAAGGCGGGAGCAATAGCATGGCATGATGTGCTTGGCCATGCCAAGAAGGGATGATCGCTGAGGCTGACATGGTCACATTTGGATGACAAGGGCAAGGGTGGCAGCGGTGACCTCCTCCTGGGATGCGATCTCTTGTAGGGAGGGGGGCCAGAGAGTTTCAAGAACCCTAATTAGATACCATGAAGGCAACAGGAATTGTTGCACTTAGATTGATTGGATCCTGTAATAGGATTATAATATAGTCCAAGGAGGTTACAAAACATTAGGCGTGGGGTTTTGTCTCCCTATTCAATTGCTAGTCACAAGGAAATTCTACTTCTGTTGGAGAATATTATGGAGCAAGAGGAGATCTTCTAGCTCCAAATAGGCATGACATAATGGTTGTTACATGGAGATAGAAACACAAAGTTTTTCATAATGTGGCCACAACAAAAAAGCAACAAAATTGTATAAAGAAGCTGCTCGATGAAACGGTAGTGTGGCGTCAAGGTACGACTGAAATTAGTGACCATATTATGCAGTACTTTTCCGGTTTATTCACAACTGAAGTTGATGCTCCTGATCCGAATATCTTGCCATCAGTTAAAAAGAATAGTAACACATGACATGAAGAATGCTGTGCTAGCTCCTCATTCGGCCAAAGAGTTCAAGAAGACACTGTTCGATATTGCTCCCTGCAGTGCCCGACGAACAGTTGTCTACAACTTCATGTCGCAGTAGTCTACAACCTCCTTGACTTTGTGTCACGGTAGTAAAACTCAACTTCATGCAATAGGGCTTGATGTATTCTTGACACCTCACATTCCTAAATACTACATGCATATGTGTAATTGACCAAGGAATGGACGAGAAGTAGGACACGTCCGAGTAAGGGAAATTTCCCGGTTAGCTATAGGTGTCTACTTGTGAGTGAGATGTGATGAGATGGTAAAGGAGAATAAATATATAGAAAGAAAGTCATGTGAAGTATGGTGCAAAGTTCTTGGTAGTCCGAGCTTCACGTTTTTATAATTTATCTTATGGAGTACTGATTGCTACTGGATTGTTTGAAGTACACATTGCTTACTAACGTGGCAATCAAAAGTATTTGATTGGCATAAATGATCTGTACATGTTGAACTACAAAAATGAAGAGGCGCATATCTACATCAGTTAATAGACAAGTAACATGGCATGTCAACAGTTTGGAAGTGTTGCCGCAGCAAACCTGATATTTATGTTGCCATCATCCAATCTAACATAGAGATTGTTCAGAGCCATGACAATCGGGTATTGCTTCATTACAGTTGAGCAGATGTGCTCATGTCCATTGAGTAGGCGTTTCTAATACTTGTCATCACTGTCAATCTTATCAATGTGCACAACTGTATATATTATGTACACTTAAACGACATCTCGGGTTATGACAAGTGATTACATACATAATTGTACGGAAATATTATTTGAAGCTTGTTCAGTGTGCCAATTTTGGCTACATAATTGTACTGAAATATTATTGAAACCTTGTTCTGTTGAATAGTGTGCCATTTTTGGCTACATAACTGTACTGAAATATTATTGAAACCTTGTTCAGTGTGCCAATATTTGCTACGCATACAACACAATATTGACATTAAAATTATGCATCATTACATAGCTAGCATAGCCATTGCACCTCACAAACTTTCCAATATAGCCATTACGACCATGTCCAACCATACTCCGTATATGTCTCAGAACATGTTGCTGCACCTCCTTTCCCCTGGCAATATCAATTATATTTGTATAGTCTGGACCTCGTCCTACCATTCTAATTTATTTATATGGATTCATCAAATTGTACGAATTCCTGATCCGACTGGACGACACGATGTGCTAGGAGGCTGACAAAGCACCCAGATTGTCCCTGCAAGACGCGTGCAGAAATCCCAGTAGCAGGATACAAAAATGACACTAGATTACTCTATAGTTCTGCTAAAAGGTATTACAAGCTCAATGTCAGTCAGTCTAAACAGTATGGTAGTATGTAAAAAATCCATAACGATGCAAGTCAGTCCAAATAGCTCGATGAAGATGACAACTTACAAAGCATGATCAATAAAATGATGAACAAGAAACATTCCTCAGCACTTCTTCAAGCTATGCTTACCTTATAAAGTGATAAATGGAAGATTGCATCCGAATTCGACCCCCGCCTAGAGAAAAGAGAGAATAATTGTTGTTATCCTCAAAGGCCTGCTGCTACTGATTTTCTTACACAGTACACTAAGCAATTAGGTGTACTTAATTCACATATGACACACTAGCGTGCTGCCGATAGATAGTGTAGATTTTGCAGGAGTTGATTGGATGACATTGAAGGATCAAACGGATTTATGAAGTTTCACTAAAGAAACACCATTGAAACATAGAGATCCATCAAATAAGATGGTTTTATCAGGAAGAATGAAACTAATTAATTAGTAACCTAGTTAGGAACAATGTATAAGTATGTAGAATGCCACACATTTTACCCTTTCTCGAAAAGGATGAGAGCCCCCGGCCTCTCCATCTGAGTTTGATTAAAATCACATCTATCCGGCAATTCCACACAACCCAAATTAATGCGCATGCGACTCGAATATGCACCGTTGTTTTAGGTTCATCTCCATCTAATAACGTCCGAAATAGTGTTGTAGTACTGTAGGAGGACTGACGTTAAAAGCCACATGTACATTGTGCCTTAAATGTCGACCGAGTACTGCCCCATGTATAGTCAAAGGATAGAAAGATACAGTAGTTCTGGTGGTAGAAATATTTCTGGCACCTCTCAATCCAAGCTAAGATGTGTGTGTGCGCGCGTGTGGATGTTTAATAGCAGCAGAATAGATTCCATCCCCAGCTAGCACAAAATGGATCAGCTGTCGAGGTAGTATGATATGATTTGATTTATCGCAACAAGTACGTAGGAGGGTAGAACTACATATCAAGAAAAGCTCAATCCTAAATAGACCTGACTGTGTTGGCTGGTAGAGGCCTGAGGGGTGCTTCTGTTGAGATACATAATGTGGAACTGACTGAGGTCGGTGAGATATAATGCAAACTCATCATTGAGACTTGCACATAAAATGTTGAGATGAGTGACGATGTTCCTAGTAGTGTCGTACTCCACAACTACTGCACAATTGAGATTTTAAGTGTGTCCTTAGTATTAAAGTTTCTTGTCCCCGCCAAGACCACCCTCGATACAGCAAAGTCCCGGCTACCGAGACGTTGCATTACGTCCCGCTTCGGCCTCCTCGGTGGTTTCTCCAACAGGATCTACTTCTGTGGATGGCTACTCGCCAGTCGGGATGCCTTGATAAGACACCAAGGGTCTACCGACGCTGCTGCATCCCATAACAACATCGACACTCCTCTGCCACTACCGTCGGCGCTTCCTCGACTTGAACCATGCCATCTGGGCCACCCGGGTCGACCGCCTAGGTGCACCGATGCATGCTCCATGGCTCATCAATGATATCTATGCAGAACAAGAGAATTGATATTACATTGAAGTGTTATTACTAGTACCACATATATATTGTACACATTTACGCTCAGACAAGTGAAGCATGCAGGCATGATTAATTGGCTTCTTGATCGTACTGAAACCTCTATGTTTTGGACTTAATTGACCGGATACATTCCAATACTGAAGTTGATTCACTCTCATTACTACTTAACTGCCTAGGTGTCCCGTTAGGCTTAACTCGTGGCTTTTGGTTTTTGCCTTATAAGCCAAAAAGCACATATGTAGATGTTTTTTGGCTTTTGACTGAATATTTGAATATTGGCCAAAAGTGAAAATCCAAAGGTAAAGGCACATAAATAGGTGTTTTTCCATTATTACAAGCCAAAAAACCTAGCCAGATCCGCAAATTAAATCTATCCAAGAACACGTTTGTTACCTACTAGGGCTGATCCTAACTTAGCTTGTGGCTTTCTCTTTCAGCCCTGCAGCTTAGTTCCATACAGCCTAAATTATTGCTACCAAATGAAGACACGCCTCCATACGTACACGTCCATAAATATATAATACACCTTGTTCATGACGGATTATTTTCCTATGCATGACAGTCACATGGAGAATAGAGTGTTTGATGTTTAGATTGGTTCTTTCACCGGCACGCAACAAGTATTGATTACAATATAGTATGCTCTATGGCATGGACGGGTTTTCAGATTACAACAAGATTAGGCTAAACCATCTATGCTAAATTAAAACAAAACACAAAATCTTAAGCTCGTATTTGTTGTCGGATTTATTCACTAGCGTATATGAAGCAAAAATGAGCAAGCAAATACCACCGAGCAAGTAAACTTTTGACTTGATGAGCGACGTTCAAATAATGAGCTGACGGAGTATATTCACAACCACGTAAAGAGTCAATCCTTCAATTATCGTTCTCGTGAATATTCTCCCACTAACATGATGCGATAAATCATGCACCTATAGCTCCCGCTAATAAGTCCCAGAAGATACTAGTTTCATCCATGGATAGCGTGTTCGTTGATAACAGAAAACTCGCAGGGAGTAATACACATGAAAAACTATGCTGTCCAGTCGGTCACCGACGTAGATACGCCACGGGTCTGCTGATTTGTTTTCATAATGCACGTAAAGCTACATGAGTTCTACTGGTAGAAATATTTCTGGCACCTCTCAATCCTATTTCTAGCTAAGATGTGTATGCACGCTCTCGTGGATGCGTAATAGCAGAAGATAAGAAAATGGATCAGCTGTCGCGAGGTACTGTGATATGATTTAGTCCAACAAGTTGCAGATGGAGGAACAACATATAGAAACAGCTCATTCCTAACTAGGCCTGACTATGTTGGCTAGGAACAGAGAGGCCTGAGGGGTGCGAGATATATAATGTAGAACTGCTCGAGGTTGGTGAGATATAATCCAAACTCAGCATTGAGCCTTGCACATAAAACGTTGGAGTGACGACGTTCCTAGTATCGTAATCCACAACTACTGCACAATCTTGAATGCGTGACGAGACGGGGTGAGGCGGCGACGGACGGGACGGGTTCCGTTTCCGTCCCCGATAAAGTTAGGAGGGCACGTAAGCAGTGCATTTAATGCATTTGTCCTACAATGTCAGTGATAAACACATGCGCTGTAGCTACTTTACACCTCCTGTGTGCCACTGTGGCCACCCCTTGGATGTATAAAAGGAGGCCCAAGGCGTACTGGAGAAGGATTCGAACTTGTCGGACTGGGCGGGCATAACAGCTAGTCGAAGTCCAAGAACACTAAAAATACACTCAAAGCAGGACTAGGGTTTTACGCTTCTCAGCGGACTGAACCTGGGTAAAAATCCATCGTGTTGATCGCTGGACCTGCTCTTTGCGCACCCCTCTCGCCCTACAACCGTAGAAGGGATCCACGTGATCCCATAGGTGTCATTTCCCCACACATGATCAATAAAATGATGAACAAGAAACATTCCTCAGCACTTCTTCAGGCTATGCTTACCTTATAAAGTGACAAATGGAAGACTGCATCAGAATTCGACCACCCGCAGAAAAGAGAGAATAATTGTTGTTTTCCTCAAAGGCCTGCTGTTACTGATTTTCTTACCCAGTACACTAAGCAATTAGATGTAGTTAATTCACATATGACACACTACCGTGCTGCCCATGGATAATGTAGACTTTGCAGCGGTTGATTGGATGACATTGAAGGATCAAACGAATTTCTGAAGTTTCACTAAAAAACACCTTTGAAACATAGAGATCCATCAAATAAGATGGTTTTAGCAGGAAGAATAAAACTAATTAATTAGGAACCTAGTTAGGAACAATGTATAAGTATGTAGAATGCCACACATTTTACCCTTTCTCGAAAAGGATGAGAGCCCCCGGCCTCTCGATCCGAGTCTGATAAAAATCAGATCTATCCGGCAATTCCACACAACCCAAATTAATGTGCATGCGACTCGAATATGCACCGCTGTTTTAGGTTCATCTTCATCTAATCACGTCCCAAATAGTGTGGTAGTACTGTTAGGAGGACTGTCGTTAAAAGCTACATGTACAGTATGCCATAAATGTCGACCGAGTACTGCTCCCTGTATTGTCAAAGGATAGAAAGATACAGGGGTTCCGGTGGTAGAAATATTTCTGGCAACTCTCAATCCTAGCTAAGATGTGTGCGTGTGCGCGCGTGGATGTTTAAAAGCAGCAGAATAGATTCCATCCTCAGCTAGCACAAAATGGATCAGATGTCGAGGTAGTGTGATATGATTTGATTTATCGCAACAAGTACGTAGGAGGGTAGAACAACATATCAAGAAAAGCTCAATCCTAAATAGACCTGACTGTGTTGGCTGGTAGAGGCCTGAGGGGTGCTTCTGTTGAGATACAAAATGTGAAACTGACTGAGGTCGGTGAGACATAATGCAAACTCATCATTGAGACTTACACATAAAACGTTGAGACGAGTGACGATGTCCCTAGTTGTGTCGTACTCCACAACTACTGCACAATCGAGATTTTAAGTGTGTCCATAGCATAAATTTTCTTGCACCGCCGAGACCACCATTGTTACAACAATGGCCTAGACCTCGCAGATGTGGCATTCAGTTCCTCTTTGGCCTCCTCGGCTTCTCCAATAGCATGTACTGCCGCAGATGGCTACTCGCCAGTTTTGACCTCAAATTGGGACACCTCTATATGACACCAATGATGTGTCGCGGCATGTCACTATGCTGCTGCATGCCCTAACACCACCGACACTCATCACTCTGACGCCGCCACCTCTCCTGTCATCGGGTCTCCTCCGCGCGCCACTACCGGTGGCGCCTCCTCGACTGCAAGGTTGGCCTCTCTGCCGCCTGTGCTGTCTGCCTAGCTGGCCCCGACGCATGCTCCATGGCTTTGTCCTTCTAGAGAAATTGTCCACACCATGGCCACGCGTGCTCGCCAAGGCGTCATCCATGCGAAGGCCCCGTGTGACAATACCAGCGTTGCCATCACCGCCTCGATACCTCTTCCTTCTAGTTCCCGTGCTGCACTATGTGATCTGATATGGTCTGCGGCAATGAGGGAAGAGTTTGACGCGCTACAAGAAAACTTCACATAGACCCTCATGCCATTCGATGTGGTTTAAATATCGTCACACACAAGTGGGTTTTCTGGCATAAGCCGAAGCCGGAAGCTTCCTTGTCGCAGGAGGCACAAGCGGACTGCTCCGCTCAAATAACTCTTTGGCGTTCCATCTGGTCCCAAGTCGTGTCGAATACATCGTCGTTGTTGCGGATGACCCATGGCGCCGGAGCAAGTGAAGTCTGTTTAAAACCTTAAGGTTGTAGAGTTCGTCCTAAATGAACCGTCACCAGTAAATCCCTGAAATCTATAGCTTGTACTCACTGACCCCGGACGATGAGCTGAAGCTTGCTGATGGTCGCCGGAAGACGTGGACTGGCTTGGACTGCCACATTTCGGCTTGTGTTTGTCTAATTTTGTGTTTGAAACGATGATGCGAAGGAAGGCACGTACGTGTGTGTGTGTGTGTGTATATATATATATATTATCGCTATATGTACGCTCGATCTGGCTTGGCGAATATTATCGCGATCAATGTTGCTTGACGAATTAGAATTTCATTTTTCTACATTATCGCCGATCACGTCGTCAAAGTTATAGATGATTCTTGTTCAGAGTTTCCTAGCGACATTTTATCCAAGATCGATGATGCACGGGTGCATTGATTGCTAGCTAGACATTGCATGCATGTATGCCTTCTTCTTTTTCTGTGTTTACACATGCGTACTGGGCTGTATATAGCATTGCAAACTGGCCGCTTTGCATGTACTAGTATCCAAGAGCTGGATCGATGTGGCTATCAGATCGAGGCCACCTCCTTCCAAGCGTTCATGCGTGTGGCCGACACACTCGCCCAGGACGCGCACGAGAACCACGTATGCTAGCTTGCTGCCTGGTTCGCATGAGCTCACGCAACAGAAAAAGGGAAGAGGCCAGATACATGAGGAAAATGGAGATGACACGTAGGCCCAGGTTATCAGTGAGAGAAATGAGTGATCGCGACTGGGATTGTGCTTACAAACAGGTTTAGGGTTGTTTAGGGTTAAAAACAATTGGGATTTCAGAGGATAGTGTCCAAACTTCTGGGATTTGAAGATGAGGTTTTGTTTGCGACAAGCTCTACAATCTAAATGTCTAAATTATACTTCGCTCCGCGGGAGCTTGTTTATGGTCCCGATTTCTGCGGCCCCGCCACCGATTAGGGTAATCATCCTGTCCTCCTCGTCCCGATTTGCTGCTACGCGGAAGTAGGGTTAGGGACTCCAGCTGCAGTGGTGGCCCACCACTAGACGTTAACCTCAATGCCTGATACGTCTTTGTGGCTTGTCAATGACTGCGGGCTATAAAGTTGATACACTGAGTTCCGAGTTCTCACATGTTATGGAAATCTCATGAATATGGTACTCCTACGTACGTAGCATGCACCCTACTTGTGTATCTCAAACTAAATGTTGTTATCCAAAACAAAAATCTGCTCTACTCCCATCTAACTTATTACGTGCTTTGCTCAAATACAACTGAAACAGTCCTATGCTACATGGCCCAAAACTAGGTGATTTTTACACTTTGCTTTGAGATTGGGAGACAAGCATGTTGGACCATATATAACATCTAACACGAAACAAAATATGAAGGGCCACCAAACAGATGATAAGAACATGAAAGTGCAGCGTTCAAGTGGTTTCGTCAGGCAAAGAAAAAACAAATCACAAAGAGTGGATCAAAGGCAAAGAATAAACAGGATAATGAAGGCAGCGACAATGTACACTGCATGGCTGAAGAAGTCCATGCCTCTCAGTATGACAAACCAGCAGACACCATGAATCAAAGCTAAATGGAAGAGTAACCCGGTCACCCTAAACACATAGCACATTCTCCAAATGATGTATAAACTGGAGCATCGTGACGGCATCGGACGAGGCCTCTTACTTCTAGATATTTTGACACATGATGGTAGGGTATCATCCTGAGGCCTCTCGTTTCCAGATAGTATAAATGATGTTGAGCTTCAAGTCAGAATATTATGACAGAACATGTATCATCTCTTTCCTAGCTAGCTAGTTGTGCAATTGACGAGCGGGTTCGAGGAGTATCCATGAGGGGAGAGCATGAAATTTTGAGCTTTTTATGTAGTGTGGAACTGAACATGGTGGGTGGAAATCCTATCTGAAATGAATGAAAGCTGCACATTACATGAGGGAACTGAATGGATCAACTAAATGAAAGACAACTACCATTCAGATGGGAAAAGAAATGATTGATCGATGGTACGTAAATATCCAGTGAGCCAGATGACCGTATATATTTTCTAATGAGTGTTCTTTTTTCTTATCTGACAAAAGCTCTTTTAAGATGCTTAGCTGGACTAGAAGAAAAACTACAACTAAATCTAAGACATCGATTGATAGTGGCCTGATAACCTGTTTAAGAGTATTAACATTATACAAACCTGAAAATTAGCAGCCCGTATAAAAACAAGGCTGACCCTACAAAATTCTTGACCAAGAAAGAAACAGATTTCTTTTACAATAGATGTTCAGGTTTTTCATAGGTCACAAAGATAAGCGCTCCATGCACTCCCCGACTCTCCAGGTACTAAAATCATCTATGCCACACAACCTTGTGGCACCCCGCAAAAAAAAGAACTAGCAATTCATTGAGAAAAGAACCAACGTGAATGTTGCATGATGTTTCATCATTCATCTTATGAAAATAAAGGACTGAACAATATTGGAAAAGAGTGCAAGACATACCACTTGGATGAAATTATAAAATCACACACAGAGACAGAGATAGATTAAATTTAAAGCTAAAGAGTGCAAGACATACCAGTTGGATGAAATTATAAAATCACTTATTTTCATTTTATAAACAAGGTAGTACCCAAATAACTTCATAGCTTCATGGTCAGCTTCTATCTGCTGAAAATATTGGAAAAAAAATGACAAGTTATTTTCACAAATTCAAAGTAAGTACCATCAAGCGAAAGAAGCATGTAAAGCCACTCACATTTTAATGTGTACCTTTTCAATCTTCATTACCATGAAAAGATCGAACACATCATATGGCAGTAATTTATCTGTCAATTGAAAACTTTGGGAGATTATTTGCAGCGGCATTCAATGTACTGCTTAATTACATCTAACGGATGGCCTAGAAGTGCCAACATCGTTATCTGAATCGGGTGATCAGTTTCTTCTTGGGAAATATTATTGCATACCATAGTATAAACCAATCAAAGTTCAGGGGGAAATAATCAGAAAACTAGGGTAAAAGGTAATACCACACAGCAGGGACGGAGTGATCTGATTAAGTTCAGTTTGGACTTCAAGTGCCAGCCACCGCCGACGGCCGACTTACTGTTCTTGGCTTGCCGCCGGAGGCTGCCGATCTGGCGCCGCGATGAAACACCGAGGGGCCGGGTTGCGAAACGAACTGGGGGAACCATAAGCGGCGGCGTGTTGCGTACATGGATGGTATGGAATCGTGCGGTCAACTGTCGAGCCTGCTGTGTGGATTGTATCGTAATGGTACTGGGCTCTTTGTTTTGAGAAATAGTTGTAGGCTTTTTATTGGGCTATTCATCATGTTATAATAAATTTACAATGGGCTAAGAGGCTTCTTGCTCGTGCGTCTAGTAGCTTTGATGGGTTCAAGCGTGCATTTGTATTGGGTTCATGCAAGTGAATACGTGTATATATGGACGTGACGTGCAAAGATCGTTGGGTTCAAGTGAACCCAACGCCTACACGCTGGCTTCGCCACTGATGACAACTCAAAAGTATTGCTCCGCGCAGTGGCAGCAACGAACAGTACTCTACACCCAGGCTTTGACTTTGTGCCGCGGAAGTAAAGCACAACTTGTTTTAGAGACCCATGACTTGTCTTGGAGGCTTGGTGCGAGGAGTTGCCTTGGAAGCTTCAGGCCCATGCTTACATCTAGCCACTTAGAATCAGCAGGGGTTACCTTAGATCATCTGTGAAAAACTGAGAGAAGGCTTCCAGCTTCATTCTCTCCAATTCTGGAGATAAGATCAACTAGTTAGAACCCAGGAATTTCCATACACCAACCCATACTCCTACCCATGAATCGCATACAGTTATGGCCTCTAATTTCTAGATATTTCGACACATAAAGGAAGGTTCTGATCCTGACACCTCTCATTTCTGGATAATTTAAATGTGATTGATCATCGGATGTGGAGATTACAGTGGAACTCAAAGATCATCTCATTCCAAGCTAGCTAGTTGTGCAATTAAGAAGCAGATCAAGGTGGAGGATAGTAATATCGATGAGAGGAGAGGCTGATCTTGTTGAAATTATATAGTGCGTGGAATTGAACATTGGTAGGTGGGATATGAATGGAAGCTGCACATTAAATGAGCGAAATGAGAGCACCAAGTAAGTGAAAAATAACTACAACCATTCAGATGCGAAATGACATGGTTGATGGTACATACATATCCAGTGGGCCAGATCCTCGTCTATCTTTTCTAGAATTATTCTTCTTTTGTCCAACTAAAGCTCTTACAGGATTCTAGAATAAAGAGGATAACTAAATCTAAACCAATGAGTCATGGTGCTGGTCTAAACCAAATCATGAAAAGCTAATTAGTACCCGAAAAAGTTCCGGCATGACCAAAATGGAAAGTTTAGGTAATTATATACCTTTTTTTGCATGGAGGAAACTATATATCTGTACGATCTAATTACAATTAAGTATTTAGTTGTTTTATGTATTAGATTCAAAGTCTTTGTGGTGAGCGCAAATAGCATAATTATCAGCTTGCACAACCTTGATTTGAATACTTCCCAAAAAAAATATAACTAATGAAACACATGTACACACAAATATTAGAGTTCCATGTACACACAAACATTAGCTTATGGTTCGAGAAAGATCTTAGCTCATAGCAGGAAAACTGAGTACACAGATGACATGACTTATGGTGGCTTTTCATTAAATATATACACCTAAGCTCTATGCATGTCGAACTAACTGGTATCATGTGGCGGACATACATGTCATCAGAAAACGAAGGGCAGCTAGGCAAGTGACACGGGCAAATAGAAGTGCAGTTTGGTAGCCATCCTTCAGGTGCAAACTAGCAGTCTGACACAAATTAAGATCCCATAGTGCACATCAAAGCCTGCTAAATAAATGAATGGCTAACCACTGTTGTTAGATGCAATACAGTAGAAGCATATAAATTTTAGATAACTCGTAGAAAGTAAAGAAATGTTGAGGGTACAGTTTGTTTCCAACGCTTATGTACATGTGTAGAAGACTAGGTTTAGGCTGTGCAACACGCAATGTATTGAGCGGGTGCACCAGGCACGTATATATGACATACAAGGTGGGGCCACAACCTCAACTATAGAGAGAACTAGGAGGTGGGCCTATGACAAATATATTCAACACCCCACCCCAC
>NC_041389.1:16520346-16524314 GCF_002162155.2 Triticum dicoccoides | reverse complement strand
AGTCGAAGCGTCACCAGAGACACAGAGACTGAAACGAAACTACTCGAAGATGGAAGTGGGCAGTCTCTTAGTCATCACATCGGCAAACTGTTGTGCGGTCGGAACATGAAGAACCCGAATGCGGCCAAGGGCTACCTGTTCACGCACAAAGTGGATGCCAAGCTCAATGTGCTTCGTCCGACGATGATGAATGGGGTTGGCAGAGAGGTACACAGCAGAGACGTTGTCACAGTAGACAACCTTGGCCCATGAGACATCGTGATGCAACTCACAAAGCAGCTATCGAAGCCAGGTGCACTCGGCGAATGTGTTAGCCACAGCTTGGTACTCGGCCTCCGCGCTTGAGCGTGACACAGTGGGTTCTCATTTCGACGACCATGAGACGAGGGAGGGACCGAGGTAGACGCAATACCCGGAAGTGGAGCGATGTGTGTTAGGACAACCATCCCAATCAGCATCGGAATATGCCACTATGTCCATGGAAGTGGACGCTGTCAGGGTGAGTCTGTTGGACATCGTGCCATGGATATAGCGGAGAATCCGTTTCACGAGTGTCCAATGGGAGTAACGAGGAGCATGCATATAAAGATACACCTGCTGGACAGCATACTGCAGGTCTGGCCTGGTGAGCGTCAAATACTGGGGAGCACCAACAACAGACCGGTAAAATGGAGCGTCCGACGCAAGAAACCATCCAGAGCTGAAACCTTGGCCTTCGTGTCAACAGGAGTAGCGAGGGGGTGGTAGTTCAGCATGCCAGCGCGCACAAGCAACTCATGCGCATACTTCTGTTGATGAAGAAAGAAACCGTCGGGTCGCCGAACAACCTCAATACCAAGGAAGTAATGTAGAGCACCCATGTCCTTGATCACAAACTCATTACGCAGCCGGAGAGTGATCTGCTAAAGAAGGGCTGTTGAGAAAGCCGTTAGGATGATGTTGTCGACATAGAGCAGCAAGTAAGCAGTCGTGTCGCCATGATGATAAACGAATAACAAGGTATCCGAGCGAGTGACACAGAAGCCCAGTGTCTTTAGAGAACCGGCGATATGTTGGTACCAGGCGTGAGGCGCTTGCTTGAGGCCATAGAGAGACCGAGACAACAAGCACACGTGACCAGGATGATTGGCGTCGACGAAACCAATGGGTTGCTCACAATACAACTGCTCTACAAGGTGACCATGAAGAAAAGCGTTGGAGACATCCATATGATGAACTAGCCAGCCATGAGAGACCGCAAGATGGAGAATGGTGTGGATCGTGCCTAGTTGGACAACAGGTGCAAATGTCTCGGTGAAGTCAACTCAAGCACGCTGAAGAAATACGTGTACCACCCAATGAGACTTATAGCACTCAAGGGTGCCATCCGAGCGGGTCTTGTGAGGAAAGACCCACTTGCCACAGATGACATTAGCACAAGGAGGCTGGGGAACCAGTGTCCAAGTGCGGTTCCGCTGGAGAGCATCGAACTATTCCTGCATCGCGGCGAGCCAGTGAGGATCGCGAAGGGCTGCCCCTGGTGGATGCGAGACTCGGTGACTCGGAGGTGGATGCATCGAGGGATACTCATCACGAGAGTACCACGGGCTCGGACGGTGGACGCTGGCCCTAGACTGCGTCATAGGGAGAGACGACAACTCGGGCACCGTGGTAGGCGTGGGTGGTGAAGACGAGCCTGCCTCGGCGGAGGCCCCGGCCGTGCCAGAGACCGAGGGAACAGCCGCACCCGAGACCGAGGGAATCGGCAAAGGTGCCGGTGGCGAGGGAGACGAGGAGACAGGCGACGCCGTGGTGCCAGGCGTAGCCGGCGAGGAGGGCATGGTGGACTCCGGGGGCACTGAGTCGGCGTCAGCCCCAGAGCACGAACCAGCAGGCGTTGAGGGGGCACAGCCTTAGTCAGGAGCCGCAGCCCATCCCATGGCGCGAATAGCGCCAACGGCCGGGGGCGGTCTAAGGACTAAACGAGGACGTCCACTAGACGACGTCGCCGAAGGGCCTCCGGTGGCCGCCGGCGCGGTGACGTCAGAGGGTACCTGCTGAAATGGAAACAACTTCTCATCAAAGTAAACATGTCTTGAGGTGAACACGCATTATGAGACGGGACCGTAGGAGCGGTATCCTTTGGTGTTAGGTGGGTAGCCGAGGAAGATGCGTGCAACGGAGCAAGGTGCAAGTTTATGAGGCGCGGTAGCGTGATGCTGGGATTGCAGATATAGCCGAAAATGCGAAGCTCATCATAAGAGGGTGGTGCACCGGAAAACAAGATGATGAGGTGCAGAGTTCCCGCGAGTATGACGGAGTGATGCAGTGGCGAGAGCGTCGGGCCAGAAGCGCGGAGGCACATTGGTATGAAAGTGAAACGTATGAACACAGTCATTAAGAGTGCGAAGAACATGTTCAACACGACCATTCTGCTGTGAAGTGTACGTGCAAGTGAGACAAAAAATCGTGCCATGTGTGGTGATCGGAGGAGAAGAACCATCTCCGACGGTGATGCGAGTAGATGTGTGGACAAGATAGGAGGTGTGGAGGTTACCGGGGCGGGAGGACATGTGAGCGGTAGCTCCGGTGTCCATGTACCAGTCACCGCCACCGGTGTAGTTGGCCGGAGTGGGAGGAGTGAAAGGCCGCCAGAAGAGCTGGATCCCAGGGCGCCGGTGCAAGCGCGGGGGCAGGCGCAGCGTAGGACTACTGCGATGGGGGAGCTAGGAGCAGCGGCGACAGCCCACCTGGCGGCGGCTGCTGACTATAGGGGAGCGCCCGATATGGCGCCGCATACGACTGAGGCGTGCGTGGAACGCCTGATGGGAGGCGGGTCGATGAACGAGGATGATGGGCAAGGGTGCACGCGAGACCGGCATGGAATAAGCATGCACGACGCCGGTCCATGTATTCTTCCCGACGTACCACGACGTCGGCTAGTGCTGCTACGGAGTGCGCGCGCCCCTCCTTGGGTGTCGGGCCACCGCTGCTTGCAGCCACAACAACCGCCCCGACGACGATAAGGAGCCGTGGCCGATGATAGCGGCGGGTAGGAGGCTGGCGGTCGCGGCTAGGAAGGGGCCAAGGCTGGCGGTGGGGGGCCGCCGCCGGAGGTGCCGACGGCGAGGGCGGTGTGCGTCGCCCGGGACCTCGACATCTTCATACGACGTTCCTCCAGCTTCAGGTACGCCACCACCTTCGCGAAGGTCAGGTCCGGCATAAGGGTAAGGTTCGAGGCAGTGTTCCCAAAGTCCTCGTTAAGGCCGGCGGTGAGGGTGCTGATGAGGCTCTCGTCGCCGACCGTGTCGCCAAGATCATGGAGCTCATCTGCGAGCTTTTTCAGGTGCATGCAAAAATTGTCGATAGACGATTTAAGCAGCTGGCACCTGTAAAACTCGCCGTGGAGGAGGACCTTGCTCTGGAGCTTATTGTTAGTGAAGAGGCCATTGAGCTTGGTCCAGACGGCGTGTGCGTCGTCCTCGTCGTCCACCGGTGTGTGGAAGAGGTCATTGTGTTGGGGAACATTGCAGAAAATAAAAAAAATTCTACGCTTCACCAAGATCAATCTATGGAGTCATCTAGCAACGAGAGACAGGAGTGCATCTACATACCCTTGTATATCACGAGCGGAAGCGTTCAAGAGAACGGGGTTGAGGGAGTCGTACTCGTCGTGATCCAAATCACCGAAGATCCTAGTGTCAAATGGACGGCACCTCCGCGTTCACCACACGTACGGTTGGGGAAGACGTCTCATCCTTCTTGATGCAGCAAGGGGGAAGGAGAGGTTGATGGAGAACCAGCAGCACGACGGCGTGGTGATGGAAGCAGCGGCGATCTCGGCAGGGCTTCGCCAAGCTCAGCGAGAGGGAGAGGTCATACGGGGGGAGAGGGAGGCGCCAGGGACTAGGGTGCGGCTGCCCTCCCTCCCCCCTCTTTAAATAGGGGCCCTGGGGGGGCGGTGCCCCACTAGAGATCTAATCTCAAGG
>NC_041389.1:16413173-16520135 GCF_002162155.2 Triticum dicoccoides | reverse complement strand
GACTAGCCCCCCAAGCCAAGTGGGGCGCCCCTACCCCCAGGGTCTCCAACCCTAGGCGCAGGGGGAGGCCCAAGGGGGGCGCACCAGCCCACCAGGGGCTGGTTCCCTTCCCTCTTCAGCCCACGGGGCCCTCCGGGATAGGTGGCCCCACCCGGTGGACCCCTGGGACCCTTCCGGTGGTCCCGTTACAATACCGGTGACCCCCGAAACATTCCCGGTGGCCGAAACTGGACTTCCTATATACAATTCTTCACCTCCGGACCATTCCGGAACTCCTCGTGACATCCGGGATCTCATCCGGGACTCCGAACAACTTTCGGGTTACCGCATACTAATACCTCTACAACCCTAGCGTCACTGAACCTTAAGTGTGTAGACCCTACGGGTTCGGGAATCACACAGACATGACCGAGACAGCTCTCCGGCCAATAACCAACAGCGGGATCTGGATATCCATGTTGGCTCCCACATGTTCCATGATGAACTCATCGAATGAACCACGATGTCGAGGATTCAAGTAATCCCGTATACAATTCCCTTTGTCAATCGGTACGTTACTTGCCCGAGATTCGATCGTCGGTACACTACGAGGGAAAACCCTAGTAGTAGCGCGGGTTTTGAGGCTAGCAGCAGCGCGGGTGGCCGCGCTACTAATAAGGCGCTACAGCTAACTTATAGTAGTAGCGCGGCCCGTACCTACGCTACTACTGTTGACGCTATCAGCAACGCTTTTTGAGAACGCGCTACTATTACCTAGCTGTAGCGATTTCGTAGTCCCTCGCTACTGCTATATCTTTCATCATTTTCCCCCATACCCCCTTTCCCTTTCTGTTTCCCTTTCAGATACTAGATACTAGGTACTGCTAGTAGATATCAATTTCATAAACCATTACTGGGTAGTACTCCCTTCGTTCCAAATTACTCGTCGTGGTTTTAGTTCAAACCACGACGAGTAATTTGGAACGAAGGGAGTACTAGATAACAATTTCATGCATAGTCAACATGCATCCTCAAGTAGTACAAGGTCATATCAACGGCGATCATCATATGTAGTTCTAGATGATATCGACGACGATCATCATATGTAGTTCTAGATGATATAGCCACACACACATATGTAGTTCTATATGATATAGCCACACACACATATATGTAGTTCTAGATGATATCGAAGACAATCATCATCCTCAAGCCTGGGCGGTTGGTATTCCTGATAGTAATTAGGATGGCCTGTCCAACACGAAGATTCTTGCCATCGAGGAATTTCTTCCACCCAACCGAGTTTAAGTGTGTGCGACCGTCCGTGTACACGCGGTAAGTACAGGTTGTGATAGAGCCCCTTGCAGTAAGGCGTAGTCCAGCTGAGCCTTCTTCATCAGGCTCGATACCATAACTCACAGATATGCTCTTTGCCAATTTCTGAATAAGAAAAACATATCAATTAATAAATAGCCTCGCAAATAACTACATATGGATTATCTACACTATTAATAGTTTGCTTAGATTCTACACTAATAAGCATGTGATCGAACTCTACACTAAAACATATCATCGACTAGATTCCACACAACATACCATATCATTGGACTGTACACTAAGTAATTCATCGGATAATTTGCATTTGTAAGTATAACATACCATATCATGTCGATCAACCATGGTATTTGTCAAGCGGGTCACGAATGGCACCCCGACAAAGTCAGCACATGGAGGAATTATGTCCCACAGGTTGGACACCTCCTCCTCACTCAACCTTGTTCTTTGAGCTACGATGGCTTCACGAAGTGGGTCCTTATCATCTTCATCGAGTGGGTATTCATTATCTTCATCATCTTCATCATCTTCATCATCTTCATCATCTTCATCATCTTCCAGCAGGTTGAGATAAATGACAGTCAGCTTGGGTCTTTGTGCTCGGAAAGAGAAGCTGATCAACTCACCACCAGTAAGACGCATGCGAGCGACGAAATGGGCCCATCCATCTCCTCCAATCTGCGACATATTGCGTCCTTTCTTGACCTCCATAGTGTACGGTCCCCCAGGAGCCTCAAATGTCACAGTGTCTCCTGTCATCTTGTTGAATTTCAACCTCACATTGCATGGGACGATCTGTGTAAAATAAGCAATATGAGCAAAGGACTAAAAATAAAATAGTTATTACATTTCATCTAATTTCTTACCGCCGCATGTTGAAAACTCGGCTGGAAGTAGATGCCGAACAGCTTGCCAGTTGCAAGGCTGCTGGCGCATCTTGACTTGCACAGTCGACATAGTGGTGGTGGTGGTGGTGCCATTTTTCCTAAAGCAATATGAGCAAAGGGTTAACGATCCACTTCACAGGAAAGAAAAACAGTAGCATGTGATATTGTTGGTTCTTCCGCGAGAAGCAATTTGATGGACAATTATAATCCTAAGATCTAGTAACATATTAGATGACAAGGGACCACCTACATTTTGCCAAAAAGTAACTTATTAAAAAAACAAAAGCAACTACGTACCTATCCATGTACAGAAAAAATAACAATAAAATGGTGATACTAAATCAATTAAATGAACTAGCCTACTAAATCAACTAAATCAAAATGTTCTAAATCAACTAAATGAACTAGCCTACTAAATCAACTAAATCAAAATGATCAACTAAATGAACTAGCCTACTAAATCAGCTAAATCAAAATGTTCTAAATCAACTAAATCAACTAGCCTACTAAATCAACTAAATCAAAATGTTCTAAATCAACTAAATCAACTAGCCTACTAAATCAACTAAATCAAAATGTTCTAAATCAACTAAATGAACTAGCCTACTAAATCAACTAAATCAAAATGTTCTAAATCAACTAAATGAACTAGCCTACTAAATCAACTAAATCAAAATGTTCTAAGTCAACTAAATCAACTAGCCTACTAAATAGACTAAATCATATCAACTAAATCAAAATGTTGCATATGAACTGGCCTACTAAATCAAAATGTAGCGGGCAGGAGGGAGAAGGAGGGGCGACTCGAGGAGGGAGAAGAGAGTAGGATGGAGGAGGATGGTGGAGCAAGGAGGGGCCGGCCGGCGGCCAGTGGAGGGAGGACGGAGGAGGAAGGCGGAGCGAGGAGGGGCCGGCCAGCGGCGAGTGGAGAGGGAGGATGGAGGAGGAGGCCGGTACCGAGTCCAGCAGGGAGGAGGAGGTGACGGCGGTGCAGACAGAGGAGGGGCGATGGGGGTGGACCGGCGCGGGGGATTGAGAGGGGATCCAGTGAGTGTGTGACTGTGAGTGGATCGGATAGAGGAGATGGGGTGGGAGATGGAATGGCTTAGCAGTAGCGCGCTATATAGAAAGACGCTACTGCTAAGCTACCTAGCAGCAGAGCCTTTCATAATGAAGCGCTACTGCTATGTGTCAACATGTAAAAATAGACTTTGTTCAATATATCAAAAATACATTGATCATCAATGATCTTTTTGTGTACAATCTGATTTGTCAATATGAGTCCTCACCGGTTTAGGAACAGGTGAAGACTCATATTGCAGCCACAAATTTGTCAATATGAGTTCAATGAAGACCAAGTGCTTGTCAAAGTTTGAGAAGTAACATATTTAAGGTGGTAGAAACTCTCTTCACGGAGCGAGGTGGGACTAAATTTTTGTAGTAAACTTAGCAGCAACGCTTATTCGCGAAATGCACTGCTACTATGCTACGTAGCGGTAGCGCACGTCGTTATAACGTGTTGCTTCTATAACTATCCTCGCGGCGGCCTCGTGGGAATTATAGCAGTAGCGCGTCTTTGAGCGGGCGCGCTACTGCTATATTTGTTTCAGCAGCGAGTTACTCTTGAGCACGCTACTGCTAATTACCAACAACGCTTAATTTTAAAGCATGCTGCTGATAAGATTCTATGTATAGGCTTTTCCCTAGTAGTGGAATCCCAATACCTCGTTCAATCTCGTTACTGGCAAGTCACTTTACTCATACGGTAATGCATGATCCCGTGACCAAACACTTGGTCACATTGAGCTCATTATGATGATGCATTACCGAGTGGGCCCAGAGATACCTCCGTCATACGGAGTGAAAAATCCCAGTCTCGATCCGTGTCAACCCAAAAGATACTTTCGGGGATACCTGTAGTATACCTTTATAGTCACCCAGTTATGTTGTGACTTTTGGTACACCCAAAGCACTCCTACAGCATCAGGAGTTACACGATCTCATGGTCTAAGCAAATGGTATTTGACATTGGAAAAGCTCTAGCAAACGAACTACACGATCTTGTCCCGTTATCAATGACATGCAATGTCCATAGTCAGGAAACCATGACTATCTGTTGATCAACGAGCTAGTCAACTAGAGGCTCACTAGGGACATGTTATGGTCTATGTATTCACACATGTATTAGGAATTCCAGAGAACACAATTATAGCATGAATAATAGACAATTATCATGAACAAGGAAATATAATAATAATCATTTTATTATTGCCTCTAGGGCATATTTCCAACAGTCTCCCACTTGCACTAGAGTCAATAATCTAGTTACATTGTGTTGATCATGTTTTGCTCGCGGAAGAGGTTTAGTCAACGGATCTGCGACATTCAGATCTGTATGCACTTTGCAAATATCCATGTCTCCATCTTGAACATTTTCACGAATGGAGTTGAAGCGACGCTTGATGTGCCTGGTCTTCTTGTGAAACCTGGGCTCCTTGGTAAGGGCAATAGCTCCAGTGTTGTCACAGAAGAGAGTGATCGGCCCCGACGCATTGGGTATGACTCCTAGGTCGGTGATGAACTCCTTCATCCAGATTGCTTCATGCGCTGCCTCCGAGGCTGCCATGTACTCCGCTTCACATGTAGATCCCACCACGACGCTTTGCTTGCAACTGAACCAGCTTACTGCCCCTCCATTAAAAATATACACGTACCCGGTTTGTGACTTAGAGTCATCCAGATCTGTGTTGAAGCTAGCGTCAACGTAACCCTTTACGATGAGCTCTTTGTCACTTGCATAAACGAGAAACATATCCTTAGTCCTTTTCAGGTACTTCAGGATATTCTTGACCGCTGTCCAGTGTTCCATGCCGGGATTACTTTGGTACCTTCCTAGCAAACTTACGGCAAGGTTTACATCAGGTCTGGTACACAGCATGGTATACATAATAGACCCTATAGCCGAGGCATAGGGGATGACACTCATCTTTTCTCTATCTTCTGCCATGGTCCGGTATTGAGCCGAGCTCAATTACACACCTTGCAACACAGGCAAGAACCCCTTCTTGGACTGATCCATATTGAACTTCTTCAATATCTTATCAAGGTATGTGCTTTGTGAAAGACCTATGAGCCGTCTCGATCTATCCCTATAGATCTCGATGTCTAATATGTAAGCAGCTTCTCCAAGGTCCTTTATTGAAAAACACTTATTCAAGTAGGCCTTAATGCTGTCCAAAAGTTCTATATCATTTCCCATCAAAAGTATGTCATCTACATATAATATGAGAAATGCTACAGAGCTCCCACTCACTTTATTGTAAACGCAGGCTTCTCCATAAGTCTGCATAAACCGAAACGCTTTGATCATCTCATCAAAGTGAGTGTTCCAACTCCGAGATGCTTGCACCAGCTCATAAATGGATCGCTGGAGTTTGCATACCTTGTTAGCATTCTCAGGATTGACAAAACCTTTCGGCTGCATCATATACAGTTCTTCCTTAAGATAGCCATTAAGGAATGACGTTTTGACATCCATTTGCCATATCTCATAATCATAGTATGCGGCAATTGCTAACATGATTCATACGGACTTCAGCTTCGCTACGGGAGAGAAAGGCTCATCGTAGTCAATCCCTTGAACTTGTTGATAACCCTTAGCGACAAGTCGACCTTTATAGATGGTAACATTACCATCCGCGTCCTTCTTCTTCTTAAAGATCCATTTGTTTTCTATCGCTCGCTGATCATCGGGCAAGTCTGTCAAAGTCCACACTTTGTTTTCATACATGGATCCTATCTCGGATTGCATGGCTTCAAGCCATTTGTTGGAATCTGGGCCCACCATTGCTTCTTCATAGTTCGAAGGTTCACCGTTGTCTAACAACATGATTTCCAGGACAGGGTTGCCATACCACTCTGGTGTGGAACGTGTCCTTGTGGACCTACGAAGTTCAGTAGTAACTTGATCCGAAGTACCTTGATCATGATCATTAGTTTCCCCTCTAGTCGGTGCAGGCACCACAGGAACATCTTCTCGAGCTGTGCTACTTACCGGTTCAAGAGGTAGCTCTTCATCAAGTTCCACTTTCCTCCCACTTACTTCTTTCGAGAGAAACTCTTTCTCCAGAAAGGACCCGTTCTTGGCAACAAAGATCTTGCCTTTGGATTCGAGGTAGAAGGTATACCCAATGGTTTCCTTAGGGTATCCTATGAAGACACATTTTTCCGACTTGGGTTCGAGCTTTTCAGGTTGAAGTTTCTTGACATAAGCATCGCATCCCCAAACTTTTAGAAACGACATCTTAGGTTTCTTTCCAAACCATAATTTATACGGTGTCGTCTCAACGGATTTAGATGGTGCCCTATTTAAAGTGAATGTAGCTGTCTCTAGAGCGTATCCCCAAAATGATAGCAGTAAATCGGTGAGTGACATCATATATCGCACCATATCCAATAGAGTGCAATTACGACGCTCGGACACACCGTTACGCTGAGGTGTTCCAGGCGGCGTGAGTTGTGAAACGATTCCACATTTCCTTAAGTGCGTACCAAATTCGTGACTTAAATATTCTACTCCACGATATGATCGTAAGAACTTTATTTTTCGGTCACGTTGATTCTCTACCTCATTCTGAAATTCCTTGAACTTTTCAAAGGTCTCAGACTTGTGTTTCATCAAGTAGACATACCCATATCTACTTAAGTCATTAGTGAGTGTGAGAACATAACGATAGCCACCGCGAGCCTCAATGCTCATTGGACCGCACACATCAGTATGTATAATTTCCAATAAGTTGGTTGCTCGCTCCATTGTTCCGGAGGACGGAGTCTTGGTCATTTTACCCATGAGGCATGGTTCGCACGTGTCAAATGATTCAAAATCAAGAGACTCCAAAAGTCCATCTATATGGAGCTTCTTCATGTGTTTGACAGCAATGTGACCAAGGCGGCAGTGCCACAGATATGTGGGACTATCATTATCAATCTTACATCTTTTGGTATTCACACTATGAATATGTGTAACATCACATTCGAGATTCATTAAGAATAAACCATTGACCAGCGGGGCATGACCATAAAACATATCTCTCATATAAATAGAACAACCATTATTCTCGGATTTAAATGAGTAGCCATCTCGTATTAAACGAGATCCAGATACAATGTTCATGCTCAAAGCTGGCACTAAATAACAATTATTGAGGTTTAAAACTAATCCCGTAGGTAAGTGTAGAGGTAGCGTGCCGATGTCGATCACATCGACCTTGGAACCATTCCCGACGCGCATCATCACCTCGTCCTTCGCCAGTCTCCGCTTATTCCGCAGCTCCTGTTTTGAGTTACAAATATGAGCAACCGCACCGGTATCAAATACCCAGGAGCTACTACGAGTACTGGTAAGGTACACATCAATTACATGTATATCACATATACCTTTAGTGTTGCCGGCCTTCTTGTCCGCTAAGTATTTGGGGTAGTTCCGCTTCCAGTGTCCGCTTCCCTTGCAATAAAAGCACTCAGTCTCAGGTTTGGGTCCATTCTTTGGCTTCTTCTTCCCTGCAACTGGCTTACCGGGCGTGGCAACTCCCTTGCCGTCCTTCTTGAAGTTCTTCTTACCCTTGCCTTTCTTGAAACTAGTGGTTTTATTGACCATCAACACTTGATATTCCTTTTTGATTTCCACCTCTGCTGATTTCAGCATTGAAAATACTTTAGGAATAGTTTTCACCATCCGAACTATTTTCCTCCATCTTACAACTGTAGAACTTGTCGGAGACTTCATATCTCTCAACCCGGGCATGAGCTTGGAAAACCATTTTCAGCTCTTCGAACATCTCATATGCTCCGTGTTGCTCAAAACGCTTTTGGAGCCCCAGTTCTAAGCTGTAAAGCATGCCGCACTGACCGAGGGAGTAATCATCAGCACGCGACTGCCAAGCGTTCATAACGTCTTGGTTCTCTGGGATGGGTGCTTCACCTAGAGGTGCTTCTAGGACATATGCTTTCTTGGCAGCTATGAGGATGATCCCCTCAGGTTCCGGACCCAGTCCGTATAGTTGCTGCCATCATCTTTCAGCTTGGTTTTCTCTAGGAACGCATTGAAGTTGAGGTTGACATGAGCGTGTGCCATTTGATCTACAAAACATTTTGCAAAGGTTTTTTAGACTAAGTTCATGATAATTAAGTTCATCTAATCAAATTATTTAATGAACTCCCACTCAGATTAAACATCCCTCTAGTCATCTAAGTGATACATGATCCGACTCAACTAGGTCGTGTCCGATCATCACGTGAGACGGACTAGTCATCATCGGTGAACATCTTCATGTTGATCGTATCTTCCATACGACTCATGTTCGACCTTTCGGTCTCTTGTGTTTCGAGGCCATGTCTGTACATGCTAGGCTCGTCAAGTCAACCTAAGGCGTTGTTTGGACAACTAGTATTTAGCATAAGTTTTAGCAAAACCAGTTTTATGAGGATTTTTAGGAAAACCAGTTTTAGGTTGTTGGTTTGTTAAAACTGATTTGTCGAGTACTTTGTTTGGGCTTAAAAGCATCAAATATGCTACTAGTTTGGCTGGGGCGAGTATTCAATGGATTTTCATGTCACGATCAAATGTCCTTCCTCCGAATCTTCTACGATGCTTTTGATGCACGTACATACAATCTTTTGTTCACAAGCTACAATGCTGCTGGTGTGGTCGTTAACCACACAAACAGTCTGATCAACGAGCCTATGCGCATCCTCGCACGATCTGTTCTTAATCATCCGCGTGACGGTCAATGGCGGAAATTAGGAGTTGTCGGTCGCAAAACCGTTGCATGCGGTGAGCAGCTCGAGCCGAGAGGCAACATGATGACGTTGTACACGTCCGCTCTGGTGAGCAAGCCGAAGCAAATGTAGTGCAGGCACGATTGACGTAGCCGGAAGAGCCAGCACATAGCATGACGGGCGGAAGGCTGCCATGAACCCGACAAGCGCGGAGCCAAAGTCATAGAGCCGAGCGCCCATGGCCGTGTCGAGCAACACCTTGGAGGCCTTGACGTCGCCGTACATCCCTGCCTCCAAGCGCGTTGTTGCACCGTGCGCCGCTCCGTCGAGGTGTTAGTCCACGGCTTCGGCAGGCAATACTACTCACCTTAGATGAGCTAATCAGCGGCGATGTGGCTAGGATACCAGCAGGAAGTAGCAAGGACAAAGGGGCGGGCGTTGGTGTTATGGCGAGTTGACGACGCAGCCCGACCGGCTTTTCTAAAACGCGTTTTCACAAAAATGTCTGGGACCCATTTTTCCAAAAACTCATATTTTGGGTATTACGAGAATCAATTTTTGCTTATCCACGAATTAGTTAGATTAGCCAAACATAGTTTTAAGTTTGTTAGAGCCTGAAACGGTTTATATATAACTGATTCTCTATAAACCAGCTATCCAAACAACCCTTAAGTGTTTTGCATGTGTAAATCTGTCTTACACCCGTTGTATGTGGACATTGGAATCTATCACACCCGATCATCACATGGTGCTTCGAAACAACGAACTTTCACAACGGCACACAGTTAGGGAGAACACTTTCTTGAAATTATTGTAAGGGTTCATCTTATTTACTACTGTCGTTCTAAGCAAATAATATGCAAAAACATGATAAACATCACATGCAATCAAATAGTGACATGATATGGTGAATCGACATGACACCATGATCTCCATCATCATGATCTCCATCATCGTGTCTCCATGAAGTTGTTCGCCAACTATTACTTCTACTACTATGGCTAATGGTTTAGCAATAAAGTAAAGTAATTACATGGCGTTTATTCATTGACACGCATGTCATACAATAATTAAGACAACTCCTATGGCTCCTGCCGGTTGTCATACTCATCGACATGCAAGTCGTGATTCCTATTACAAGAACATGATCAATCTCATACATCACATATATATCATTCATCACAACCTTTTTGGCCATATCACATCACAAGGCATATGCTGCAAAAACAAGTTAGACGTCCTCTAATTGTTGTTGCATGTTTTTATGTGGCTGCAGTAGGGTTCTAGCAAGAACGTTTCTTACCCACGTAAAACCACAACGTGATATGCCAAATTCTATTTACCCTTCATAAGTACCCTTTTCATCGAATCCGATCCGAGTAAGGTGGGACAGACAGACATCCGCTAGCCACCTTATGCAACCAGTGCATGTCAGTCGGTGGAACCTATCTCACGTAAGCATACGTGTAAGGTCGGTCCAGGCCGCTTCATCCCACGATGCCGCTGAAACAAGATCAGCCTAGTAGTGGCAAGAAAATTGACAACATCTACGCCCACAACAATATTGTGTTCTACTCATGCATAGAAACTACGCATAGACCTAGCTCATGATGCCACTTTTGGGGAATGTTGCAGAAAATAAAAAAAATTCTATGCTTCACCAAGATCAATTTATGGAGTCATCTAGCAACGAGAGAGGAGTGCATCTACATACCCTTGTAGATCACGAGCGGAAGTGTTCAAGAGAACGGGGTTGAGGGAGTCGTACTTGTCGTGATCCAAATCACCGAAGATCCTAGTGCCGAACGGACGGCACCTCCGTGTTCAACACACGTACGATTGGGGAAGACGGCTCTTCCTTCTTGATCCATCAAGGGGGAAGGAGAGGTTGATGGAGATCCAGCAGCACGACGGCGTGGTGGTGGAAGCAGCGGCGATCTCGGCAGGGCTTTGCCAAGCTCAGCGAGAGGGAGAGGTGGTACGGGGGAAGAGGGAGGCGCCAGGGACTAGGGTGTGTCTGCCCTCCCCCCCTGTTTATATAGGGGCCCTGGGGGGCGCCGCCCCCCTAGAGATCTAATCTCAAGGGGGCGGCGGCCAAGGGGGGGGGGACTTGCCCCCAAGCCAAGTGTGGGGCGCCCCCACCCCTAGGGTTTCCAACCCTAGGGGCAGGGGGAGGCCCAAGGGGGGCGCACCAGCTCACCAGGGGCTGGTTCCCTTCCTTCTTCAGCCCAAGGGGCCCTCCGGGATAGGTGGCCCCACCCGGTGGACCCTCGGGACCCTTCCGGTGGTGCCGGTACAATACCGGTGACCCCCGAAACATTCCTGGTGGCCGAAACTGGACTTCCTATATACAATTCTTCACCTCCGGACCATTCTGGAACTCCTCGTGACATTCGGGATCTCATCCGAGACTCCGAAAAACTTTCGGGTTACTGTGTACTAATATCTCTACAACCCTAGCGTCACCGAACCTTAAGTGTGTAGACCCTACGGGTTCGGGAATCACGCAGACATGACCGAGACAGCTCTCCGGCCAATAACCAACGGCGGGATCTGGATACCCATGTTGGATCCCACATGTTCCACGATGATCTCATCAAATGAACCATGATGTCAAGGATTCAAGTAATCCCGTATACAATTCCCTTTGTCAATCGGTACGTTACTTGCCCGAGATTCGATCGTCGGTATCCCAATACCTCGTTCAATCTCGTTACTGGCAAGTCACTTTGCTCGTACCGTAATGCATGATCTCGTGACCAAACACTTGGTCACATTGAGCTCATTATGATGATGCATTACCGAGTCGGCCGAGAGATACCTCTCCGTCATAGGAGTGACAAATCACAGTCTCGATCCGTGTCAACCCAACAGATACTTTCGGGGATACCTGTAGTATACCTTTATAGTCACCCAGTTACGTTGTGACATTTGGTACACCCAAAGCACTCCTACGGCATCCAGGAGTTACACGATCTCATGGTCTAAGGAAATGATACTTGACACTGGAAAATCTCTAGCAAACATACTACACAATCTTGTGCTATGCTTAGGATTGGGTCTTGTCCATCACATCATTCTCCTAAGGATGTGATCCCGTTATCAATGACATCAAATGTCCATAGTCAGGAAACCATGACTATCTGTTGATCAACGAGGTAGTCAACTAGAGGCTCACTAGGGACATGTTATGGTCTATGTATTCAGACATGTATTATGATTTCCGGATAACACAATTATAGCATGAATAATAGACAATTATCATGAACAAGGAAATATAATAATAATCATTTTATTATTGCCTCTAGGGCATATTTCCAACACACTGGAGGTGAGGTAGAACCAGCGGATGATGGTGGCGTCGAGGATCATCCACTCCTCGTCGTTCACCATGATACTAGAGTCTACAGTGCCATCGACATGAGCGTGGAGAAAATACTCGTGAAACACCAAGGAGAAATACCGCTTCCAAGCGAAGTAGGAGCATGGAGCAAGTACTCGTGAAACACCAAGGAGAAATACTGCTTCCAAGCTCGTGGATGTTGAGATTGCGCACGAGGGTGACATTCGGACTGACAAAAGGGTTGGTGCTAGAGGAGATGGAGGAGCGCCGGGAGTTCATGGCGGCAGGGAGGCGACGGGAGGAGCGGCGTCTTGAGGAAGTGGGGGTGGAGAGGGCGGAGAACGGTGGCGGCGGTTGTTGCGAGAGGTGGCGAAAGCGTTGGAGGGGAGGGAGGCAGCTATGACACGTGGTAGCGGCGGCGGGTAGGAGAGTAGCGGCGGCGGCGGTGTGAGGCGGCGGCAGGGAGCGGTGGTCGCACGATGGGAAGCGTGGCGGCGGCTGCTAGGGTTAGGGTAGGATCGTGAGCAAAACTGATACCATGTAGAAGACTAGGTTTATGCTGTGCAACACGCAATGTATTCATCGGGTGCACCAGGCACATATATATGAGTACAAGGTGGGCCACAACCTCAACTATACAAAGAACTAGGAGGTGGGCCTATGACATAGTTATACATGCACAAATATATTCAACAACATGAATGTGCAAAATTTCACAAACATTTCGAGATAGTTCAAATAAGTACTCATGTGATTTTACTTTAGGAGACGACATTCTACTGGGCCTAAGGGTGACAAGCACAACTGAATGTGCAAATAACTGTCAGAAACCACAATATGTTGGTTACCTTTTGAAACAAAACTGATGTCATGTCAATGTGAATACAATGTTGCAATATAACAAAAAAAATCATAATTTTAACAAGCGGCATTATTAGTGATTTGCAGTCCTAATTGTGCAAGGTTAACTTAACGTTTATTTAACCATTCAACTTGCTGCGCAAATCATTGGCATTTCTCCTTTAATCCCACAGGACATCATAAACTAGGTGTCTTTACCAAATCACAACACCAAACTTCAAATTTAGCATGCTAACCCATGGTCCTTGTGGGCTTAACCAGCCAAAAATAGATGGTTAAAGTGGACATGATCCTAACTTCAGAGACCAACTATATTCAACAATAGATGGTTAAAGGGTCTATCTTCATAAATGGTGCTGCTTCCACTACTAGGGAAAACCTTATACACAGAAATTTAGCAATAACGCAGGTCAAAAAAGGACGCTAGTGCTAGATAGCAGTAGCGTTTGAGAAAAAACTGCGCTACAGATACAACCTTAGCAGTAGCGCGTGTAGTGGCAAAAGCGCTACTACTAATATTCCCATTGCTAGAATGATAGGCTACGCATAGCAGTAGCGGGCTTTGAAGAAGCGCGCTACCGCTAGGGCATAAGTAGTAGCGCGTTTTCTAAGAAGAACGCTACTACTAACGGAAATAAAATCAGATGAAAAACAAATGAAAAAGTAAATGAAAATGAAAGAAATAGCAAAAGGAGAAAGGAAAAAAATAAAATGTAAAGCAAAAATAAATGAAAAAGTAAAAAACGGAGGAAGGCTTAGCAGTAGCGTGTGTTCGTAAGAGGCGCTATAGCTAACGTAGCTGCAGCGCGTGTCCTAGACCCCCGCTATAGAAATAGAAAAGGAAATTAAAAATGGAAGAAAATTACATACCTATAGCAGCAGCGCGTTTTGTAAAAACCGCTATAGCTATCTTAGCTATAGCTCGTTTTACCAAACGCGCTACCGCTAAGTTTGACTTAACCAAAAAACAGTTTCCCCCCGTCCACCACTTCTCCCCCAAATCCCTCAACCCACCCCGCGCGCCGCCAACTCCCCAATTCGCCGTCGTCCCACCTCGCCGCCGTCTCCTGCCGACGTCGACGCCACCAGAGCCGTGCGCCGTCGACGCCACCGGAGCCGCCCCCAACGCCACGGAGCCGCGCGGCCTCGTCAATGCCACCGGAGCCACCATCGACGCCACCGGATCCTTCCTCGCCACAACTGCCTCCCTCACCGTCACCGGAGACGCCCCTGCCCTCCTCGCCACCACTGCCTCCCTCGCCACCACCGGAGCCATCCTCTGTAAGCCCCCACCCCTCCTCTCTCTCTCATGCATAGGTTAGCTACTTTAATTAGGTTAATTATCTAGGTTAGGGCAAAAATTTAGTTAGGGCTTTGACAGAGAAGTAGTTAGGTTAACTAGTTTAATTAGGTTAATTATCTAGGTTAGTGCAAAAATTTAGTTAGGGCTTTGATAGAGAACTAGTCAGGTTAACTAGTTTAATTAGGTTAATTATCTAGGTTAATTAGTGCAAAAATTTATTTAGGGCTTTGATAAAGAACTAGCTGCATTAACTAGTTTAATTAGGGTCAATTATCTAGCTAAACTAGATTAACTTACTAGGTTAAATAGGTAGGTTAATTAGGTTCGTTGGATTAACAAGCTAGGTTAAGTAGGTTGGCTAGGTTAGAGGAAAATTTTATTTTAGAGCATTAGGTCAGAAGGGTTAGAGAAATGGAGTTCCTTTGAAATTTAATTGGGTTCTGTCCTAGGCAGAGAAGGGTTAAAGATAATAATGTGTGTTTGTGTGAGAGAGTGGAATTGCTAGATCAACATAATTTGGGTTCTGTCCTAGGCCGAGAAGTGTTTAGTGAGGTCATTTTGCCAAGATTTTTGATTTTTTAAAATACCACTATTTTTCAAGGAAAAGAATTTAGGCAAATTTTATTTTAAAGATGATCCCTTCCTAGACTTTTATTGTTGATTATATCTTTTCATTAAAGTGGTCATGTTATATCTTTACATTGAAGTTGTTCGATTGTGCCCATGTGGCTTTGTTGTTTCCAGGGAATGATGCTGAGTGGCCTATGTTTTTTTGGAATGTTGATTCATTTCTGTTCCGGCAAATTTTAGGTTCTCGATTTGTCCACTTTTTTGTAAAGGTCATGCCGAAATTTTTCGTGAATTTCGGCATGACTTGTGCTACAAACTAGGACATATCGAGTGCCCGGGATTTGCCACACCAGGAAGGAGTCAACATTCTTGCAAAACAATAGGCCTTTTTATGTCATTATTCATTTTATTAGGTCTAGAATTAATTGACTAGATTTAATCATAGGAAACATTGCTAGCAACGATGAAGGACAAGGTTCTGGTGATTGCGACAATGTCTACCGGGCGGCAGACGAATTTTTAGCCTTACCGACGATCAACCGATGTTGTTGCTGGGCCCACCGGTGGCATGGGGGACTGAGACCGACACGCAGACCAGTGCTGAGACTGAGACCGGCGCTAAGACTCAAACCGACATCGAGACCGGCACTGAGACTGAGACCGGTGCTGCCTCGGGGAGCGGAGCCGGTGTAGAACCGAAAGCAAAGAGGCAACGGCTTCCTAACAAACTCAAGACTACTAGACTGGTGGTCACGGAGGTGGACGACGACAATTTTGAGCCAAAGGCGCCCGATGAAGCACGCGCGTGCTACGGCAATCAAATAGGCTGCATCGTACGGACAACCGCCACCATTAACGATGAGAAACTACAGAAGATAGAAAATATGAGGAGCTCCCTCCTAAAGAAGTTTCACCAGATATTCTTGTTCCCGGACTCATCGAAGAACATTCACAAAAAGGATTACACCCACATCAAAGATGTTCTCGACAGTGCTATGTTTTACTACCAAGCAAGGGGTGGAGAGGTTAGGGACAAGAAGAGAAGGGGTGGCAGGGTCGCCTTCAGCCATAAGACCGACTTCTGCTACATCCAGCAACCGAACGATTCTCTTAATGATGGATTCTATGTCCTACACCACATGCTGGAGTACAGACGGGATCACCAGAACCTTCGCATGTCACCTAGATCTGGCGATGCCCATATTCTGCAATGGGCAAAGGACAAAGGAGATATCGAGGATCATCGACTTTGATCTGAGTTCTATAACATCCAGCGCAAACTTGCCCTAATCATCACGAAGGAGGTCGTCGAAAAAACAGGGATGTTCTACGGAGAAGGACAAATGTCGCGGGAAGATGTCCGAACATGGATAGCCTCTCATCGTCTTGACATGAAGCCTTTCACTAAGCTCGAGGACTATCTCCCTGACATGGATGATTGGAACGACATGGTGGAGTGATTGTCGATATATGACAATGTGTCCGTTTAGTCCATACTTTCTGTATGACAAAACTTTGAGTTATGCACGGTGAAACTTTATTTTTGATGTAATTAAACCGTCCTCCTCCTCGACTAGCAAAAATCACTCTAGTTAGGGCATTTTGGGTACGATGAACTTTGTTATTTATGCTTATGATATGTTGTTTCTATTTTTGCCAAGTTTGTCTCTTTCTGTTGCTCAACTATATATGTTGCATATCACCGACTCATGTGAAGATGCAGGTGCATAGATCATAGATGGCGAAGAAGTGCTACGCCAGGAGTATATATACGACAAGTGGCCGGAGTGTCAGGCCCAGGTGTATCGGTTTCCGGTTTCCGAGCGACAGGCAGTAGTTAGTTTAGGTTCATGCTAATGCGAGAGAGGGATACGAACTCATGTACTCAAAGTGATAGCTCTTCTCGCGTATATCATTGTTTAGATGGATGACGATGTATTTGCAAGTAATCGAGACTTGTATCGCTATTTTCGAGATTGATGACGAGAGACCACTTTGTGTTGGATGATGATTATGATGATGACATGATTTGATGAGACTAATTATATGTATATGCTATGATTACATTTGTATGTGTATGATATGCTAAAGATTATTGTATAAAGCCTATTCAAATACAAAACAAATACAAAACAATTATGCAGGAAAAAACTAATAAAACTAGTAGTAGCGAGGGGGGAAATTTAGCAGTAGCGCCGCCTTACCAGTAGCGCTTCCCTGTAAATAGCGATGCAGATAATATCAGTAGCGCCCTTTTCTAAATAGCGCTACAGGTATTCATGTATAGCAGTAGCGTGGGACAACAGGTGCTACTGCTATACATTAGTTGTAGCCCTTATTAGTAGCGCCGGTCCCCGCACTACTGAGAGGCTCAAAACCCCCGCTGCTGCTAGGCTTTTCCCTAGTAGTGTTCTGATATAAATGTCATGATACTTCATTTAAACTTATCATGAAGGAACTTCTTCACGTAATTTCAGGAGCATTGCCATTAAATTAAGAAGAATGTACATTTTTTTAATGTACAATGAGCACAACTGTAGCGTGAAGATTCTAATCACGCAATCAATCATGAATGATGTCAGAAATTAACGTTGAGGAGAGAGACTGGAAATATACGAAATAGTTGTTAATGTACAAGGCATCCATTACTTGACGGGAGACCTAGCTAGTAACATGTCCAAAGCGAGTTTAAAAAAAATCAATGGATAACACGATGCTGCTTTATTTTATCTGTATCATACTAGAGAGATCAATTAAGCAAGATAAGAAACACATAGTACGTGTCTTCTTTCCTGAGATTTGTAGCTTTTCAGTTGAATAGAAATATTAACCATTAGAATATCACCCAAACACCAACGACTATAAGAATTCATAAGGATTATAACAGGCACAATATATCTTGGTTGCAGCAGCATTAAGGACAATATGCTCAAGTAAACAGAATCACAAAGCATTGAAAGCATATCACATTGCAATGCAAAATACAAAATTGGAAAGACTGAAAGCAAGGTTACCATATTAAATTTTAGGTACGGACAAGGATGGTGCGAAATTAGCAGACAAGTGGTCTTCATAAATCATGTCCGCAGTCCCACGGAACCGCTCAAGGTGAAGAGTCCGGAGATTCAGTGAGAAACAATTCGTTTCTTTACCCTCTGTCGAAGGGGACGTCAAGAGCAGGTCTTTTGGAATAACTTGCAGGAGTAGGTATCCTACCTACACCCATGATTCTATAATGCCGATACAATAAAGCAGAGAACTTCATCCTGTCTGTCACTACTTGGGAAAAGCCTAGCAGCAGCGCGGGTTTTAGGCCTATCAGTAGCGCGGGACGGAGCGCTACTGATAAGGCGCTACAGCTAAAGCTTAGCTATAGCGTGCCTAGATCCACGCTACTACTAAATTGACTTAGTAGTAGCGCTTCTTCAGAACAGCGCTACTGGTAATTAGTAGTAGCACTTCTCCTTTTCCACGCCAATACTATTATTTAGTATTTTATTTATTTTTTATTTCATGTTGTATTCATACACCTTTACACAAGTTTTCATACAACAGGAATTTAGAGATTGTTTTTACATCATAATGAGTTATTACATCACGGGGTGAAAGAACCATGGACTAGTTTCAAGTGGATGTCCATCCACTTGAAACTAATCCGCGGTTCTTTCACCCAATGATATAATAATATCATCATCATCATCATATCATTAACAACTTATCATCATAATACATCATTGTCATATAACACCTCCTCAAGATCATCGTTTTCATCAATGACATCACATAGTAAATTGGTCACTAGTCGTAATCACAAGTACTCCTCATTAGCATCTCTAACACGTTACCACATAATAAACATATTGTACCTCATAGGACCTACTACATTCGATTAAGACCTACTACATTTTCTAAGGTAAAATAGCAAAAAACAAGATAGCCCCTGACTCTCCATTATGGAGAATGGAGATTAGCCTGTCTCCAATTCTTGCCTTTCGCTGAATGTTACTTCCAAGAACCTCCTTGCGAATGTCCATACATTTCTTCCATTCTTTGATGAACATGTGTCCTTAGGTGTATTTTCTCTGTTTCAAAATTTTCATGGTCTTCAAAACCCATCCTCTCTAAGACATAGCGTCTTGCATGGCATGGGATAAACTAGTCGAATTGTAAAATATGAAAATTAGAAGTTGAAATAGTTGAAGTCATGCTTAATTACGAAAAAACACTTGTCGTTGTTGCGTACCGTTTCAACATCGAAGGTCTCCTCGAGCTTAATGCTGAAGCGCCGATCTTCATCTAGCTCAAAGAATCTGTCGCACATACCTCGATCGTCGTGGCACCAGCTGCACTCCCCCGGGAGACTGTCGTTGTCCGAGTACGACATTTCCTACATTCATCATTCAAAGATTAAACGTGTACATATTCTAGCACAAGTCATACCAGAATTCACGAAAAAAATGGCATGACCTTTGCTAAAAAAGGACATATCGAGCGCCTGAAATTTGCCGGAACGGAAATTAATCAACACTCCGGCAAAACATAAACCACTCGGAGATGTAAACTGAACATGAACGTCCACTTGGGCAACCACATATCCTATTTGAGCAACAACACAAGATATACAAGGATATTTGGCTGGTCTCACCTTGATGTCGGAGGGGGTCGGTGACTGGGACGACGGCGGGGATGTCGGAGGGGGTCGGTGACGGGGACGACGGTGGTCACCTGAAACCGTATAAGTTATCACTAATACATCCCGAATAATTGCTTAAACTAAAAAATAACAACACACGTACGATTGGGGAAGACGGCTCTTCCTTCTTGATCCATCAAGGGGGAAGGAGAGGTTGATGGAGATCCAGCAGCACGACGGCGTGGTGGTGGAAGCAGCGGCGATCTCGGCAGGGCTTTGCCAAGCTCAGCGAGAGGGAGAGGTGGTACGGGGGAAGAGGGAGGCGCCAGGGACTAGGGTGTGTCTGCCCTCCCCCCCTGTTTATATAGGGGCCCTGGGGGGGCGCCGCCCCCCTAGAGATCTAATCTCAAGGGGGCGGCGGCCAAGGGGGGGGGGACTTGCCCCCAAGCCAAGTGTGGGGCGCCCCCACCCCCAGGGTTTCCAACCCTAGGGGCTGGGGGAGGCCCAAGGGGGGCGCACCAGCTCACCAGGGGCTGGTTCCCTTCCTTCTTCAGCCCAAGGGGCCCTCCGGGATAGGTGGCCCCACCCGGTGGACCCTCGGGACCCTTCCGGTGGTCCCGGTACAATACCGGTGACCCCCGAAACATTCCTGGTGGCCGAAACTGGACTTCCTATATACAATTCTTCACCTCCGGACCATTCTGGAACTCCTCGTGACATTCGGGATCTCATCCGAGACTCCGAAAAACTTTCGGGTTACTGTGTACTAATATCTCTACAACCCTAGCGTCACCGAACCTTAAGTGTGTAGACCCTACGGGTTCGGGAATCACGCAGACATGACCGAGACAGCTCTCCGGCCAATAACCAACGGCGGGATCTGGATACCCATGTTGGATCCCACATGTTCCACGATGATCTCATCAAATGAACCATGATGTCAAGGATTCAAGTAATCCCGTATACAATTCCCTTTGTCAATCGGTAAGTTACTTGCCCGAGATTCGATCGTCGGTATCCCAATACCTCGTTCAATCTCGTTACTGGCAAGTCACTTTGCTCGTACCGTAATGCATGATCTCGTGACCAAACACTTGGTCACATTGAGCTCATTATGATGATGCATTACCGAGTCGGCCGAGAGATACCTCTCCGTCATAGGAGTGACAAATCACAGTCTCGATCCGTGTCAACCCAACAGATACTTTCGGGGATACCTGTAGTATACCTTTATAGTCACCCAGTTACGTTGTGACATTTGGTACATCCAAAGCACTCCTACGGCATCCAGGAGTTACACGATCTCATGGTCTAAGGAAATGATACTTGACACTGGAAAATCTCTAGCAAACATACTACACAATCTTGTGCTATGCTTAGGATTGGGTCTTGTCCATCACATCATTCTCCTAAGGATGTGATCCCGTTATCAATGACATCAAATGTCCATAGTCAGGAAACCATGACTATCTGTTGATCAACGAGGTAGTCAACTAGAGGCTCACTAGGGACATGTTATGGTCTATGTATTCAGACATGTATTATGATTTCCGGATAACACAATTATAGCATGAATAATAGACAATTATCATGAACAAGGAAATATAATAATAATCATTTTATTATTGCCTCTAGGGCATATTTCCAACACACTGGAGGTGAGGTAGAACCAGCGGATGATGGTGGCGTCGAGGATCATCCACTCCTCGTCGTTCACCATGATACTAGAGTCTACAGTGCCATCGACATGAGCGTGGAGAAAATACTCGTGAAACACCAAGGAGAAATACCGCTTCCAAGCGAAGTAGGAGCATGGAGCAAGTACTCGTGAAACACCAAGGAGAAATACTGCTTCCAAGCTCGTGGATGTTGAGATTGCGCACGAGGGTGACATTCGGACTGACAAAAGGGTTGGTGCTAGAGGAGATGGAGGAGCGCCGGGAGTTCATGGCGGCAGGGAGGCGACGGGAGGAGCGGCGTCTTGAGGAAGTGGGGGTGGAGAGGGAGGAGAACGGTGGCGGCGGTTGTTGGGAGAGGTGGCGAAAGCGTTGGAGGGGAGGGAGGCAGCTACGACACGTGGTAGCGGCGGCGGGTAGGAGAGTAGCGGCGGCGGCGGTGTGAGGCGGCGGCAGGGAGCGGTGGTCGCACGATGGGAAGCGTGGCGGCGGCTGCTAGGGTTAGGGTAGGATCGTGAGCAAAACTGATACCATGTAGAAGACTAGGTTTATGCTGTGCAACACGCAATGTATTCATCGGGTGCACCAGTCACGTATATATGAGTACAAGGTGGGCCACAACCTCAACTATACAAAGAACTAGGAGGTGGGCCTATGACATAGTTATACATGCACAAATATATTCAACAACATGAATGTGCAAAATTTCACAAACATTTCGAGATAGTTCAAATAAGTACTCATGTGATTTTACTT
Source organism: Triticum dicoccoides (assembly GCF_002162155.2). Taxonomy (NCBI): domain Eukaryota; kingdom Viridiplantae; phylum Streptophyta; class Magnoliopsida; order Poales; family Poaceae; genus Triticum; species Triticum dicoccoides. The sequence continues at coordinate 16,498,015 of NC_041389.1, read as the reverse complement.
TAGGAGACGACATTCTACTGGGCCTAAGGGTGACAAGCACAACTGAATGTGCAAATAACTGTCAGAAACCACAATATGTTGGTTACCTTTTGAAACAAAACTGATGTCATGTCAATGTGAATACAATGTTGCAATATAACAAAAAAAAATCATAATTTTAACAAGCGGCATTATTAGTGATTTGCAGTCCTAATTGTGCAAGGTTAACTTAACGTTTATTTAACCATTCAACTTGCTGCGCAAATCATTGGCATTTCTCCTTTAATCCCACAGGACATCATAAACTAGGTGTCTTTACCAAATCACAACACCAAACTTCAAATTTAGCATGCTAACCCATGGTCCTTGTGGGCTTAACCAGCCAAAAATAGATGGTTAAAGTGGACATGATCCTAACTTCAGAGACCAACTATATTCAACAATAGATGGTTAAAGGGTCTATCTTCATAAATGGTGCTGCTTCCACTACTAGGGAAAACCTTATACACAGAAATTTAGCAACAACGCAGGTCAAAAAAGGACGCTAGTGCTAGATAGCAGTAGCGTTTGAGAAAAAACTGCGCTAGAGATACAACCTTAGCAGTAGCGCGTGTAGTGGCAAAAGCGCTACTACTAATATTCCCATTGCTAGAATGATAGGCTACGCATAGCAGTAGCGGGCTTTGAAGAAGCGCGCTACCGCTAGGGCATAAGTAGTAGCGCGTTTTCTAAGAAGAACGCTACTACTAACGGAAATAAAATCAGATGAAAAACAAATGAAAAAGTAAATGAAAATGAAAGAAATAGCAAAAGGAGAAAGGAAAAAAATAAAATGTAAAGCAAAAATAAATGAAAAAGTAAAAAACGGAGGAAGGCATAGCAGTAGCGTGTGTTCGTAAGAGGCGCTATAGCTAACGTAGCTGCAGCGCGTGTCCTAGACCCCCGCTATAGAAATAGAAAAGGAAATTAAAAATGGAAGAAAATTACATAGCTATAGCAGCAGCGCGTTTTGTAAAAACCGCTATAGCTATCTTAGCTATAGCTCGTTTTACCAAACGCGCTACCGCTAAGTTTGACTTAACCAAAAAACAGTTTCCCCCCGTCCACCACTTCTCCCCCAAATCCCTCAACCCACCCCGCGCGCCGCCAACTCCCCAATTCGCCGTCGTCCCACTTCGCCGCCGTCTCCTGCCGACGTCGACGCCACCAGAGCCGTGCGCCGTCGACGCCACCGGAGCCGCCCCCAACGCCACGGAGCCGCGCGGCCTCGTCAATGCCACCGGAGCCACCATCGACGCCACCGGATCCTTCCTCACCACAACTGCCTCCCTCACCGTCACCGGAGACGCCCCTGCCCTCCTCGCCACCACTGCCTCCCTCGCCACCACCGGAGCCATCCTCTGTAAGCCCCCACCCCTCCTCTCTCTCTCATGCATAGGTTAGCTACTTTAATTAGGTTAATTATCTAGGTTAGGGCAAAAATTTAGTTAGGGCTTTGACAGAGAAGTAGTTAGGTTAACTAGTTTAATTAGGTTAATTATCTAGGTTAGTGCAAAAATTTAGTTAGGGCTTTGATAGAGAACTAGTCAGGTTAACTAGTTTAATTAGGTTAATTATCTAGGTTAATTAGTGCAAAAATTTATTTAGCTCTTTGATAAAGAACTAGCTGCATTAACTAGTTTAATTAGGGTCAATTATCTAGCTAAACTAGATTAACTTACTAGGTTAAATAGGTAGGTTAATTAGGTTCTTGGATTAACAAGCTAGGTTAAGTAGGTTGGCTAGGTTAGAGGAAAATTTTATTTTAGAGCATTAGGTCAGAAGGGTTAGAGAAATGGAGTTCCTTTGAAATTTAATTGGGTTCTGTCCTAGGCAGAGAAGGGTTAAAGATAATAATGTGTGTTTGTGTGAGAGAGTGGAATTGCTAGATCAACATAATTTGGGTTCTGTCCTAGGCCGAGAAGTGTTTAGTGAGGTCATTTTGCCAAGATTTTTGATTTTTTAAAAGACCACTATTTTTCAAGGAAAAGAATTTAGGCAAATTTTATTTTAAAGATGATCCCTTCCTAGACTTTTATTGTTGATTATATCTTTTCATTGAAGTGGTCATGTTATATCTTTACATTGAAGTTGTTCGATTGTGCCCATGTGGCTTTGTTGTTTCCAGGGAATGATGCTGAGTGGCCTATGTTTTTTTGGAATGTTGATTCATTTCTGTTCCGGCAAATTTTAGGTTCTCGATTTGTCCACTTTTTTGTAAAGGTCATGCCGAAATTTTTCGTGAATTTCGGCATGACTTGTGCTACAAACTAGGACATATCGAGTGCCCGGGATTTGCCACACCAGGAAGGAGTCAACATTCTTGCAAAACAATAGGCCTTTTTATGTCATTATTCATTTTATTAGGTCTAGAATTAATTGACTAGATTTAATCATAGGAAACATTGCTAGCAACGATGAAGGACAAGGTTCTGGTGATTGCGACAATGTCTACCGGGCGGCAGACGAATTTTTAGCCTTACCGACGATCAACCGATGTTGTTGCTGGGCCCACCGGTGGCATCGGGGACTGAGACCGACACGCAGACCAGTGCTGAGACTGAGACCGGCGCTAAGACTCAAACCGACATCGAGACCGGCACTGAGACTGAGACCGGTGCTGCCTCGGGGAGCGGAGCCAGTGTAGAACCGAAAGCAAAGAGGCAACGGCTTCCTAACAAACTCAAGACTACTAGACTGGTGGTCACGGAGGTGGACGACGACAATTTTGAGCCAAAGGCGCCCGATGAAGCACGCGCGTGCTACGGCAATCAAATAGGCTGCATCGTACGGACAACCGCCACCATTAACGATGAGAAACTACAGAAGATAGAAAATATGAGGAGCTCCCTCCTAAAGAAGTTTCACCAGATATTCTTGTTCCCGGACTCATCGAAGAACATTCACAAAAAGGATTACACCCACATCAAAGATGTTCTCGACAATGCTATGTTTTACTACCAAGCAAGGGGTGGAGAGGTTAGGGACAAGAAGAGAAGGGGTGGCAGGGTCGCCTTCAGCCATAAGACCGACTTCTGCTACATCCAGCAACCGAACGATTCTCTTAATGATGGATTCTATGTCCTACACCACATGCTGGAGTACAGACGGGATCACCAGAACCTTCGCATGTCACCTAGATCTGGCGATGCCCATATTCTGCAATGGGCAAAGGACATAGGAGATATCGAGGATCATCGACTTTGAGCTGAGTTCTATAACATCCAGCGCAAACTTGCCCTAATCATCACGAAGGAGGTCGTCGAAAAAACAGGGATGTTCTACGGAGAAGGACAAATGTCGCGGGAAGATGTCCGAACATGGATAGCCTCTCATCGTCTTGACATGAAGCCTTTCACTAAGCTCGAGGACTATCTCCCTGACATGGATGATTGGAACGACATGGTGGAGTGATTGTCGATATATGACAATGTGTCCGTTTAGTCCATACTTTCTGTATGACAAAACTTTGAGTTATGCATGGTCAAACTTTATTTTTGATGTAATTAAACCGTCCTCCTCCTCGACTAGCAAAAATCACTCTAGTTAGGGCATTTTGGGTACGATGAACTTTGTTATTTATGCTTATGATATGTTGTTTCTATTTTTGCCAAGTTTGTCTCTTTCTGTTGCTCAACTATATATGTTGCATATCACCGACTCATGTGAAGATGCAGGTGCATAGATCATAGATGGCGAAGAAGTTCTACGCCAGGAGTATATATACGACAAGTGGCCGGAGTGTCAGGCCCAGGTGTATCGGTTTCCGGTTTCCGAGCGACAGGCAGTAGTTAGTTTAGGTTCATGCTAATGCGAGAGAGGGATACGAACTCATGTACTCAAAGTGATAGCTCTTCTCGCGTATATCATTGTTTAGATGGATGACGATGTATTTGCAAGTAATCGAGACTTGTATCGCTATTTTCGAGATTGATGACGAGAGACCACTTTGTGTTGGATGATGATTATGATGATGACATGATTTGATGAGACTAATTATATGTATATGCTATGATTACATTTGTATGTGTATGATATGCTAAAGATTATTGTATAAAGCCTATTCAAATACAAAACAAATACAAAACAATTATGCAGGAAAAAACTAATAAAACTAGTAGTAGCGAGGGGGGAAATTTAGCAGTAGCGCCGCCTTACCAGTAGCGCTTCCCTGTAAACAGCGATGCAGATAATATCAATAGCACCCTTTTCTAAATAGCGCTACAAGTATTCATGTATAGCAGTAGCGTGGGACAACAGGTGCTACTGCTATACATTAGTTGTAGCCCTTATTAGTAGCGCCGGTCCCCGCACTACTGAGAGGCTCAAAACCCCCGCTGCTGCTAGGCTTTTCCCTAGTAGTGTTCTGATATAAATGTCATGATACTTCATTTAAACTTATCATGAAGGAACTTCTTCACGTAATTTCAGGAGCATTGCCATTAAATTAAGAAGAATGTACATTTTTTTAATGTACAACGAGCACAACTGTAGCGTGAAGATTCTAATCACGCAATCAATCATGAATGATGTCAGAAATTAACGTTGAGGAGAGAGACTGGAAATATACGAAATAGTTGTTAATGTACAAGGCATCCATTACTTGACGGGAGACCTAGCTAGTAACATGTCCAAAGCGAGTTTAAAAAAAATCAATGGATAACACGATGCTGCTTTATTTTATCTGTATCATACTAGAGACATCAATTAAGCAAGATAAGAAACACATAGTACGTGTCTTCTTTCCTGAGATTTGTAGCTTTTCAGTTGAATAGAAATATTAACCATTAGAATATCACCCAAACACCAACGACTATAAGAATTCATAAGGATTATAACAGGCACAATATATCTTGGTTGCAGCAGCATTAAGGACAATATGCTCAAGTAAACAGAATCACAAAGCATTGAAAGCATATCACATTGCAATGCAAAATACAAAATTGGAAAGACTGAAAGCAAGGTTACCATATTAAATTTTAGGTACGGACAAGGATGGTGCGAAATCAGCAGACAAGTGGTCTTCATAAATCATGTCCGCAGTCCCACGGAACCGCTCAAGGTGAAGAGTCTGGAGATTCAGTGAAAAACAATTCGTTTCTTTACCCTCTGTCGAAGGGGACGTCAAGAGCAGGTCTTTTGGAATAACTTGCAGGAGTAGGTATCCTACCTACACCCATGATTCTATAATGCCGATACAATAAAGCAGAGAACTTCATCCTGTCTATCACTACTTGGGAAAAGCCTAGCAGCAGCGCGGGTTTTAGGCCTATCAGTAGCGCGGGACGGAGCGCTACTGATAAGGCGCTACAGCTAAAGCTTAGCTATAGCGTGCCTAGATCCACGCTACTACTAAATTGACTTAGTAGTAGCGCTTCTTCAGAACAGCGCTACTGGTAATTAGTAGTAGCACTTCTCCTTTTCCACGCCAATACTATTATTTAGTATTTTATTTATTTTTTATTTCATGTTGTATTCATACACCTTTACACAAGTTTTCATATAACAGGAATTTAGAGATTGTTTTTACATCATAATGAGTTATTACATCACGGGGTGAAAGAACCATGGACTAGTTTCAAGTGGATGTCCATCCACTTGAAACTAATCCGCGGTTCTTTCACCCAATGATATAATAATATCATCATCATCATCATATCATTAACAACTTATCATCATAATACATCATTGTCATATAACACCTCCTCAAGATCATCGTTTTCATCAATGACATCACATAGTAAATTGGTCACTAGTCGTAATCACAAGTACTCCTCATTAGCATCTCTAACACGTTACCACATAATAAACATATTGTACCTCATAGGACCTACTACATTCGATTAAGACCTACTACATTTTCTAAGGTAAAATAGCAAAAAACAAGATAGCCCCTGACTCTCCATTATGGAGAATGGAGATTAGCCTGTCTCCAATTCTTGCCTTTCGCTGAATGTTACTTCCAAGAACCTCCTTGCGAATGTCCATACATTTCTTCCATTCTTTGATGAACATGTGTCCTTAGGTGTATTTTCTCTGTTTCAAAATTTTCATGGTCTTCAAAACCCATCCTCTCCAAGACATAGCGTCTTGCATGGCATGGGATAAACTAGTCGAATTGTAAAATATGAAAATTAGAAGTTGAAATAGTTGAAGTCATGCTTAATTACGAAAAAACACTTGTCGTTGTTGCGTACCGTTTCAACATCGAAGGTCTCCTCGAGCTTAATGCTGAAGCGCCGATCTTCATCTAGCTCAACGAATCTGTCGCACATACCTCGATCGTCGTGGCACCAGCTGCACTCCCCCGGGAGACTGTCGTTGTCCGAGTACGACATTTCCTACGTTCATCATTCAAAGATTAAACGTGTACATATTCTAGCACAAGTCATACCAGAATTCACGAAAAAAATGGCATGACCTTTGCTAAAAAAGGACATATCGAGCGCCTGAAATTTGCCGGAACGGAAATTAATCAACACTCCGGCAAAACATAAACCACTCGGAGATGTAAACTGAACATGAACGTCCACTTGGGCAACCACATATCCTATTTGAGCAACAACACAAGATATACAAGGATATTTGGCTGGTCTCACCTTGATGTCGGAGGGGGTCGGTGACTGGGACGACGGCGGGGATGTCGGAGGGGGTCGGTGACGGGGACGACGGTGGTCACCTGAAACCGTATAAGTTATCACTAATACATCCCGAATAATTGCTTAAACTAAAAAATAACAACAAATATGACATGTTCAACTAGTTTTATTAATTCAACTAGTTCTTACTAAATATAAACTTACTATAAATAGAAAAAAACTAGTTCATTCTAAAAATAAAGTAGTTCAACTAGTTATATTAATTATCTTACTAAAAATACATTAGTTCTATTAATTCAACTAGTTCAACTAGTTTATTAATTTACTTACTAAACTAGTTCAACTACAACTAAAGTAGTTCAACTACAACTACTATTAATCATACTGCCCTAGTTAACTAGGACCATCACTACTAGTAATTAACATCTACTACTACTAAAAATCTAGTACTAACTAAGCAACATCTAGTACTAGCTATGAACCCTAAATTAACATCTACTACTACTAAATCTAGTACTAACTAGTGGCAGGGGGTGGGGGGCGATGGAGAGGTAGCTAGGGGCGGCGAGGGCGGGATCGAGATCGAGAGGCGGCGGTGCTGGGTGGGCTCGGGTGGCGGCGGTGAGGTCGAGGGTGGTGGTGTCAGGACCCCGATCCTAAGTCACACCGATCTAGCATGTAACACATCATATCACTTTGCGGCCTCACGCACGGTATTCCCACGGGTGCCACCTTACCTGACCCGGGACCGTTTGCGCCTTTTGGCTCACGTATATGATAGTGCCGCTAGCATCCATATGACAAAGAACCCGGGCTGACATAACTAGTCGTGAACCCAAAGTGGCACTAACTTACAGGGACAGGCATACATGACCCAGCAACGAACGTGTCGGTCATCAGCGAGTGAATCCGGGCTGTAGCAACTGGGCTAGCAGGACTTCGGTAAACCGGGCTGTAGCAGGCTAACGGGACTCCGGTAGACACCGCGTGACATTTCCCCGAAGGGACAGACACAGGAACGAAGAAGGAGACATGCCGGCCAGCCTAAGTGTTCCAGAGCAGTAGCAAGCTACCAAGGCTCAGTGGAAGCACTAGGAGACATTTCCCGGTAAGAGAGGCTACCAACGATAAACAACTAGATAGTCAGCTCCCACACATACCAAGCATTTCAATAACATTCACACAATATGCTCGATATGTGCAAATACAACATGGCATCACAACATGACTCTACAACTCAAGTATTTATTCAATAGGCTCCGAGGAGCGAGATATTACAATCATGGGTCTCATGACCCAACATTCAGAGCATACAAGTCAAAGCACAAGCGGAAGCTTAACATGTCTGAGTACAGACATCTAGAAATGAAAAAGGCTGAGAAGCCTGACTATCTACCAAATCCTGTTGAGGGCACAAGATCGTAGGTGAGCTAACAAACTAAACGTCGAAGTCCACGCGGAACTACTAGCGAGACTGAAGTCTCTCTGTAAAAACATAAATTAAGCAACGAGAGTACAAATGTACCCAGCAAGACTTACATCAGATCTAACTACATATGCATCATTATCAACAAGGGGATGGTGGGGTTTAACTGCAGCAAGCCAGCTTTGACTCGGTGGCTATCCTAAACTACGACTGCAAGTAACTCTTTTGAGGTGGCGCACACGAGTCCACATATTCACCATATCAATACACCACTATGAATCCGCTCCCATCTCCCTACGAGAAGGCCATCCATAGCAATCACGCTTATCTTGCGCATTTTAGAGTACCACTTTCACTTGTCTATGAACTGTACAGGCAACCCAAAAGTCCTTTATCGCGGACATGACTATTTGAATATATCATATTATCCCTGCAGGGGTGTACTTCTTCACACATGCTCTCACCACTTACCGCCGTTTACACGACATGTACTCGGCAACCTTCAAGCGGAAGCCCAGCATGGGTGTCGGCCATGACCTGACTAACCACACAAGTCTCTCGTCCAGGTTTATCGCCTATTCGGGTTCCATCCGCAAGGAGATCCGGCCGGGGTGTCGCTCACGGCCCCAAATGATGTGTGCAGGGTTCCCAAGTCCACCATCCGGTGCCACCTGGTACACCGGGCCACTGTGCCTAGTCTGTCCCAAGCCCACCTGTACCGGGTGCCACTTGGTAGACTACTAACACTACCTACAAACACCAGAAACTAGTTGCAACTCCTGGACAGAGATCATGTTGATTAATAAGTCAAGAGGGGTCGAGTTACCGGAACCCAATGTGTGATAGTAACTGTTCATGGATCACAAACACAGAACTCAGTTCCTAAGGACGGCTGCAATGAGACAACCCACCATGTACTCCTACATGGCCTCTCACCGCTACCTTTACCAAATCATGTTCACACACTTAGCTCACACACAGTAGGACATGTTCACACACCTCTGATTCATCCCCGATGAATCAGACCTGACTCAACTCTAAGCAGTAGCAGGCATGACAACAAGCATGAATGAGTAGGCACATCAGGGCTCAAACAACTCCTACTCATGCTAGTGGGTTTCATCTATTTACTGTGGCAATGACAGGTCATGCAGAGTAAAGGGGTTCAACTACCGCAGCATGTAACAGTTGAATCATCGTTGTCCTAATGCAGTAAAAGAGAGCAGAAGCGAGAGAGTGGGATTGTATCGGAATGAACAAGGGGGTTTTGCTTGCCTGGCACTTCTGAAGATAGTATAGCTCTCGATCGGTGTCATCGAACTCATCGTCGGAACCATGTCTATCGAGAGGGGACAAACACCGACAAACAAGGAAGAACACAATCAATGCAATGCACAATATGATGCATGATCATGACATGGCAATATGCTGGTGTTTTGAGCTAATGCAACTAGCAACAAAGTTAAATGAAGTTGGTTTGGAACCCTAAGTTCAATCCAAACTCCATATGTGAAGTTCAAATGCCATTTATATGATTTGTCCTAGACAGTAGCCATAAGTTGTTCTAACATGCATGAAAATGGTACAAATGGATAGATTGGATTTTTTTGATCATTTTTCATATATACTTTATCTTATTTGGAGTTATAGATAATTTTCTATGAATTTTAGAAGTTTAGGACATTTTCTGGAATTTCCTGAATAAACTTAAATCCAGAAAATGCTTTATTGTGTCAGGGTGACGTCATTGTGATGTCAGCAGTCAACTGGGTTGACCCAGGTCAAACCTGACGCTGGGACCCACATGTCATAGGCTCTATACTAACAGAGAGTTAATTTTTGTTAAACTAAATTTGCCAGGGCTTAGTTTAGCGGGTGGGGCCCGGTGTCAGTGGGTGTGGGTTCAGTTAGTGGCGCCATTAGTGTTTAATTAAGGTGTCACGTCATCCTTGCTGGAAGTTAACCGGCGACGACCTCGGCCGACGGCGGAGGTGCATCATGTGCTCGCTACGGAGCACCGTTTCGCGTGTGGTTTGCGGCTACGGCGAGCTGGCGGTGCGGCGCATCTAAAGGAGGCAGCGGGAGGAGCTGGGGTGCAGTGTAGCGGCCGCGGCGACGTGCGGAGCGGCGGCCGGAGTTCGGCCGGGTGTGGGGATGCGGCTGCAGCACTCGAGAGAGCGAGTTGGGGTGCGGGTTGGGTTCCTGGAGAGGTCTGGAGCATGTCCACATGCCTAGAGGCGATGAGAACGGCCTCTGGCCACGGCGGCGAGATGGCCGGCGGTGTGGCGCTCGCGGGTTCGTCGGTTACCAGGGCTACGGCATGAAATCGAGCACGGGGAAGGAGGGGAAACGGAGGATCTCGATGGCGTCGTGCGCGAGGTCGGGGATGCACTGGTGCGGCCGGAACAACGACGGCGATCTCGGGCGGCCGGAGGTGAGGACGACGATGGTGGCGGCGATGCAGCGCGTCCGGCGTCGGGCGGCTCGGTGAGGAGGAGGACAGGGACTAGGCGGAGCTCGTGGGCAGCTCCAGGGGGCGAGGGAGAGGCGGTGGCGTTGACTACGGCGGCGGCGGCTTACGGGCGCGTCGGCCGTTGCGGGAGAGGACGAGGGAGAGGGTAGAGGAGGGAAGAGTGGTGTCCAGGGGGGTCGAGGCGGCGCCGAGGAAAAGACGCGAGGCGTCGCGGTGGCCAGGCGACGCAGGCAGGCAGCCTAGTGGCGTGGCGCGCACGCGCGCGTCGTGCATTGTCCCTCCTCTGCCTACTGGCAGAGGTTGGGGATGACTGGCACCAGGCTAGGTGGGCTGGGTCAGCACATGAGAGGCCCAGGTGGGCGTGGTGGGCGCCAGGCAAGTGCCCAGGTGAGTCTCTCTCTCTCTCTTATATTCTGTTTTTCTATTTTTCTGTAAGTTTGTGGCTTTATTAAAAATAGTTAGACACCTTCAAAAATCCTGAAAATAATCATACGCTCTGTTTAGATTAATTCCAACAGCCCACACTTATTTCCAGAATTATTTGAGCATTTAAAATATTTACTAGCATTTAAATGCCCAAATGCAAAGTACATACGATTTAATTCAGTGACCAAATATGTCATGGAAAAATGTGCAACACCTCTGGTTATGGTTCTAGCATTTTCCAGAAATGATGAACATTTTTGAAAGCCATTTGGATTCACTGAAAATATTTTTAGGTTGAACCTATTTGAATTTCATTTGGTACTAGGGTTTGGACATCCCCATTTCAAGTTTCTTTCAAAGTTTAAACATGATGCACACAAGAAGTTAGCCTAGTGTAATGCCAGAAGCTAGGGATGTGACAACTCACCCCTACTAAACAAGAATCTCGTCCCGACATTCAGGCGTAGGGTAAGATGAAGGGGAAAACGCAACTAGCGCAATCTTCACGATCCAGGTTGCACTTCAAAGAACGTTGACTCGATCACCATCATTGACTCGATGTCTTCCTATGAGAACTCCAACTAACATGACAAGAAGACGAAAGGAAAACTCTAGAAGAATCGATCTTCTCGAAGACCGAACAACTCAGGATCAGCTCATGGGGTGAGATATAAACATCTCTTGAGTTGAGACACGAGACACACATTCAGAGGGATGGGGTGTAACAGATGATGAAGGTTCACTAGGTAGGAAACAAATCCACGCTTGATCATGACGTAGCGGGGAGTTAAGTGTCATGATTCCCCAACGGGGCACCTTAGGAAAACTGACTCGTAGAATCAACCCTTAAGTGGCAAAAAGAATTACATTTGATTTAGAGATCATTGAATCTCTTTATACCAGCCTAAGGCAATTCTCGAGCGATCGTTTGGAGAGGTTCGGTAGAATGGCATACCCGGATTAGAATGCATGGTGTGGATTACCTTGTTGAAAACAACACAAGGGATGAATTTGCTTACCACCGGAAATGGAAGGGACCCATGGTAGAATGGCACATTGGCGGTGCAAGCTGGGAACAAAATGCAAATGCTGGGAATGATTTTGGTAACTGGGGAGGAACCCAACAGTAGAGAGTGAGTCCACTTGTTTGAAAAGTTATAGCATAACTGAGGAAACTGAGAGCAATCCCAGTTAGTGCCGATGATAACACCTAGCGCTTGTGCGTGCTCTCAAGAACTTGAGCACTTCCATATTCATCAAGGTTTACCAATATCCGTGTCAAGGATCCTGGCAACACAACATACCACCATGATGGATAGTGATGGACGATGCAGATGCGAATGAAGATAACACCTTCTCAAGTTTCACCTTAGCGAGGCCAAAGGATCGAAATCCAGATGATCGACCGAGAGACATTTAGCACTTTGCTTCTAATGTTCTCCTTGATGTGCTAGCACAACCCATTTATAGATATGGTTTGATAACTAGAACATCAAGTAAAAGGTCGGACTTCGGGAGCACAAGAATCCATAAGGAGTAACTTATTGGAGTAAAACCCTACGAAATCCTTATGGGGAGGTGGCCAACTTCCTCAATCAAGATACTACAACAACAGGTCTTCCGGCGGGTGTGTTGGCCACAACATCCACTTTACCGGGTTACAGAGAGACCATTATTATAGTTCTTGGGAAACGTTCCAACCATCATATCTGCCTGAGATTCAGATCTGGTTGGTGTCAGAATAATCCAGACTAATCGAGTCTAGGAAGAAAAAAGAAAGTTTGCAACACAAATAGACGAGATGACGTTGCGAGATTCTCGGGAAATGAACTACGATAGCAAGCTCCAAAACATGAGCTGGTTCTGCTACACACATGTGAACACGTTGTCCCAGACAAAACATTATCACATGGTAGTCTTACAATAAAACACTACAGAGTTCAGGTGGGGAACCATAATCGAGGATATTGAAGTCCTTGCATAAGGCATGCTCTTAAGAAGGAACTTCCTTTCCTTGAACAAATCAATCAGTGGCTTGGTGTGCTAGCGGATACATATGGAATGAAGATGATCAGTCTATCAGACCATAGAATACTTCACACATGCATGACTGACTTGGGATGATTCCAGAGGAGCAAAAACAAACTTTCTCGAATTCGCGCCGGCAACTTACATCAAATGCACGTGAATCAAAGGAAGTCACTTCTTTCATCCAACATATACTTCATGAACGGGGCATGAAGAAAATGCTTACACAAGTTTCCAACACTAGCTTAATGTTCAACAAAATCATGGAGGAGATAAGGATGTTGTCGACGGGCTCAACAACAATTCATCCAGGTTTCCATATAAAAGGAATTCCATAGTTAAGTGAACACGGTGATAGCATTGGTCAGACCAAAGAATATAATGGTGTATGCTCGAGGAAAAACCACGAGTAAGACAACATTATGAATATTGTTGGTTCTAATTTGGTTTGACGATAGCCTATACTCAAATCAAAGATTGGATAAGATAATAGATCCAGCAATTGACCATGAGGATCAACCAATGAAGATATCATCTTTCTGCAAAACACACCAACACCAGGATATCCCTTTGAAACGAACTAAGTTAGGTAAGCTTTTATCTTCCAACTATCCAAGTTGTCGTTTAGCTTAACCAACTAGCTCAGGGGTATCCAACATGGATTCTTGGAGAAAGGGTGGTTTCAAAAACCAACTTGGTCACGAGCTCAACATAGCGGTCAGGTGACGACCTGGTGATACTTCCGAGAAGATATTCGGAAAATCATGAACCACCGATATGTTACTAAGCTCGAGAACAATCTTGCTTTTCTAGGAAAGACGATATGATCAAAAGAGCGAGGGATTGGCATAATCCTAACTCATTGATCGAAGGGTGCACCGAAAATAAGGACTAGGTAGCACGATCAGTCTTAGAATGATGATTCAAGAACCAACACGTTAAGAATGAAATTATGTTCCTTTAACTACCAAGCAACGGAGTTGCTAGGAGTATAGATTTCACACATCACGGTTCACTTGTCGGCATTCCGGTTGCAACAACACGGGAGCCGAGAAATGAATAATGAGGGCGAGAAGTATCACTGTATCAAGCATTCATAGGAGGGTATGCAATTCCCATGATATTCTTGATATAAAGATGGTAACACTCCAAGGTGGAACAGAACAAAAACTGGATTAGTATTTTGATCTGTGGAGTATGACTACTTTGACCCAATCCTAGATATGGATGAGGTACTGGAGTTCATTTCTCCTAGTCATTCTGGAATAGAATGGCTTGACGGACCACAAGAATAATAGGCATCGATTAACGAAGACACGCATACTCTTGACTATAAATTGATAGACGAAGGTCAGAAAACAACTAAGGAGGGACAACTCAAAAGAACATCTGATTTTCTGAGTTGTGGATACATAGATTAGCATGTCGAACGAGTTCAACATATTTCTTCCGGATAATCCATGCAAAAAGGTTGAGCTGGCAGAGTCACAATATAAAATGAAGAACTCATCGAGAGTACTCCTGTTATGATCTTTTGATCCAACACACTTCTGCCATAAGTGGTTCATAGTATTTGGAAGAAGGAAATACCACGGACCTTGAGGACTATCGCAAAGGTTACTAGTATCCTAAAGGGACTAGCAAAAACTATCAACATGAAGTAAGTAGGGTGAATCTTGGGTTCGGAGACCCAGGAGTAGAATGCCTACTAACTATGTGGCATCATGGGATGCCTTCGGGAATGATGGCCAGAATCATCACACTGGGACACAGAACATGGCTAGATTACTAGGTGATACTTTAGACATCTAGGGTCATAATAATAGCTCCAACATAAATGCCGAGACAGTAGAATACCTCAACTCAGCAATTAGTGTGATTAACCTGGCCCAAAAGAACAACGAAACCAGAGGGAAATGATTTGCAAATGCATCAGACTATTCAGAAACCCGGGATGACTCGGGCAGCATAACGGCTGTAAAAGCTCAAAAGATTTGAGACATCCTACAAAATGGTGGAATAACCACTCGATCATCATAATATCAAGGTTCTGAGATCAACTATGAATACACAGAGATACTAGAAACTCGACTGAGGCTTAAATCCAACAATCTTATAAGTCTACGGATTAGTAACACGTTATCCTGATAGAAAGAAGAGATATCCTAGTTCCTTAACCCCGTAAGAAAGATAAGATGACTCGGATCAGAAGGGCATAAGGTATAAGGAGTAAAAAGAGCCTTACGTTCCATCCCACAATCAATTCCCTTATATAACTAAAGCATTTCTAGACTCAACTTCGACCAGTTTGGCTTGGTAATCCTACAGGCAGTCAAGCTCTGATACCAAAGATGTCAGGACCCCGATCCTGAGTCACACCGATCTAGCATGTAACACATCATATCACTTTACGGCCTCACGCACGGTATTCCCATGGGTGCCACCTTACCTGGCCCGGGACCGTTTGCGCCTTTTGGCTCATGTATATGATAGTGCCTCTAGCATCCATATGACAAAGAACCCGGGCTGACATGACTAGTCGTGAACCCAAAGTGGCACTAACTTACAGGGACAGGCATACATGACCCAGCAACGAACGTGTCGGTCATCAGCGAGTGAATCCGGGCTGTAGCAATTGGGCTAGCAGGACTCCGGTAAACCGGGCTGTAGCAGGCTAACAGGACTCCGGTAGACACTGCGTGACATTTCCCCGAAGGGACAGACACATGAACGAAGAAGGACACATGGCGGCCAGCCTAAGTGTTCCGGAGCAGTAGCAAGCTACCAAGGCTCAGTGGAAGCACTAGGAGACATTTCCCCGTAAGAGAGGCTACCAAGGATAAACAACTAGATAGTCAGCTCCCACACATACCAAGCATTTCAATAACATTCACACAATATGCTCAATATGTGCAAATACAACATGGCATCACAACATGACTCTACAACTCAAGTATTTATTCAATAGGCTCCGAGGAGCGCGATATTACAAACATGGGTCTCATGACCCAACATTCAGAGCATACAAGTCAAAGCACAAGCGGAATCTTAACATGTCTGAGTACAGACATCTAGAAATGAAAAAGGCTGAGAAGCCTGACTATCTACCAAATCCTGTTGAGGGCACAAGATCGTAGCTGAGCTAACAAGCTAAACGTCGAAGTCCACGCGGAACTACTAGCGAGACTGAAGTCTCTCTGCAAAAACATAAACTAAGCAACGTGAGTACAAATGTACCCAGCAAGACTTACATCAGATCTAACTACATATGCATCATTATCAACAAGGGGATGGTGGGGTTTAACTGCAACAAGCGAGCTTTGACTCGGTGGCTATCCTAAACTATGACTACAAGTAACTCTTTTGAGGTGGCGCACACGAGTCCACATATTCACCATATCAATACACCACTATGGATCCGCTCCCGTATCCCTACGAGAACGCCATCATAGCACTCACGCTTATCTTGCGCATTTTAGAGTATCCACTTTCACTTGTCTATGAACTGTACATGCAACCCAGAAGTCCTTTATCGCGGACACGACTATTTGAATAGATCATATTATCCCTGCAGGGGTGTACTTCTTCACACATGCTCTCACCACTTACCGCCGTTTACACGACATGTACTCGGCAACCTTCAAGCGGAAGCCCAGCATGGGTGTCGGCCACGACCTGACTAACCACACAAGTCTCTCGTCCAGGTTTATCGCCTATTCGGGTTCCATCCGCAAGGAGATCCGGCCGGGGTGTCGCTCACGGCCCCAAATGATGTGTGCAGGGTTCCCAAGTCCACCATCCGGGTGCCACCTGGTACACCGGGCCACTGTGCCTAGTCTGTCCCAAGCCCACCTGTACCGGGTGCCACTTGGTAGACTACTAACACTACCTACAAACACCAGAAACTAATTGCAACTCCTGGACAGAGATCATGTTGATTAATAAGTCGAGAGGGGTCGAGTTACCGGAACCCAATGTGTGGTAGTAACTGTTCATGGATCACAAACACAGAACTCAGTTCCTAAGGACGGCTGCAATGAGACAACCCACCATGTACTCCTACATGGCCTCTCACCGCTACCTCTACCAAATCGTGTTCACACACTTAGCTCACACACAGTAGGACATGTTCACACACCTCTGATTCATCCCCGATGAATCAGACCTGACTCAACTCTAAGCAGTAGCAGGCATGACAACAAGCATGAATGAGTAGGCACATCAGGGCTCAAACAACTCCTACTCATGCTAGTGGGTTTCATCTATTTACTGTGGCAATGACAGGTCATGCAGAGTAAAGGGGTTCAACTACCGCAGCATGTAACAGTTGAATCATCGTTGTCCTAATGCAGTAAAAGAGAGCAGAAGCGAGAGAGTGGGATTGTATCGGAATGAACAAGGGGGTTTTGCTTGCCTGGCACTTCTGAAGATAGTATAGCTCTTGATCGGTGTCATCGAACTCATCGTCGGAACCATGTCTATCGAGAGGGGACAAACACCGACAAACAAGGAAGAACACAATCAATGCAATGCACAATATGATGCATGATCATGACATGGCAATATGCTGGTGTTTTGAGCTAATGCAACTAGCAACAAAGTTAAATGAAGTTGGTTTGGAACCCTAAGTTCAATCCAAACTCCATATGTGAAGTTCAAATGCCATTTATATGATTTGTCCTAAACAGTAGCCATAAGTTGTTCTAACATGCAGGAAAATGGTACAGATGGATAGATTGGATTTTTTTGATCATTTTTCATATATAATTTATCTTATTTGGAGTTATAGATAATTTTCTATGAATTTTGGAAGTTTAGGACATTTTCTGGAATTTCCTGAATAAACTTAAATCCAGAAAATGCTTTATTGCGTCAGGGTGACGTCACTGTGATGTCAGCAGTCAACTGGGTTGACCCAGGTCAAACCTGACGCTGGGACCCACATGTCATAGGCTCTATACTAACAAAGAGTTAATTTTTGTTAAACTAAATTTGCCAGGGCTTAGTTTAGCGGGTGGGGCCCGGTGTCAGTGGGTGTGGGTTCAGTTAGTGGTGCCATTAGTGTTTAATTAAGGTGCCATGTCATCCTCGCCGGAGGTTAACCGGCAACGACCTCGGCCGACGGCGGAGGTGCATCATGTGCTCGCTACGGAGCACCGTTTCGCGTGTGGTTTGCGGCTACGGCGAGCTGGCGGTGCGGCGCATCTAAAGGAGGCAGCGGGAGGAGCTTTGGTGCAGTGTAGCGGCGGCGGCGACGTGCGGAGCGGCGGCCGTAGTTCGGCCGGGTGTGGGGATGTGGCTGCAGCGCTCGAGAGAGCGAGTTGGGGTGCGGGTTGGGTTCCTGGAGAGGTCTGGAGCATGTCCACATGCCTAGAGGCGATGAGAACGGCCTCTGGCCACGGCGGCGAGATGGACGGCGGCTAGCGCTCGCGGGTTCGACGGTTACCAGGGCTACGGCACGAAATCGAGCATGGGGAAGGAGGGGAAACGGAGGAGAGCTCACAGTGATCTCGATGGCGTTGTGCGCGAGGTCGGGGATGCACTGGTGCGGCCGGAACGACGACGGCGATCTCAGGCGGCAGGAGGTGAGGACGACGATGGTGGCGGCGATGCAACGTGTCCGGCGTCGGGCGGCTCGGTGAGGAGGAGGACAGGGACTAGGCAGAGCTCGTGGGCAGCTCCAGGGGGCGAGGGAGAGGCGGTGGCGTCGACTACGGCGGCGGCGGCTTACGGGCGCGTCGGCCGTTGCGGGAGAGGACGAGGGAGAGGGTAGATGAGGGAAGAGTGGTGTCCAAGGGGGTCGAGGCGATGCCGAGGAGAAGACGCGAGGCGTCGCGGTGGCCAGGCGACGCAGGCAGGCAGCCTGGTGGCGTGGCGCCCGCGCGCGCGCCTTGTGTTGTCCCTCCTCTGCCTACTGGCAGAGGTTGGGGATGACTGGCACCAGGCCAGGTGGGCTGGGCTAGCACAGGAGAGGCCCAGGTGGGCTTGGTGGGCGCCAGGCAAGTGCCGAGGTGAGTCTCTCTCTCTCTCTCTCTCTCTCTCTCTCTCTCTCTCTCTTATATTCTGTTTTTCTATTTTTCTGTAAGTTTGTGGCTTTATTAAAAATAGTTAGACACCTTCAAAAATCCTGAAAATAATCATACGCTCTGTTTAGTTTAATTCCAACAGCCCACACTTATTTCCAGAATTATTTGAGCATTTAAAATATTTACTAGCATTTAAATGCCCAAATGCAAAGTACATATGATTTAATTCAGTGACCAAATATGTCATGAAAAAATGTGCAACACCTCTGGTTATGGTTCTAGCATTTTCCAGAAATGATGAACATTTTTGAAAGCCATTTGGATTCACTGAAAATATTTTTTGGTTGAACCTATTTGAATTCCATTTGGTACTAGGGTTTGGACATCCCCATTTCAAGTTTAAACATGATGCACACAAGAAGTTAGCCTAGTGCAATGCCAGAAGCTAGGGATGTGACAGGTGGGAGGAGGGCTGTCGGCGGCGGAGGGAGGAGGGACAGCCGCAGGCGGAGGGAGGAGGGCAGCGGCGGAGGAGGGAGGGGCGGCCGCGGGTGGAGGGAGGATGTGCGAGGAGGAGGGACGGAAGGAGGGGAGTACCTTGGCGGCGGACGGACGAAGGCGGCGGCGGCGGCGACGCATGATGACGGTTATCGGCACGCGGACGAGAGTGAGAGTGTGAGTGAGAGAGAGGGTCAGTCGTGTGCGTGGGGATAAGGTAGTGATAGTTGTAGCGCGTTTGCCAAAACGCGCTACAACTAATCTGAATAGCAGTAGCGCTTTCCATATAAACCGCTACTTCTAAGTGTAACTATACAAAAATACGTCAATGCAAAAATACATTGGCCATCAATGATCTTTTTGTGTACAATCTGAATTGTCAATATGAGTCCTCTCCGGTAGGAACCGGAGAGGACTCATATTGCGTCCACAAATTTTACACATAGAGTTCAGGGAAGACCAACTGGTTGAGATAGTTTCAGAAATAACATATTTAAGGTGGTAAACATCCTGTTCACGGAGCGAGGTGGGACTAAACTTGTGGGCTGATCTTAGCAGTAGCGGTTTTCTTCAAACCGCGCTGCTGCTAACTTCCATAGCAGTAGCACGGTTCATTATAGGGCGCTACTGCTATAACTGGTGGGGGGGGGGGGGCGAGGTCATGGCAATTAGAGCACTAGCGAATTTTGTGGTGGACGCGCTACTGCTATTTTCCTTTCAGCAGTGCGTTTTGCTATCACGTGCTGCTGCTAAATAGCAGTAGCGTCGTATTTTGAGAAGTGCTACTGGTAAGATTCTGTGTATAGGCTTTTCCCTAGTAGTGTGTGTCAAGCATGATCAATTTGTTCCCCGGGAAAACTGCCCGACAAAAACATTGACGCCAATAGTACCGCCATGAGGCCCAATACAGCTCATACCCGGAATCAAATGCAACAGCACGCCATTGTCCACCACGTTAAGAGAAGACGAAGAGGACCCAAAATATATAATAGAGCACCTGCACCCAGGCACTCTCTATCTAGCCATTCATTTCCTACATCGCGATTCGTGCAAGTACACTTCTCTTTTTTGTCTCTCTCACATAGAACATATCTTGAAGTTCAAACCTATGCAGTGTGGCAAAGCTTTCTAACTAGAATCTAGGATAAATCTTTCAGATTTTTTTGTCAAACATAAATATACAAAATAAGTTTTGTTTGGTTAAAAAACCATAGTTTTGTTAAACATAAATATATTTGCCGTTGATGACGTTGACGCAATTAATAGTGGAGCAGGCTATCAGGATGACGTCGTCGACATAGAGCGGCAAGTAAGCAGTTGTGTCGCCGCGGTGATAGACAAACAACGAGGCACTCGAGCGGGTGATGCAGAAGCCAAGTGTCTGAAGAAAACTGGCAATGCGCTGGTACCAAGCATGAGGTGCTTGCTTGAGGCCGGAGAGAGACCGGGACAACAACCACACATGACCAGGATGAGAGGCGTCGACAAAACTGGTGGGTTGCTCACAGTAAACTTGCTCCTCAAGGAGGCCATGAAGAAAGGCGTTGGAGACATCCATCTAATGAACTGGCCAACCACGGGAGACCGCCAACTGAAGGACGGTGTGGACCATGCCCAATTTGACAACCGGTGCAAATGTCTCAGTAAAGTCAACGCCAGCACGCTGCCAAAACCCACAGACCACCCAGCGAGCCTTATAGCTCTCAAGCATGCCATCCGAGCGGGTTTTATGATGAAAGACCCTCTTGCCGCTGATGACGTTGGCGCGAGGATGACGGGAAACCTGTGTCCAGGAATGGTTCTGCTGAAGCGCATCGAACTCTTCCTGCATCACAGCGAGCCAGTGAGGATCATGTAGGGCTGCTCTGGCCGACGCAGGAATCGATAACGGCTCGGTGGTGGGGGCAGCGAGGAGATACTCGCCGCTGGAGTACCGCAGACTCAGAGGGTGGACGTGGGCTCTAGCCCAAGTCAGGGGGGCGAGACGGCAACGCCGGAACCGCGGTGGGCGCAGGTGGTGATGATCAGTCGGCCGAGGCCGAGGTGGAGCTCAAGGTGGCGGCCCCGTCCGAGCGGGAGGCCGCGCCTGAGGTGGATCTTGAGGGCGCCGCGCCGTGGATGCATCCGAGGCCGCGCGATACCGGCGATAGGGCGGCCAAGGAAGATGCCAGCAAAGAGGTCGGCGACGCGTCGACTGCCAGCTAGGTGGGCGATGCCGAGGACCTTGACGAAGTTGGCGAGCACATCGTGGGGGCGCGAGGCACGGCTCGTCCCATCGCGCAAGGACTGCCGAACCCCGGAGGCGGTCCAAGAACCGAGCGGGGCCGTCCACCTAACGGGGTAGCTGGAGGGCCGGCGGTGGCCGGCGGTGACGGGGCGACGGGATGTAGCTGCTCAAATGGAAACACATTCTCATCAAAGTAAACGTTCCGGGAGGTGAATACATGATGTGAGACGGGATCGTAGCAGCAGTATCCTTCGGTGTTAGGTGGGTAGTCGAGGAAGATGCAAGGAAGTGATCGTGGTGTAAGTTTGTGGGGGACGGTAGACGCGATGCTAGGATAGCAGAGATACCCGAATATGTGAAGGCCATCATACGAGGGAGGCGCACGAAGGAGGCGGTGGTGAGGAGCGTAGTTCCAACGGGGACGACACAATCTAATGTTAAGAAGAAGAGTGGCGGTGGCGAGAGCATCAGGCCAGAACGGGGAGGGACATTAGAGTGAAAGAGCAATGTCCGAACACAGTCATTGAGAGTGCGTAGGATTCGCTCAATGCGGCCATTCTGCTGTGTTGTGTAGGGGCAGGTTAGGCGGAAAATGGTGTCGTGGAAAGTAAGAAGATCTCGAACGGCGGAATTTTCAAATTCTTTTCCATTATCGGTTTGGAGTGCAAGTATGGTGCGACCGAACTGTGTGATGACATAGGCATAAAATGCCGTGAGCGTGGCAAAGGCATAGGATTTTCGACTAAGAGGAAATTTCCACACATAATGAGAAAAATCATCTAAAATCAGCAAGTAATAGAGGTAGCCCTGTGTTACTTGCAACTGGAGATGTCCAAACATCACTATGAAGTAATTGAAACGGAGAAGTGGAAATAGTGGTGGATGCACTAAAAGGAAGATGAACATGCTTGCCGAGATGGCAAGCCTTACAAGTACGGTCGTCGATCTAATTGCATGAGAATGAGAAACACTTTAAGAATTTGATGGAAGGTGGTGGGGTTCGGGTGTCCCAAGCGAGCATGGCAAAGGTCGACACCTGCGACGAGGGCGACAGTGGTGGTGGAGGTGGTGGCGGAGGAGTGCACCGGGTAGAGCTAGTCAGGACTATCACATCGATGAAGGGCCATCCGGGTACGGGCGTCCTTCACAGAAAAACCGACATCATCAAATTCAACGGTAATGGGATTCTCACGAGCAAGACGGTGAATAGATACAAGGTCCGTGACTCAATCAGGAGAAACAAGAACATTAGACATGGTGATAGGCGTAGATGTGGAAGGAAACAAAGTACAACCAATATGTGTGATAGGTAGAGAGGAACCGTTACCAACGGTGATGCGAGTAGAAGTATGAACCGGAGTGAAAGAGGTCATGGTACCAGGATGAGATGTCATGAGGGCTATGGTGCCCGAGTCCATGTACCAAGCGCCGCTGACGCCGTCGTTGTTCGGTGATGGGGCCGAGTGAAGGGATGCCAAAGGAGTATGGTCCCGTGGCGGTGAGACTGGCTGTGAGGCGAAACTGCCGTAGGGCTGAACCGCAGCAGGCGGGGCATGGCTGCCAGCGATCGGCGGGGCGGGCAGAGTCGCGGAGCCGGCACCGGTCGGCTGCTGCGGCACGTCGTAGTTGGTCGGATGGCCCGCCAGAAAAACTTGTGGGTGGAGCGTGGCCACCATCCATTGGCGGGGCCGGCTGCATGTGAGTGAGGGGAGCCCGGGCGCCAGCATACATGTGGCCAAAGGGAGACGACGCGACAAAAGACATCGCAGCAACGACGGCGGCGAGGGAGGGGGCATCGGCCAGAGGAGTGGTCGCGGCGGCAGCCGGAGGACCGACGGCGACGCGGTAGGGATCGGCGGTGGCGCAACGGGAGGCAGCGCGGTGGGGATGGGCGGCGACGATGGTCCAGTGCGGCGGTGGTTGTAGGAGACGGCGGCGACGGCGGCCTGGTGCGGCGGCGGCTGTAGAAGACGAGTAGGAGAGGGGTGACGACTGCGGCGCACGGTGGCGGTGGCTGTAGGGAGTGGCAGCGGCAGCGGCGGCAGGTGGCGGCTGTTGGAGGGAGAGGTGGCGCGACGGTGGGGGCTATGGAGAATAGCGCGGTGGCTAGATGGAGAGAGGGTGGAAGCGGGGATGGGGAAGGACGGCGACATAGGGCAGCAACGGTGGCTACGAAGAGCGGCGTCGTCGGTAAGTGTGGCGGCGGGATGGATCGGCGGCGGCGGCTAGGGTTAGGTCAAGGATCGTGCTATGATAGATACCATGTAGAAGATGAGGTTTGGAACGTGCAAGAGAATTGCATTGATTAGTGAGTGGGCACGTATATATGATGTACAAGCTGAGGGCCACGACCTCAACTATATAGGAAAACTAGAAGGTGGATCTACGACACAATATGCATGCACAATATATTCAACATAGGGGCAATGGCGACATCTCCGTGTATAGGAGTCCTCAGCCATGGCGGTGTCGCTCATGCTGGTGGTCTTGATCCAATAAAATGAGCAGAGGATGGCGGATGCTCTGGTTGTGGTTGATCAATACATTGAGAGTTGCATCCAATTCCGCTACATGGTATCAGAGCCAAGAAGTCTTGAGTTCAAGACCCGGCTGGCGCAATTAAATTGCAGCCCACTTTCGGTGCACATTTAGGCCTGAGGGAGCCACACGTGAGGGGGAGTGTTGACGTATAATGTGCTGCCTAGTCTCTTCCATTAGATCGGTCTTTTGGTTGCATTGGCTAGAGCAAGCATTTCTACAGTGGCCTTGCGCCTATCCATGCGGACACCGGGTAGTAGCACAACTTGTCGGGGGGAGGGTGAGAGGCACGCTGGTCACCATGGGAGGAGGGAGGGTTGCAGGGTCGTGGCTGGGTAGATGGTTGGAGGAGGATGTAGGTGGGTGCAGGGATGGAGGTGGAGCGTGGCCTGAGCTGCGGCATGGTGGCGCCCATCTGGATATTCGGTGGGGAATTTCAGGGCAAGGACATGGAACTAACATGTGAGCCCCACATGTTGACTGTCAAAGTAACAGTGTTGACTATTTTAGCATTAACGGGTGGGCCCAGCCTATCATAATCAGGTTTAATCTACCACTTTCCAGATTTGGTTGCTTTTAGCAAATGATTAGAAAAAAGTGGTAGCTTTGGATTTTTTTTCAATGTGGTAGTTTTCTGTTAGGTTGGGTCAAATTGTAGTAGTTTTTGGTTAAATAATTGACAATGAAGGCAGCTACCTAGTACGACATATGGCTGAAGAAGTGCACCACTACAAATGCATCCATTTTCTGCCCATTCCTCTCAGTATGACAAACGAGCGTCCACCAAGAAACAAAACTAAATGGAAGAGTAACCTGATCACCTTAAACCAGGTCACCAACCCGAACCGCTGAATCCGAGCCCGATATTCGATCTGGTTTGGATTGAGCATGAAAATCCTTTATCGGCCTCAACCTTATGCGGGAGTCTGACATCATGATGTCATGTTAGGTCAAGGTAGAAAATTAAGAACGAATGTCGCAGCTTGCCTGTTCCGCTCCTGTGTTCCACTTTCACCCATTCTCCATCCGACCGCTATGTCCTCCCCCCTACTCCCCCTCCAGCATCTCTTTTCCAGCCAAAACAAAAAGCAGAAAAGGTCCCGTATTTGCATTCCTCATCGAATACTTCTGTAATACTAGGGCAACATTAAATCTTGAGGCAAAATAAAGGAGTCTCAATTGTTTGCCGCGAAAACAGAAATAGGATCCTAGACATAAGCACTTCCAAGCAGAAGCAAGCATCAAACGACCAAGAGGGGCTGAAGGGAAGTTACATCTTGTCCCCTCTGGCATCTTGAAGCTTCAGTCCTCGGAACCATCAGAATGGGTCGGTGACGAATTTTCATGATCTCTTTACATTGTTCTTTCGTGTCTAGTTGAGCCGATTGCTTAATTTTCCCTGCCAAAAAACATAAAAAATGACAGTCATGATCACAGATTAAAATAGCCCGTGAAATAGCCGCTATAGCTGCCTGGGAGGCTCGCCGCTACGCTATGGCTGTTGTCACGAAATCATCCACAAATCCCTCTAAATGGCTCAACAATGAGAAAAACCCTCTAGAAATCATCTCTTCCACCGGAAAATTATCGGCTATTTGCCGCGATTGCCTGCTATGGTGGCTGTTATAGTTGCAGGGAGAGGCTGCCGCAAAATCGTTTCTCCCACTATTTTAATCTATGGTCATCATTGTAAAACATCTACATGGAGCTTCCTTTGTTTAGTAATTCACCATATAAAGAGTGCATCTGTTCAAGAATTCCGGCAAAATGCTCTACATTAACATTCTAGTTCAAAGAAAAGGTCTGAACCATTCCATGCTTGTTAACGGAAAATAAGAACACAAAACTACTAAGCATTAACCTTTTTTTCTTCTGGAATACGCATAAGCATGCGTATCACCTATTCATAGAAAGAGAGCGGGTGTAAATCACCCATCCACGAGTACAAGAAAATTACAAGGTTATTCTCTCGCAAATGCCTACACGTGCAACCTCTCACAGGGAAGTAGAAAACCGACATGTC
The DNA here is from genome assembly GCF_002162155.2 of Triticum dicoccoides. NCBI lineage: Eukaryota > Viridiplantae > Streptophyta > Magnoliopsida > Poales > Poaceae > Triticum > Triticum dicoccoides. The sequence goes on along the minus strand of NC_041389.1, from coordinate 16,471,733 downwards.
ATGCCTGAACCTGCCGGCTGCCTCCCACCCCCGGCCTTCCTGTAGAATCTTGGCGATCGCCAATCAGAGTGAGGGTGAAGCTCCTTCGAACACGATGTCATTTCGATGCTTCAAACGCTAAGCATTAACCTTGTTTTTTCCTTTCTACTAAAGCAATACAGTGGGAGCACAAAAAAAACTGGGCTTGCTGCCTTATGCCAATCATGGATAAACATCTCATAAGGTTTGATGCCACAGATAAATATTTGCAGATAGCATATATATGGTAAAACAATAAAGGCAGTGTGAATCACTGACAGAATAGTTTGCAATAATGAACTTTGTACAGTGCATACTGAGAAGCTTTCTAGTCATACATCTCCTATGGCAATAAATAAAGAATTTCATCATGCTAAAATGAGAAAATGAAAACTAAATACACAAATCCATAGGTTTAGCCAGATAAAATTCAAAGCTGAAAGCAGAAGATGGTCAATCGGCCCAATAAGTTAAGGCGATCTTGCATACAACTACTGCAGCATAGAAGCAGCGCTTTATGATATGACACAAATGTATAGCAAGATCAGTGCAAATAATATGAATGTTTCATATAAGTTCAAGTTATCTAGACCTTTGAAGAATGCATTGCTTGGTCCCTGCGTATGACCCTGAGAAATTTTGCAGATAATAATAGCTTGATCCATTTGATTGCTTAATTTTTCATACCTCTGCAAATAGAGGAGAAGCCATATGAGGAAATAACAACATAAAAATCATGCGAGTTCAGCAAATATATGTGCCTTGGCAGGCAATACAACATGAGTACAATAGCTTTAGTGGAGATAATTAACTGTGCAACACTAGTACATGAAAATGCAATAGCACTCAAGAACACCCAACAGATTATAACTACACCAAGTAGACCAACCAAGAACACCAAAAATCGTCTCAACATTGGAGCCTCCTAGCCATTCCGAATTGAAAGCATACACAGTGGGCTGGCGGAAATTGCCTGAACGCCGTGGCGGCCATCGTCAACAGTAGCGCGTGGAACAAGGTTCTTGCAGCGTCTTGTCCACTCGCGCGTGAGGACAACGATGAGGTTGTTGGTTGCTGCCTCCGACAACTTCGATCCGGTGGAGATAGGTTGCCACGGGAGAGGGTCGACACCTGGGACGGGCGGTGCCACCGAGGCAGTGCGGAAGTTTCAAGGTAAACTCCCAGCTTCCTGCGCTCCTCCTTCACGCCTGACCTCATGATCGAGACTCCAGCTCAGATACGATCACCAAAAAATAGCATGCTATAGCATGCTGAGAATTATCTCACTAAATGAACCGGTGTACAATGCCTCGCTAATAGCACGCTATAGCGTGATATAGCATATTAGTAGCATATTTTAAGGCCGACACTAGTAGCGCGCTAATATTTTTTTTTCCTTAGGTACGATTCAGTCCTGACCTTTTGCTACAACCTGGCGGGTGTGGCGGCCTGGTTTGATGATGCTGGATAAAGTGGCCAGTGGGAGAAGGAGAAAGGGCAGCCACGGGAGGTGAAAGAAATCGAGGCCATGTGGTTGTAGCTGGATCTCCACTCCAAGGCCGGTCGGCCGTCGGAAGAGAAACGGAAAGGGACAATACGGATGGGAGAGCGACAAGAATACGAAGCTGCATGATTTGTTTTAGCTGGAAAAAGGGATGCGGAAGTAGGAAAAAGGACATAGTCCTCGGATGGAGAATGGGTGAAACGGGAGCACGAATGGGAGCACATGAGTGGAGCAGGCAATCCGCGTCCCCATGTCAGATCTAATCTTGTATAAACTTCCGTTGGTCCCGTTGTCATATGAGGCCCAACAAGAATATGAGGAACCCCTTCCAAATGAGATGTTAGATAGGATTCATAAGCACACAATGTCTTCCGACCAGATCTCGCTGTATGATCGGATCTGGGAATCACTAGGAAAACTCAACTTCTTGACTCATCCACCACCCATCTTCTCATCAATGTTGAGGACCTAGCCTAAGTCCTCGCAAGCACATCTGAGGAAGTTGATGACATGGACGAGGAGGTCGGTGAGTCCTTGGACAGCCCACCAACGGCCACCTCTCCCGCGGGCAAGTGGACATCGACCTAAACCTAAGACATCTATATGGTAGAGACAGTCGACCATAACAACGGTTGAAGTAGAAAGCCTCTAAGAGTTCTCGATCGCAACGACCACGGCATCTTGACTGAGTCGCTTAGCAACCTTAATCACGATGAGTTAAACTAAGTTTGGTCGGCACGCCCGGAAGATAACCAGCAAGAAGCAACACTTCCATGAAGACCCACATTACCTAGAAAACCGATGGAACAAGCTCTTCCAGTTCTAAGAGGTGCTTAAAGCCAAGATGAAGCAGGTGACCACCAATAAAGCACTACCAAGCTACTACCAGAAGGGGTGGAGGTCACCGGAACTATTGCACCTGATGATATCTTTCTTGGTGCAGAGGTGCTTTATCGAGAGACCAAAGGGATCAAACTCGGTAGAAACAAGATTCTCAGTGGTTAACTTACAGATGGAAATATGTTTTTTTCTAAGGTCAGGGGTAACTAGAACAATATTAAGACAGTACAAATCATTAGGAGTACAAAGTGCGGTGTGACCGGTGCAAGTGATGGGAAGTGCATGACCATTGTTGACGATGACATGTGGATAAAGAGAATTAGAGGGAAGCATATATGAATTGTTACAATGATTGCTGGTCATGTGACCAGAAGAGCACGACTCCATGTACCACTCATTTCAAGGTATTGGTGCTAGGGATATGGTGTTGAAATCCTGCTTTAGTGATCCTTTTTCGAAGGATGGAGGCAGAGTAGAATATGCCAGTGCAGATGGTGGCGCTCCCGACAACATTTATATGGGTGGTGTAGGAGTTCATGTTGAACATGACACTAGCAATGGGGTGTCATAGGGCCAGGAAGGCGGGAGCAATAGCATAGCATGATGTGCTTGGCCATGCCAAGAAGGGATGGTTGCTGAGGCTGACATGGTCACATTTGGATGGCAAGCGCAAGGGTGGCAGCGGTGACCTCCTCCTGGGACGCGATCTCTTGTAGGGAGGGGGCCCAGAGAGTTTCAAGAACCCTAATTAGATACCATGAAGGCAATAGGAATTGTTGCACTTAGATTGATTGGATCCTGTAATAGGATTATAATATAGTCCAAGGAGGTTACAGAACATTAGGCGTGGGGTTTTGTCTCCCGATTCAATTGCTAGTCACAAGGAAATTCTACTTCTGTTGGCGAATATTATGGAGCAAGAGGAGATCTTCTAGCTCCAAATAGGCATGACATAATGGTTGTTACATGGAGATAGAAACACAAAGTTTTTCATAATGTGGCCACAACAAAAAAGAAACGAAATTGTATAAAGAAGCTGCTCGATGAAACGGGAGTGTGGCGTCAAGGTACGGCTGAAATTAGTGACCATATTATGCAGTACTTTTCTGGTTTATTCACAGCTGAAGTTGATGCTCCTGATCCGAATATCTTGCCATCAGTTAAAAAGAATAGTAACACATGACATGAAGAATGTTGTGCTAGCTCCTCATTCGGCCGAAGAATTCAAGAAGACACTGTTCGATATTGCTCCCTGCAGTGCCCGACGAACAGTAGTCTACAACTTCATGTCGCAGTAGTCTACAACCTCCTTGACTTTGTGTCCTGGTAGTAAAACTCAAGTTCATGCAATAGGGCTTGATGTATTCTTGACACCTCACATTCCTAAATACTACATGCATATTTGTAATTGACCAAGGAATGGACGAGAAGTAGGACACGTCCGAGTAAGGGAAATTTCCCGGTTAACTATAGGTGTCTACTAGTGAGTGAGATGTGATGAGATGGTAGAGGAGAATAAATATATAGAAAGAAAGTCATGTGAAGTATGGTGCAAAGTTCTTGGTAGGCCGAGCTTCACGTTTTTATAATTTATCTTATGGAGTACTGATTGCTACTGGATTATTTGAAGTACACATTGCTTACTAACGTGGCAATCAAAAGTATTTGATTGGCATAAATGATCTGTACATGTTGAACTACAAAAATGAAGAGGCGCATATCTAAATCAGTTAATAGACAAGTAACATGGCATGGCAATAGTTTGGAAGTGTTGCCGCAGCAAACCTGATATTTATGTTGCCATCATCCAATCCAACACAGAGATTGTTCTGAGCCATGACAATCGGGTATTGCTTCAATACAGTTGAGCAGATGTGCTCATGTCCATTGAGTAGGCGTTTCTAATACTTGTCATCACTATCAATCTTATCAATGTGCACAACTGTATATATTATGTACACTTAAACGACATCTCAGGTTATGACAAGTGATTACATACATAATTGTACGGAAATATTATTTGAAGCTTGTTCAGTGTGCCAATTTTGGCTACATAATTGTACCAAAATATTATTGAAACCTTTTTCTGTTGAATAGTGTGCCATTTTTGGCTACATAACTTTACTGAAATATTATTGAAACCTTGTTCAGTGTGCCAATATTCGTTACGCATACAACACAATATTGACATTAAAATTATGCATCATTACATAGCTAGCATAGCCATTGCACCTCACAAACTTTCCAATATAGCCATTACGACCATGTCCAACCATACTCCGTATATGTCTCAGAACATGTTGCTGCACCTCCTTTCCCCTTGCAATATAAATTATATTTGTATAGTCTGGACCTCGTCCTACCATTCTAATTTATTGATATGGATTCATCAAATTGTACGAATTCCTGATCCGACTGGACGGCACGATGTGCTAGGAGGCTGACAAAGCACCCAGATTGTTCCTGCAAGACGCGTGCAGAAATCCCAGTAGCAGGATACAAAAATGACACTAGATTACTCTATAGTTCTGCTAAAAGGTATTACAAGCTCAATGTCAGTCGGTCTAAACAGTATGGTAGTATGTAAAAAATCCATAACGATGCAAGTCAGTCCAAATAGCTCGATGAGGATGACAACTTATAAAGCATGATCAATAAAATGATGAACATGAAACATTCCTCAGCATTTCTTCAAGCTATGCTTACCTTATAAAGTGACTAATGGAAGACTGCATCTATATTCGACCCCCGCCAAGAGAAAAGAGAGAATAATTGTTGTTATCCTCAAAGACCTGCTGCTACTGATTTTCTTACCCAGTACACTAAGCAATTAGGTGTAGTTAATTCACATATGACACGCTAGCGTGCTGCCGATGGATAGTGTAGACTTTGCAGCAGTTGATTGGATGACATTGAAGGATCAAACGGATTTCCGAAGTTTCACTAAAAAACACCTCTGAAACATAGAGATCCATCAAATAAGATGGTTTTATCAGGAGGAATAGAACTAATTAATTAGGAACCTAGTTAGGAACAATGTATAAGTATGTAGAATGCCACACATTTTACACTTTCTCGAAAAGGATGAAAGCCCCCGGCCTCTCCATCCGAGTCTCATAAAAATCACATCATTCCGGCAATTCCATACAACCCAAATTAATGCGCACGCGATTCGAATATGCACCGCTGTTTTAGGCTCATCTCCATCTAATCACGTCCCAAATAGTGTGGTAGTCCTGTTAGGAGGACTGACGTTAAAAGCCACATGTACATTGTGCCATAAACGTCAACCGAGTACTGCCCCCTATATTGTCAAGGGATAGAAAGATACAGGAGTTCCGGTGGTAGAAATATTTCTCGCACCTCTCAATCCTAGCGAAGATGTGTGTGTGCGCGCGCGTGGATGTTTACAAAATGGATCAGCTGTCGAGGTAGTGTGATATGATTTGATTTATCGCAACAAGTACGTAGGAGGGTAGAACAACATACCAAGAGAAGGTCAATCCTAAATAGACCTGACTATGTTGGCTGGTAGAGGCCTGATGGGTGCTTCTGTTGAGATACATAATGTGGAACTGACTGAGGTCGGTGAGATATAATGCAAACTCATCATTGAGAGTTGCATATAAAATGTTGAGATGAGTGACGATGTTCCTAGTAGTGTAGTATTCTACAACTGCTTCACAATCGAGATTTTAAGTGTGTCCTTAGTATTAAAGTTTCTTGTCACCGCCGAGACCACCCTCGATACAGCAAAGTCCCGACCACCGAGACGTTGCATTCCGTTCCGCTTCGGCCTCCTCGGTGGTTTCTCCAACAGCATCTACTTCTGTGGATGGGTACTCGCCAGTTGGGATGACTTTATAAGACACCAGCGGTCGTGTTCCGACGCTGCGCATCCCATAACAACATCGACACTCCTCTGCCACTACCGGCGGCGCCTCCTCAACTTGAACCAGGCCATCTGGGCCACCCGTGTCGACCGCCCAGGTGCACCGATGCATGCTCCATGGCTCATCAATTATATCTACGCAGTACAAGAGAATTGATATTACATTGAAGTGCTATTACTAGTACCACACATATATTGTACAGATTTACACTCAGATAAGTGAAGTATGCAGGCATGATTAATTGGCTTCTTGATCGTACTGAAACCTCTACATTTTGGACTTAATTGACAGGATGCATTCCAATACTGAAGTACACGTCCATAAATATATAATACACCTGGTTGATGACGGATTATTTTCGTATGCAAGACAGCCACATGGAGAATAGAGAGTTTGATGTTTAGATTGGTTCGTTCAATGGCACGCAACAAGCATTGATTACAATATAGTATGCTCTACGCATGGAAGGCGTTGCTGATTATAACAAGATTAGGCTGAACCATCTATGCTAAACTAAAAGAGAACACAAAATCTTAAGCTCGTATTTGTTGTCAGATTTATTCACTAGCGTATACGGAGCCAAAATGAGCAAGCAAATAATACCGTGCAAGTAAACTTTTGACTTGATGAGCGACGTTCAACACAATGAGCTGATGGAGTATATTCACAACCACGTAAAGAGTCAATCCTTCAATTATCGTTCTCGTGAATATTCTCCCACCAACATGATGCGACAAATCATGCACCTATAGCTCCCGCTCATAAGTGCCAGAACATACTAGTTTTACCGATGGATAGCGTGTTCGTTGATAACAGAAAACTCACAGCCACTAATAAACATGAAAAACTACGCTGTCCAGTCAGTCACCAACGTAGATAGGCCACGGGTCTGCTGATTTGTTCGCATGATGCATGTCAATCTTGTTATGCCCCAGTTATCCTCCAATGATGTAGAGCTACATGAGCTCTGGTGGTAGAAATATTTCCGGCACCTCTCAATCCTAGCAAAGATGTGTATGCGTGCCCGCGTGGATACGTAATAGCAGAAGATAAGAAAATGGATCAGCTGTCGCGAGGTACTGTGATAAGAAAATGGATCAACAAGTTGGAGATGGAAGAACAACATATAGAAAACAGCTCATTCCTAACTAGGCCTGACTATGTTGGCTAGGAACAGAGAGGCCTGAGGGGTGCGAGATATATAATATAGAACTGCTTGAGGTTGGTGAGATATAATCCAAACTCAACATTGAGCCTTGCACATAAAACGTTGGAGTGACGACGTTCCTAATACCGTAATCCACAACTACTGCACAATCGAGATTTTAAGTGTTTTCATAGTATAAAGTTTTCTTGCACCGCCGAGACCGCCGTTGTTACAACAATGGCCCCATCCTCCCAGATGTGGCATTCGGTTCCCCTTCGGCCTCCTCAGTGGCTTCTCCAACAGCATGTACTGCCGCAGATGGCTATTCGCCAGTTTTCACCTCAAATTGGGACACCTCTATATGACACCAACGATGTGCCGCAGCGTGTCCCAATGCTTCCGCATCCCCTAACACCACCGACACTCACGGCTCTGATGCCGCCACCTCTCCTGTTGTATCGTGTCTCCTCCGCCACTAACGGTGGCGCCTCCTCGACTGCAAGGTTGGCCTCTTTACCACCTGTGCCGACTTCCTAGCTGGCCCCGACGCATGCTATATGGCGTTGTCCTTCTAGAACGATTGTCCACACCATGGCCACGCGTTCTCGCCAAGGCGTCATCCATGCGAAGGCCCTATATGACAATACCAACGTTGGCATCACCGCCTCGATGCCTCTTACTTGTAGTGCCCGTGCTGCACTATGTGATCTGACATGGTCTGCAGCAATGAAGGAAGAGTTTGACGCGCTACAAGAAAACCTCACGTTGACCCTCGTGTCATTCCCCGTGATGCAAACATCGTCACGCACAAGTGGGTTTTCTGGCATAAGCCCAAACCGGAAGCTTCCTTGTCGCAGGAGGCACAAGCGGACTGCTCCGCTCAAATAACTCTTTGGTGTTCCATCTGTCCCAAGTTGCGTCAAATACCTCGTCGTTGTTGCGGATGACCCATGGCGCCGGAGCGAGTGAAGTCTGTTTAAAACATTAAGGTCGAGTTCATCCTAAATGAACCCTCACCACTAAATCCCTGAAATCTATAGCCTGTACTCACTGATCCCGCACGATGAGCAGAAGCTTGCTGCTGGTTGCCGGAAGAAGTGGACTGGCTTGGACCGCCACATTTGGGCTTGTGTTTGTGTAATTTGTGTTTGAAACAATGATGCGAAGGAAGGCACGTACGTGCGTCCTATATCTATATCACTATATGTACGCTCGATCTGGCTTGGCCAATGCATGCAGGATGAAATATTATCAGGATCAGTGTTGCTTGACCAATCAGAATTTCATTTTTCTACGTTCTCGTCGAAATAATCTTGAAGTTATAGATGATTCTTGTTCAGAGTCCTGTTCCTTCGTAGAGACATTTTATCCACGATCGATGATGCACGCGTGCATTGATTGCTAGCTAGACATTGCATGCATGTATGCCTTATTTTTCTGTGTTTACACATGCGTACTGTGTTTGGGCATGCGGTCTATACATGCATGCAAAGAGAGTCTTGGCTCAGTGGTTGGGCATGCGGTTGTGCAGCCTAGCGGCCCGAGTTTAATTTCTAGAATTGACAGGTGATGCATAAGGGTTTTCCCCCGTTTGTTGAGGATCAAGCTTGGTGTATGGTGTAACCTCTCGTCAAAAAAATATCTTAATACTCATTTAAAAAATTCCGAGGACCATGTTTATCTGTGTACTCATACTAAAATGGATGTATGCATCCCTGATTAGTGCAGAGGCCGGGAAGTGAAAATCTCTCCCATTTTTTTCCCAGGTGACGGTATAAGACCGACTGATTCGCCTTTTTGGAAGGGACTCATGCGGAAAGCAGCCTTTTTCAATAGGACAAAATTTGTAGTTGGCAATGATACCTCCACAAGATTCTGGGAGGATACATGGTTAGGGGAGACGCCTCTTGCAATCCAATATCCTTCTCTCTGTAATATTGTTCAGCGAAGAGACGCTTACATTGCAACAGTATACTACAGTCAAATCGTCTTAATATTCAATTCAGGAGGACGCTAGTGGGGCACCGTTGGGAAGCTTGGCTCCCTCTTGTGAGAAGATTGATGGAGGTCCAACTCTCTCAACAACCAGATCAGTTGCGCTGGAAACTAGCTAAGAATGGGAAGTTTTCGGTTATATCCATGTATTTGGATATTGTCAACGCTAGCGTCACTCCGACAGAGGTCAGGGAGCATTTGGTTACTGGATCTATCCGATGGAAGACGGTAGCTCGGGTTATATTCAACCGGTTTGGATGGCGGTCATGTAATTGGACAGGTGTTTAGTTTTCTATCTGTTTTATTTGCCTGCCGGTTGTGGCTGTCCGGTTTGTTGCTTTTGTGCTCTGTGTTGAGCACAACCTTTTTGTTTGAGACTACGAGATTTTTGTTGGATCTTTTGCTTATTAATAATATGACCGTATGCATCGCTTTGATGCAGAGGCCAGGGCAAACCCCCTTTTCGAAAAAAAACACATGCATACTGGGGCTGTAGAATTGCAAACTGGCCGCTTTGCATGTACTAGTATCCAAGAGCTCGATCGATGTGGCTATCAGATCGAAGCCACCTCCTTCCAAGCGTTCATGCGTGTGGCCGACACACTCGCCCAGGACGCGCACGAGAACCACGTATGCTACCTTGCTACCTGGTTTGCATAAGCTCACGCAAGTGAGAAAGGGAAGAGGACAGATAGATGAGGAAAATGGAGATGACATGTAGGCCTAGGTTATCAGTGAGAGAAATGAGTGATCCCGACGGGGATTGTGCTTACAAACAGGTTTAGGGTTTGTTTTCGGTTAAAAACAATCAGTATTTCAGAGGATAGTGTATGAACTTCTGGGATTACGAAAAAAGGATCCCCCTCCTCCCGCTTTATATTATAAAGCAAGAACCACTTACATCCAAAGCATCGATACAAACGTATACCACACATTTCCAAGGCGAGATACAAGAAAGCCGGGCAACGAAACACACCCTCAACGACAACCAAACACCTACAAAATGTGCAAAAACGGAGCCGCTTAGCGGTGACGGAGACCACCAAGATCAATCGTCCGGGAGGGTGTGTGACGAACCACGCCGGACCGAGGGCTCCAAGACGATGCCTCCAAGAAGGGTACGACCACGGAATGTCGCCACCGTCCGATTCGAAGATCAAGTTTTCACCCGGAACGAGACGAAGGAGAGGGAGCACCACGACGGAGCGTACAAGGAGGTACACGACATCCGCGAATGCCGCCACCGTCGGCCAGTGCACGAACTGGATAGGTGATGAACCCCGGTGTTTCAATCCCTTCGTCGCGTCCCCGATCCTCAGTACTGTGCTGTAGCATTGCAAACTGGCCGCTTTGCATGTACTAGTATCCAAGAGCTCGATCGATGTGGCTATCAAATCGAGGCCACCTCCTTCCAAGCGTTCATGCGTGTGGCCCACAAACTCGCCCAGGCCGCACACGAGAACCACAGATGCTACCTTGCTGAATGGTTCGCATGAGCTCTTGCAAGAAAGAAAGGGAAGAGGACAGGTAGATGAGGAAAATGGACATGACACGTCGGCCCATGACTGGGATTGTGCTTACAAACAGGTTTAGGGTTAAAAATGATCAGGGTTTCAGAGGATAGGGTACAAACTTCCAAGATTTGAAGGCGAGGGCTCGTTTACGACTAGCTCTACAATCTTAAGGTTTAAATCATACTTAACTCCGCCAGAGCCAGTTTATGGTCCCGACTTCCACGGCCCATCACCGATTAGGGTAATCACCTTGTCCTCTTTGTCCCGATTTGCTGCTACGCCAACGTAGGGTTAGGGACTCCGGTGCAGCGTTGGCTCGTCAATGACTGCGGGCTAAAGTTGATACACTGATATGTTATGGAAATCTCATGAATATGGTACATACGTAGCATGCACCCTACTTGAGTGTCCCAAACTAAATGTTGTTATCCAAAACAAAAATCTGCTCTACTTCCATTTAACTTATTACTAGCAATATGCCCCTATGTTGCAACGGAACCAAAGTAGAATAGTACTTGTTCACAAACTCGAACGAAAACACTCTTGTTTTGATATACATATATCACTAAAAATATATTACGTTTCACTCAAAATATATTTCTCAGGCTGTTTCGATGAGGTGAGAGAGGGACGTAGTTGCTTTCAAGATAATAAGGGGTTTTCTGCAAATTGGAGCAGAGAAATGGGCTATTGTTGCAAAAATGCCAGAACTTACCTCACAACCGTTAGATGCGGATCTAATGGTCAGAAATGACGGATGGCAGACGCACCATCATCACCAACTAAGTCTTTTATAGGAGTAGAAATGTGCTTTGCTGAAATACAATTGAAACAGTCGTTACTATTCTGTGTTACGTGGCCCAAAATTATGTAATTTTCACACTGCTTTGAGAGGGAGACATGCATGTTGGACCATAACTTCTAACATGAAACAAAATAAGAAGGGCCACTAAACAGATGATAAAAACATGAAAGTGCAGCGCTCAAGTGGTTTCGTCAGGCGAAGAAAAAACAAAGCACAAAAGTGGATCAAAGGCAAAGAACAAAAAGGATAATGAAGGCATCGACCAAGTACAACGAATGGCTGAAGAAGTCCATGCCTCTAAGTATGACAAACGAACGGCCACCACGAAGCAAAGCTAAATGGAAGAGTAACCCGGTCACCCTAACACATAGCACATTCTCTAAATGAGGTATAAACTGGAGCATGGCGACAGCATCAGACGAGCTAGGCCTCTTACTTCTAGATATTTTGACACATGAGGGTAGGGTATAATCCTGAGGCCTCTCATTTCCAGATAGTATGTCTTGTTATGCCAATACCAACGTTGCCATCACCGCCTTGGTGCCTCTTCCTTCTAGTGCCCGTGCTGCACTATGTGATCTGGCATGGTCTGCGGCAATGAAGGAAGAGTTTAACGCGCTACAAGAAAACCTCACATAGACCCTCGTGCCATTCCCCGTGGTGCAAACATCGTCACCCACTAACCCACAAGTTGGTTTTCTGGCATAAGCCCAAGCCGGACTCCGCCTTGTCGCAGGAGGCACATGCAGGCTGCTCCGCTTAAATAACTCTTTGACGATCCATCTGGTCCCAAGCCATGTCAAATACCTCATCGTTGATGCGGATGGCCCATAGTGCCAGAGAGAGTGAAATCTGTTTTAAACCTTGAGGTTGTAGAGCTCATCATAAATGAGCCCTCTCCTCGAAATCCCTGAAGTCTATACCCTGTACTCACTGATCCCGGTCGATCTCGACCCAGAACCAGTTTGGCGCATAGGGATCGATCTTTACTCTTACAACACAGGTTCACATGTCACGTCCATCAATCCACTACTGCCCTCCTGCCCGCCTCCCCCTCCCCTAATATGCAATTGATCTCCCTTCACGCCACAGCAGGACAGCTCGCTGTGCGTGAACGGCGGCAGCACGTCGATGGTGGAACACCTACTGCAGTTGTTAACCGTAGTGGAGAGGCCAGGGACGCAAGGCCGCCGCCAAAGATGGCCGCGCCCATGCCGTTGTCGCTCACCCCGGTCCTGCCGGTCCTGCAATCGCTCTGGAGGCAAAGCGCGAATGAGTTGGACACCTTCTGCGTGCTGGCCACCTGGCTCGGTAACGAGGCGCTGGAGCGTGCGAGCCCGGTCACACCAATTGGAGCATGAGGCGGCGACCCAGGAGGTGGGCGGTGGCGGCGAAGGAGATCGGGGACAACGGGTTGGTGCCGTCGATGCAGTTGGCGGAGAGCGTCACGTGATGGCCGGCGCGGAGAGGTCGAGGACCATCGACCAGCTGGTGCTGAGTGGCGCGATGTAGAGCGCCGTGGCCGCGCCACACTAGGTGATCGTCGTGAGCAGAGGCTTGCTGCTGGTCGCCGGAAGATTTCGGCTTGTGTTTGTGTAATTTGTGTTTGAAACGATGATGCGAAGGAAGGCACGAACGTGCGTCCTGTATCTACATCACTATATGTACGCTCGATCTGGTGTGGCCAATGCGTGCAAGGTGAAATATTATCGCGATCAGTGTTGCTTGACGAATCAGAATTTCATTTTTCTACCTTATCGTCGATCACGTCGTCAAAGTTATACTAGACGATTCTTGTTCAGAGTCCTGTTCCTTCCTAGCGACATTTTGTCCAAGATCGATGATGCACGCGTGCATTGATTGCTAGCTAGACATTGCATGCATGTATGCCTTCTTCTTTTTCTTCTGTGTTTACACATGCGTACTGGGCTGTAGCATTGCAAACTGGCCGCTTTGCATGTACTAGATATTTTGACACATGAGGGTAGGTATGATCCTGAGGCCTCTCATTTCCAGATAGTATGAATGATGTTGAGCTTCAAGTCAGAAGATTATGACAGAACATGTATCACCTCTTTCCAAGCTAGCTAGTTGCGCAATTGACAAGCGGGTTCGAGGAGTATCCATAAGGGGAGAGGATGATATTTTGAGCTTTTATATGTAGTGTGGAACTGAACATAGTGGGTGGAAATCCTATCTCAAATGAATGAAAGCTGTACATTACACGAGGGAACTGAATGGACCAACTAAATAAAAGATAACTACCATTCAGATTGGAAATGACATGGTTGATCGATGGTACGCACATATCCAATGGGCCAGATCACCATATATCTTTTCTAAAGAGTGTTCTTTTTTCTTGTCTGCCAAAAGCTCTTTTAAGATGCTTTGTTGGACTAGAAGAAAAAGTACAACCAAATCTAAGACATTGATTGATGGTGACATAATAACCTGTTTAAGAAAATTAATTATAGCAACATGAAAATTAGCAGCCCGTATAAAAACAAGGCTCGCGCTAAAAAATTCTTGATCAAATGAAAGAAACAAATTTCTTATACAATGAATGCAACGGGTTCTGATAAGGTAACAAAGATAAGTGCGCCATGTACTCTCCAACTACTAGAATAGTCTATGTTGTGGCGCCATGCAAAAAAAAAAACATGAAGTTGTGGCACATGGAGCCGCAGGACTAGCTATTCATTGAGCAAGCACCAGCCAACGTAAATGTTGCATGATGCTTGTGTAGTTTTACCAGCAAGAAATTTTCCTGGCACATCCTGTTCCAGGCATAACCATATACTGATCTGCCAGACCAGCCTAGTTCTCACCCCCAGTGAAACGATTACTGGGTTGGAGGAAGAGGAAATAATATTATAAGGGCGACCAAAACCATTCTATGTTGGGAAAGAATACACCACACATGTGGCAGTAAAAGAGCAGAAATGAGCTGATTAGATGTATAAAAAATGAATCAACCCCAGAAATGAAATGTGATCAACACATGATAGACAATAACAAATGTAAATGACATGTCAGGGAGCTCTTGCTTGCAAAAAGAATATATATCAGGGAGCACAAAAAGAGCAGCAAACACAGTGATGTTCTGAAACATACCAATCTCTGATGAACACTTTGACACAACACTGCAGCAACGTTGAAAACCAATGCAATAGCAGCGCTAGAATTCCATGTACGCTCAAACATTAGCTGATGGTTCTAGGAAAAGCTTAGCCAATAGCAGGACAACTACATACACAGCTGACATGACTTATAGCAGCTTTTAATAAGGTATATAAACCATCTAGGACCTAAACATGCCGAATCAACGGGTTTCATGTGGCAGACATACATGTCGTCAAAAACCCAAATGATGGCTAAGCAAGTGACCTGGACAAACAGAAGTGAAGTTTAGTCGCCATCCTTGCACTCCAAACCAGCAGTCTGACACAAAATAAGACCCCATAATGCAGATTAAAGCCTGCTAAATAGATGAATGATGAACCGCTGTTGTTAGATGCAATACAATACAATCATATAAATTTTCGGTAACTAGTAGAAGTTATATGGTCAAAAGTTGAATGTACAGTTTGGGTCAAGTGCTTCAGTTCAGAAATGTGCAGAATTGCACAAACCTTTTTAAATAATTTAACCAAGTACCCATGTGATTTCACTTCAAGAGACGACAAACTACTGGGCCTAATTGTTGGGAGCATTCACCTTAAATTAAGAAGGACTGTAAGTTTTTTTATGTACAAAGGAGCACTGCAGTATGAAGATGCTAATCTGCAATCAATCATGAAGGAAGTAAGAAATGAATGCCGAGGTGAATGACCAGAAATATAGAAGATAGTTATTAATGTACAAGGAATAAATCTATATTATGGGGAAATAGGAAGTAGCATTTCCAAAGTGAGTTTATAAGAATATTTCAATCAATAATATGCTGCTGCTTTGTTTTATCTGTATGATACTAGAGACATCAATTAAGCAAGGTAAGAAACAAATACTTTTTTTCTAAGATTAGCAACTAGAATATCATCAAAGGATCAATAAGTCTAAGTGCTTATGAGGATTATAATGGGCAGAATATATCTTGGTTGCAGCAGCATTAAGGACTGTAAGCTCAAGTAAAAAGAATCACAAAGCATAGTAGCATGAAACAAACACCTATGTCACATTGCAATGCAAAATGCAAATAGGAAAAGGCTGAGAGCAAGCTTACAACATTAAATTGTTGGTACGGACAAGGATGCTGGGAAACCAGCATACAGGTGCTCTTCGTAAGTCTTGTCCGCAAACCCACAGAACCGCTCAAGCTGGAGAGTCTGGAGATTCAATGAAAAACCATCCGTTTCTTTACCCTCTGCCGAAGGTGATGTCAAGAGCAGGTCTTTTGGAATACCTTGCAGGAGCAGGTATCCCCCAGCTACACCCACGATTCTATAGTGCCGATATGATAAAGGCAAGGAGATCATCGCCTTTGCTTGCCACGAGTTTGCGCGGTCCCCATCATTTCGCAGTATGCCATACCAAAGGTGAAAGATACACCACCTTGTTTCTCATCAAAATCGTCGAAGATAGTAAATATCCCAAGTCTTCCTTTAGCTCCCTCCCCAAAGGTCATCTCATACTCTTCGGGCCAGGGCTCAATGGGTAGGTTGACAACAGAGAACTCCATCCTGTCTGTGTCGAGCATGAGCAATTTGTTCCCCGGGAAAAATGCCCGACAAAAAGATCGACGGCAATAGTAGCGCCTTGAGGCCCAATATATCTCAGATCCGGAATCAAATGCAACAGTACGCCATTGTCCGGCACCTCGAGAGAAGACGAAGAGAACCAGCTTGGTTTTGCATCGCGCCAAGCACATCACTCTGAAGGATACACAGTCATCCTCATCCTCGGCAGGAGGCGCAAGGAAGTAATCCACATCCGTGATATCTGGCTCATGGACTAATGCAGTTAGGTCGTCAGGGATGACAGGCAGCACAAGGTAGACACGGAACAATGGGTCGCAGACGGCGAAGTCTCTTAGCAATTTGCTGCCGCCCCAAGGGTAGATGCTTCCGGCGGGGACGCCAGCGAGGAGGACGCGGCCGTCATGAACGTCGGTTATACCCCACCGCTCGCGGGATGGGAGGAAGGAGCACCAGAAGTCGGCCCCGGCGTCGGCGTAGGCGCAGGCGGCGGCAGCGGAGGGGTGGGGCGGCTGGGCAGGTATGAACGGGAGGTCGAGGATACCTAGGAGGGGCGGCGGGTGGAGAGCACGGAAACGGCGGCGGAAGGCGTGGCCGGCGACCACGCGGCGGAAGGAGACGCAGGCCATGGAGGCGCGGGCGAGGTCTGCGGCCGTGGGGAGCCGGAGGAAGATCTCCTCGAGGAGCTCGTCGAGGATTGGCTGCTCCGGCAGCGCGGCCTGTTGGAGCGGTGACTGCTCCGGCGGCCGCATTGGGGGTGGAGGACTGAGATTGGGGATTTGGGGTTTGAGGGATGGCTTCGGCGCTTCCGGAATTAATGCCTGACTGGAAAATGAGCTAGTGCTATCCAGTTTTTTTTCTATCCATATTAAATTATTGAAAAATGTAGCACTATCATTTTCTTCTTTTTACCTAGGCCACAAATGGTCAAATTATTTTAGGAAAATTTACATGGATATAAGTTTCTAACAATACCTATGTGCATGATTCTTTGTGAAAATTTCAAAGATTACAAATACGTTGTTTGGTATAGGTTTTCTAAAGAGAATTCTTCTGTGTCCAGGTTCCAATATTTATCTTCTGAAATTATTCTAATCTTTTGCGGTTAATAATTAAGGTAAGAAACTCCAATAGAATTACCGTGTTTTTGTTATTTTCTATGGACAATAGGATATAAATTACAGTATATTTGCATCAAATGATTCGGCATTAAGAAAATCTTGAGTTATTCTTTAAATCCTCCTATGTTTCCTTAACACAGCCTTTTCAACATGTAGCTATTTTGAGTGTTAATTGTGTTCAATAGCATGCACGTATAAATTCACCAGAACTAGGTTGTTGCATGAGTATTGTAGCTGATCTTCAATTTGTGAGATATGGTCGACTACCTCTATACTCATCCATGCTCTTCTAGTTAATCATAATCTACTGATAAGGTGCCATCCACAACTAGTTGAAATCCGGGAAGCGGTCTAAAACAAGCAAGGTGTTATGTGGCCTCCCATGCAATGGCTATAGCTATTCCTGACAACTCTTATTCCTTGGTGGATGTCTTATAATGTAGTAGCAAAATGTGGACTTTACAGTAGAGAGCACGAGATCCTGATCCCATATATAGAAACTCCAAAATGGTTCATA
Source organism: Triticum dicoccoides (assembly GCF_002162155.2). NCBI lineage: Eukaryota > Viridiplantae > Streptophyta > Magnoliopsida > Poales > Poaceae > Triticum > Triticum dicoccoides. Next base: position 16,453,685 of record NC_041389.1, on the reverse strand, counting down.
TATAGACAGTATGATTGATTTTCAAAATAGGATCCGATGGTAGTGGGGGAGAGGTCCGGGGATGGGGGATGTTGTTTTGTGAAGAATATGTGATGTGTATGTAACTTCTGGGTCAAGAATTGATAACAAATGCACCCGCGGTGTTAATTGCATTACTACTTTTCTCCTTCTAAGAGAAGGTACATACCACAAAGATGGTTAGAGGCAACATCTAAGCGATAGAAAGTCCCACCAACATGTTATAATGGGGTTGAAGTACATGTCAAGATTGCTAGCATTTGGAGTAAAATATTGTCTCAGTTCCATCAATTGCCACACTAACAGTTGAAGATATGTCTTCACCTGCTCCTGTTGTTGCTTCTCTGGCATTCTAGCATTTGAACTGTTGGTTTAGTCTAGGTGGCTGTCAGCACGTAGGCAGGAGTAATCTTTGGTGAGTTGTATGGCTGGTGACTCACTATGAAAATCTTGTAATTATTCCTGCTTCCAAATGCCTTAATGAAAATGACAAGGAACCTAGGCTGATTGTTCTTGGAAAAAAAGGTGAAAGGAAATTTTATTACCTCAATATATATATATCGCGCGCGCGCACACGCACACGCACACGCACAAACAGGGCCGGTTCTGATATTTCGGGGGCCCAGGGCGAAATTACAGCCAGGGGCCCCTACTATAAAGATCAAAATAATAATCTCATTTTTTTAGTTCATTCCTTTACTTAACTTATTATTGTCTATTGTTCCAAAATAAAAAAAAATTGTAAGTGGTGTATTCCTTTACTTAATTAGACAAATCGAATACCTGATAGAGGGCAAACATCAAGATGAAAGATTTATAAAGTTTAAAAGCTTCATTTGCAACAATAAAAGATCATTTACCTACCCGATGGCTATGGGAGTCTGAGTGGCTTTATTATATAACCATGCTTGGATTGAAGTTATGCGTGTAAGAATAACTGAGACCTTCTTCTAATTTTTAAGTTAAATTTGCAGTCATGATGATTTGGAGAGAGAATGTAAAGACCGACAATCGAACACATGGCAGGCAATTTTTTTAATAGATAAGGCGATTGGTGTTGTGTTGACAAAGTACAGATTGAAGTAAGAAATAGAGCAACGGGCACACGAAATCAAAATTTTGTACTGCATCATATGCGAGACCTTCTAAGATCTGACTGCTGCTGCACCATATGAACGTGACCAACTAGAAAGAGGAGGTTAGGGATGACCTTATAAGTTGGGTGGCTTCGTCTTGCACATGAGAGACATGTCACGAATGTGGGATAAAACAACGGGCCCGTGGAACTGGAGAAAGACCAGCCGGCCGCATGGCAGAGAGCGATCTACATCGGCGACGCGTCTCACGATCGGGGCCCTCAGGGGAATAGTATCGTCGCGGAGCGGCGAACTCGTGATGGAAAGAAGGAAAACATGACTACTCGTGGACTACGTGCGTCTAGGTCGCTGCCTCCTTATGGTCTGGGCCATGGGCTCCTTGCGGACCCTGGAGGGGGCCCCTAGATTTCGGTGGCCCTGGGCGGCCGCCCCCCTGCCACCCCCTCAGGGCCGGCCCTGCGCACAAACTCATGAGTGCCTATGTGAAATAACCATCTGTGTATAAACATTATTGTCCAATTCCCATATTACGCCGCCACCCATGTTGGGTAAAGACACCCCTGACCACTTTCTCCATACGCGCGCGCGCCCACACAGATGTGCTAGTCGATCCACCACTGTGAGATATTTCCGTTGTGTAAGTCGCCAAGCTCCTTAATTACTAGCGCATGCCAGCGCTACTACTAATCATGGAAGAGGGAGCGTGAATTTTGCCTGGTGATTGGTTGAACTCTCCCATATTGCACATTGGAACATCTTCTTCGTATGAACATTTGGGCTTGTGGAGACCAAGGAGTGTGCCAACTTGTGGGGTGCCCTTCAGCCGGTGCTCGCGGATTATCCAAACACCGCATCCTGGCGGTTGAGCCTAAGGGAGATCTCTTTTGGTTGCTCAACATATCATGCCTTGTGTTGACAACCATTCTTACCTAGACTATTTCGCTGTTGAAATCACCCTTGCCACAGAAAATGAAAATATTTGCTTGGCAATTGATGTTGGATTTCATCACTTCGGTGATGGAGATGATCAAGAGACACGACCGTGGGGGCGGGTTGTGCCTCCTTTGTGGTGCTCTTGAGACGGTGACAGATCTTCTTCTCGGTCTCTATAGCGAGATTGTTGGCTTCCTTTGTACCCACGCCAACCAGGCCGAGGGGAGAAGATGCCTCTTCTGGCTTATGTTCCGGGCCTATGTTGGACCTTAAGGATGACACACAACAAGATGGTTACTTGATGGGACTTTCTTAGGCGAACCTCTGACTCTATCCTGAAATTCTTGAATTTTTAAGCACTCACACCTACTTTATAGACAAGGGAATCGCGACCGGCTTGGCCACATGATGGACGCGATGACAGCTGCCGCACACCGACTTGCCTCGCCACAGGTCTCCTGAGATACCGGCTACTTGGTGGTCTTTTTTCCCTTTTTTTTCTTTTATGTTGTTTTAGGTGTGTTTGTGTTGATGCCCCATCAGACTATTATTTTCTGTTGTGCAATTAAACTTGTCTTATGGATGTGATGATTACATCATTTTTAAAGCGGGGCGAAAGACTATTTTAAGATTGGTTGGACTCTCACATGCTCCCTTAATTACCGAAGCATGCAACAACTTGCATGAAAATTCTGTTTGCGAGTCCCACATTAATTGGGTGCACTCCCTCCGGTTTTTTAATTCACATATTAGCTTTGTCTCGGATCAAACATTTTAAACTTCGACCAAGTTCATAATAAAACATGCAGAGAAAATGAAAACGAAGGGAGTGCAATGTACGTAAAGGCTCCATTGATCACTAATTGCGTTAATCACAATGACTATTGCTCCTTAGTTGCTGTGCAAAGCCATCCAGGCAAATATATCAGTCCGGAAGAAGTAGTCAGTACAATAGTAAATAATCCGTAATGGAGAAGAGGATAGAGTTTTATTAACGGCAATGATAAATCCCGAACGTTCGGATTTAAGCATGGCAACCCGAATGGTTTTTTATGGCAACTTTAGTTCACGTGAGGTTGGCAAATATTGCAATTTTCTGACAAAAAAACGAACTCGGACAAAGTTGCCATGTCTTAACAATTTAAGTTGCCATCTCGCGTCAATTAAAGTTGCAATGTAAAAACGTTCGCGGTGAAATGCTTAAAATCTGAACGTTCGGATTTTATTGGGGTCCTATTAACGGCAGTGATAAATCCCATTTGGCTGCTCACCTACGGGCCATTAGATCTTCCCCCGCATAGAACCGCCACCATAGGATCACGCTCGCCTGAAACAATTTCTCATGGATTCGGTCGTCCTCTTTCTCACGCCTGCAACTCCTGGACTTCCTCCCTGCATGCATATCATTCGCGCCCCGCACCCCGCCAGCTCACCCCATCTGTGCCGCCGTCGCACCGGAGATAAAAAACATACATCCCCCCTATCTCGTCGTCGCCATACCGGAGCTCTACTATTAGTCACTACAATTGTAGCACCAAGGGAGGCGGTTGCAGCTTCACGCACCATCGATTCCAGCATTGGATGTCTTGATTCCCTGGCATTGTGTCATCTTCCTCCCAGGCAGTGGCGGAGCATGATCAAAACACAGGGGGTTGGCAACTATGTATAAGAAGAGACAGTATGCTTGAAAAAAGCCAAGTCGTACAACAGATCTAAGAGATAATTTTGGACCAGTAAACTTGTTCGCACAAATACAATTGATATGACAAAGTAATTTTTCGTGTTTCAAAAGAAAAGAGCACACCTAATGACCAAAACAGGACAAATATTGGTGCTCAATGATTTCTTCTTCTCCTTTTGATCTCCATGGATCGAGGGATTGTGGAAGGAGTTCATTTTTTAGTGTTTTTGCTGAAGGATCCAAATCACACTCACTCCGCTAATTATAGTGATTCATTGATTCACTAGATGAGATGAGAATGTGATCACTAGCTAGCGAAGCAAAGCAGCTCTGTGCTATGCATGCGTGGGCGTGGGCGAGGCGGTGAGGTTCATCTGGCATTCATGCTGGCTGCTGCTGCGCACTCTTCGGGAGACGAGGTACTAGTGCATGCACACCTAGTGGACCAAAGGGGGGTTGTGAACTCGTGACCCTGTTTGATCTCCTCGTAGCTCCGCCAGTGCTCCTGGGCACATTGCGCATGCAGCTAACCTTACAGCAAAAAATCGCTACAGTCCCAGCAAAACCGGGCATCGGTTGTAGCATTTGGCACCTTCGGTTCCATCTCGCCTTGAGTCGGTTGTAGCATCCGATGTCTTCGGTTGCAGCTCGCCGCTGTGCTTGTTCCAGATTGCCACCCTTCCGGTTGCAGCATCCACGCGGGTGTGGTTGCCGCGGTCGCAGTATCCAACGGTTCGTGGTCACCGTGGTTCCAGCATTTGCACAACCCGGTTCCACCATCTAGCAAATGCGGTTGTAGCATTCGCATGCATGGTCGCGCTGTTCCAGCATCCGAAAACACTGTTCCAGCATTCCGTAATTATGGTTCCAGCATCGTCACATCACGGTTGCAGCTCACAGCCTTGTTGGATACAGCTCGGCACCGGCTGTAGAGCGCCGCTATGACGGATGCAGCTCCGTCAGTGTGCTAGTTGCAGTTGGCCGCCATTCATGTAGGAGATGACGACCAGTCGACCACCGTAGGGAAAAAAGGGGTGTGTGGCCAACAGCCATAGCCAGGACCTTAGCCGTGGCTCTTGGTGGAGAAGGCGAGTTAGAAAACGACGCGCTTACCGCTCGCCTGGACCTTGCCCATGGCTCCCTTTGACAGCAGCGAGGGGTGTGCCGGTTACCTGTTGGATTCTAGATAGAGAGAAAAATGAAAGAGATCAGTGCACGGTAGGTGGAGGTGTGTGAGGGGGTAAGGAATGAAAGGTTGAGGCATTCAGCGATAGGTGGTCCTGGAGCAGATGCGCGTGAGAAAAGGAAAGAGTAAAATGGAGTTGCGGGAGCGAGCGAGTCGACCGGCTGACCGGAATCATTTCCCTTTATTGAAAGCCACATCATTTCTATATAGCTACACGTATGTTTTTCATTTCAGCTGAACAGTGCAAATTATTTCACTTATAATTCAATGGCACGCTGGTTTGCCCTTTTGGGCTGGACTTTGACTTGCTGACAGGTGCGGACGTTATTCGGCTGATAAATTCTATATCAAATAAATAGTGTGATATTTTTCTTTTTCGGTGTGATTTTTCAGCAAGCCTGTCTTTTCTAGTGATGTTCTCATGTATTTATTTGACGGGAAAGCCTTCGTGGCTAGCTTTATTAAATAAAATATCACTTGTTGTTGTGCTGAAAACTTTAGAATAAAACAAGGGGCTGTATTTGACCACATATATAGTCAGTGTAATACACTTCCTGAAATTGGCGACCTCATGTGCAACTGTTTTAGACTCTCATACAATGGCCAATATAGACCTTCCCGAACTCTTTCAGTAAATTTCGACTATCGTTGAGGGTTAGTACTGATCAATGAATAACCTTCATTCTTTTCGGTGCCTCCACCGCAGTCCAATTATCAGTTTGTGTATAGATGTTGCTACATCGAAGACTCCGGGTAAATATAACAAACCCTGTCTCATTGCTTCTGCTTCCACCGACGGACATACGAATCATGTTCCATCCGTGTTGTGGAAGCTCCAATAAATCCTGCGTTATAATCTCGTACCACAGGTCGACAAGCGCCCCAAACATCCACCTCAGTAAACAAAGCATCGACGTTAAGGGTTTGGTAATCAGACAAGGGTCTCTTCCACTCGTTCAGTTGACGGAAGAGGCTGTTTTGCTGCACACACAAAATATAAGGATAGAGCATGAACTGTGTTTGCACCTGTTCTTCTTAACCATCTCTATTCTATGTCACCACAAGTACCAATAGGTGGCTGCTATGATGTCTGGAATATCCGCCGGACCATCATATGATTTTTGTAATTTGTAGTTACAAAGAAGAAGTTCGAGAATCGTTGCACCCGAGCGGTCAACCATAATCGCCTCATCTATCATTAATGTAGACCAAGTTCTCTTCAGATCATCTTTGCTCAGCTGCACATGAATACTGTGATCCTTATGTCTTCCGCTGCTCCTTTACACAATGGGCATTGAGCACTAGTTGCTACGTGGCGATTTTCCAGAGTGCACATGCATAATGACACGGAAAATAGAGTATCAACATGGCCAAAAATGTACTGAGTTATTATTGTCAATATAATAACTCAGTATATTCTTCCAGGGATTTCATAACCAACGAAAGTCAATTTTAGGGGCTCACAGGAAACACCCTCGTAGCCATCCGATCGAGATCGAACGCATCACAATTTTAAAGAAATTACGCTTCAGGACATGCCAGTTTTTTCTACAGCATGGCAATTTTCGACGCCTACATGGGAAATCCTACACAAACGCATGGCAATTTCAGTTATTTTGGCATGGCAATTCTTGCGTTTGCTCGAAAAACACTTCCCATCGAACTTCAGTTTTTAAATTTTGCCATTCTTCCATGGATGTATAAACAGCGGGAATCGTGAGATCTCTTTCGCCTCGTCACTACTATGGCATTTTGTTTCAACATGCAAGATAATAGTTTGATTATCGATTCACTATGGAGATTCAGTATGGAAACGAGTTTCCTTCTGGGAGCACATAATGTTAAACATTATCCGGACATACAGAGCTGATAAACTGATTGAAAGCCAAATGTGACATGAAGGTGTCTTAGTGTGTGACCGCATGATGCGCTTTGTTGTTCCTTTAGAGACATGTGAAAGCCCATCGGTCGTCATATACCCTGTGATAGAACCAACATGGATGTTCATTATCGGGTGGTGGATATCGTCCAAATTTGTATGTATTGTCAATGGATCTCATTCCTGGCTACATACGTATGTAAATTGGATCAGACAAATAGATGAGGAGATGGCCAAGCACAAGAGGTACATAACTATGGAGAATGGTGGAGATAGAATGGTAGCAGCATGATGAGATAGAATGGTGGAGATATGGACATGACTATGTGTAGCAGCATGATGAGATAGAATGGTGGAGATATGGACATGAGGAAGCTCTTTATTATAAGATAAATAGTGGAGTTGAAGGTGGTGGGTGCAGTGAGATATGATGCAGATTCCTTGTTGAAAGCTATAGAAAACACCAGAATGCTCACACTAGTGAAATAACGGAGGCACGCGAAGTGCTCACACCAGAAGTTGGTGAGATATGATGCCAGTTCTATTTCTACGTCAACCATCTTTAGTGGTTAACTTCCATCAGACATTTCTTTCAAATAATGTGTTTGTACGACTTGATTTAAAAATGATTTTTCCTGGACGACTTAGAAATAGGAATGGTGCTTGCCCGTCACCACCTCACGTATGGTGGAGGCTACTCCCTGTACTCTCACCGTCTCACGTGAGGACTTTTTTTTTTTGGAAAAAGGGATGTACCCAGTCTTTGCATCAGAACGATGCATACGGCTCAAATTATTAAAAGGATAATGCAGTAACAAAGTCTCGAAAGGTCGTAGTACAAACATCAACAAAAGCGCAAAAGAGGAAAGACCCAAAGCCACAACCAGCTGGCAAAACAATAGGAGCACTACATGCCTATCATATTACATGACCGCCATCCAAACCGGTTGAAAATATCCCGAGCTACCATCTCCCATCGGGTAGACGCAGTAACCAAACGCTCCCTGGCCTCCGTCAGAGTGAGTAGCGACCACATACGGATAAACGCCGTGGCCCTGAAGATAACCTGCAAAAAGTGAATGGTTGCTACGGCTGTTGCCTTCATGGTTGCACACCAGACCACGCTAGTGAACCTCCGAGGACTGATGATCTCTTGAGCTGTTGTGATCATTGTAGCCAGACTTGAGTCAGACAAGTCAGTTAGCTAGGAACCACTGCAATTCATGCTAGCTAGTTGATCCGGACACTGATGCCTTCAGCGGATGACTGATCTTTTGAGCTGTATTGCTTAGATGCTCTTTGGCCGGGTTTCACTCTCTCACAGCCATGAATGCACGTGTACACGGTGGAAAGACACACAGCAGTACGAGTGTACGACACAAGGAAACGAAATAAACTTTTTTTTAGGAGAAGTGCCAAACTTTTTTTTTTGAAAAGGAGGTTAAGACACCGGCCTCTGCATCAATCGATGCATACAGCCTTCTTTATTTATTATTGAATATAGATCTAATAATAACATACATCAAGCCAGCCAAAGCCACCACTCACACCTACAAAACTCGATAATGTGGAGTGCTCTCACTCCTCATATCTAAAACCGGTGTCGTCGTCGATTCATCCACATAATGTATCGGAACGCACAGCAGATGCAGCAGACCTAAAGCATACATCACATGTACACGTTTTAGACGCTGCCATCATCATCGAACCGCTGACACATCTTCAAGAGAGAGATATGCATTATCCTTGCCAGTCCGTCCATCCGTCGACGCCACCATGGCGCCCAACGACGCCACCACCCCGCGCTCATCCGTCTAGACGCAAAGATTCTGGAGATCTGTTGTGCATAGCACCTGCCGATCAAGCATGACACAACATAGGACCCGTCGGCCAGGCATGACTTGACATCTCCACCGAAAGCTCCACGCAAGACGAAGCCGCTCCATCTCCTGCCTCTGCCTTCTAGCTCTGCTCCACAAATGATGCTCCCAAGAGAGAAAACGACAACGAAGTACCACCATCATCCAATCTGGAAGACCAGATCCTAGGCTTTCCCCTGGAGCAGCACGAATGGGTTGACAGTAGTTACACCGTGACACCTTCATCAAGGTAACGACGCAGAACGCAGCCATCGCTTGCCATCGGCTCGATTTTCACTGGCAACTATGTCTTCCCGACTCGCAGCCGGAACTAGATGGCGCATCTCGAGATCCGACCATCCAGCCTCAGGCCGACCACCTCCGACGGAGGAGATGGACACCACCGCCAGCGGCAGCGGCCAGATCAGGTCTGACCGGAAGCATCGACGACCAGTCAACCATGGCCACATCCCCTCCTGACCCGCCCTCCCCACGAAGCCGCTGGAGCAGCGTCGAACCGTCAGGAGAGCGAAGGGAGATCTCGCGCCGCCGGTTCCACCAGATCGCGGGGTTGTAGCCTAGATCCCCGCCGTCCCCATCACCGGCGGCACCCGGGCTTAGCCGGCGTACGTCTCTAGGGATGACGAGGTGGAGGAGAGGGGGGAGGGGGCGGCGGACGAGGTGGAGAAGTGCCAGACTTACATTAATAATATCAACAAATTACAACAAATACCATGAGAAAGTACAGGAAACACTCCAAACAAAAGAAATTTGCAGAAAAAATCTCCTAGAATCCTGCAGCCAGCAACAAATTGACCCCGCCATCGCCAGAGAGGAGAAGAAAAGCTCTACACAAAGCCAAGATCCAAGAGAAAGCCATAGCAGCAAAGCTGCGTTGTGAGCTCTGTGGCGCCACCGCGAACGGCGCCGCACTTGTCGCTGCGGGTTGTCGGCTGGAACCAAACTCCACCCCTCTTGGATCGCGACCCTGAAGGTCTCGAACGACGTTGACATCGAGAGAAGCCAGAATCGTCAACCATCTTCTGCCGCTGAAGAAACTCTTGGTGCACCATCACTCGGATGAGAACGGCACCGCAGAGCCAGCCACCTCCAACACAACAATTTTTGGCTCTGCGATGACGATGGAGGAACCGCCAACGCCACGTGGAGAGAGCCGAAGAAACAAGACCTTCACCGCCATCTTGAAGGACTCGTCTGGACACAAATCCCTGCTCCTCCACACCATCGTAGAACGCCGTCGAGGCGATGGCCCGGAAGCTTTTATTCGTGAGGAAGACATTGGCACGGACCAAGCGTCATCACGAGACAAACTAGTCCTATACCTAGAGTCCTAGACACTGCAGAGAAGAATATTTTGTGCCGCATAACTTCCTCGGCTTTTTGTGGCTTCCTTTATATCTGTTTATTCAGTTACAGAAGGGAAAGCGTGGCCGGTAAGGATTTGTACCAAAGCGCCACGATCTGGTTAGCTCGTGCCATCCCACGAGCTCCTGAACGTGTCTACCATGCGATGGTAAACAGATGGAAAACGGACGATGCAGATGCACCTCAGGCCCATGCAAATGCATGCACGGCTCGCACAAGTTACAGCTCGTGACTATCTAACCAGCCAACAAAAACAAATCCTAACTAGACGTGACAAACGTACATGCTAGCCTACCCACCACCAAATGGCTAATGAATATCTGAATCAAACCATGTAGCAAGATTAAACCAACACTCTTCTATTGCCGGACATGTCTTAGCTGAATGTATTCCTCGGTCATTCTTGTAATCTTGTTCCTATAGCTATATTCGATGCATAAATTGTAAATGAGCCCTCTATTTGGAGTGAGAAAATGGTAGAGCTAGTGATGTCGATCTCATTTTCTACAACTTGGACATGTACTTGAGCAGTTGACATGTTGGTACCAGAGAGAGAGAGAGAGAGAGAGAGAGAGAGAGAGAGAGAGAGAGAGATGTGTATGCTCATATTTAAAGGGCATGGCTAGCCTAATGTGTAACTATGGTACGTAATTTATGAGGGACAGATCCATCAATGCTGCACATCACAAAGGAGTTCAGATGGTCGACACTGAAAGCTGAATAAAACTGTTGCTTATTGATTGTTTGGTGCGGCATACAAGAGTATATAAGAGGGTACAACCGACTTGGGGTAGGGGTACAAAACTGACTTGGACTAGAAGTTGTATACCATAATGACTACTCTAACATCCCCCCGCGGTATCAACGGCAGGCTCGACAATGTTGAGACTGAAGTAGATATCTTGAAACGGCTTAGTAGGCAGTGCCTTGGTGAAAATGTCAGCAAACTGAGCCGTAGAGGGAACATGAATCACCCGAACCTGACCAAGAGCAACCTTTTCACGAACAAAATGAATATCAATCTCAATATGCTTTGTGCATCGGTGTTGAACTAGATTGCCGGCCATGTAGACTGCCGATATGTTGTCACAGTAGACAATAGTGGCCTGCTCAATAGGCCTATGTAGCTCGGAGAGTAACTGTCGAATCCAGATTGTCTCTGCAACGGCATGTGCCACGGCGCGATACTCAGCCTCGGCCGACGAACGTGAGACTGTAACCTGTCTTTTCGAAGACCAAGAAATCAAATTGTTACCAAGAAAAACATAAAAACCGGAAGTGGACCTTCGAGTGTCAGGACAACCAGCCCAGTCTGCATCAGAGTATGCGGTAAGCGAGTTTGGAGAAGAATTATTGAGGTGGAGACCATGATTGAGAGTTCCTTTTAAATACCGAAGAATGCGTTTAACATGATTATAGTGAGGAACCCAGGGATCATGCATATAGAGACATGCTTGTTGAACAGCAAAAGAGATTTCAGGACGAGTAATGGTGAGATATTGGAGAGCACCTGTGAGGCTACGATAGAGAGTAGGATCGGAAAAGGGTTCACCGGTAGCCGAAAGTTTAAAACTTGTATCGACAGGAGTGCGAGATGATTGACAGTCAAGCATACCAGCACGATTAAGAAGACAAAGAATATACTGACGTTGGGAAAGAAAAAGGCTGGAGGAATCTCGAACAACAACAATGCCTAAGAAATGATGAAGGAGTCCTAGGTCAGTCATAGAAAATTTAGATCTAAGAAGAGAGACAATATGATCTAAGAACTTTTGAGAGGATGCGGTAAGAATGATATCATCTACATAGAGAAGTAAATAGGCAATGTCAGAAGTTTGATGATACACAAAAAGAGAGGTGTCGGAGAGAGATGGAGTGAAGCCTATTGTTTGAATGAAGGAGGAGAAGCGTTGAAACCAAGCTCGTGGGGCCTGTTTAAGAACGTAGAGAGATTTCTGAAGAAGACATACATGAGTTGCAAAGGATGGATTTTCAAAACCCAGAGGTTGCTGGCAGTAGACAGTTTCTTGAAGGGAACCATGAAGGAAAGCATTTTTAACATCAAGTTGGTGAATAGGACAGGAAGAGGAGACAACAACACTAAGAACGGTGCGAATGGTGCTAGGTTTAACAACAAGAGAAAATGTTTCTTCGTAATCAATTCCTTGTTGCTGGCTTTATATCGTGAGAGGCTCCCATCGGAGTGGAACTTTTGGCGAAAAATCCATTTGCCAGAAACAATATTTGTATTGGGAAGACGAGCAACAAGTTGCCAGGTGTTGATTTGAAGTAAAGCATTATATTCTTCTTGCATGGCAGCGTTCCAATTGGGATCAAGTAGAGCAGTTTTGTAATTCTTTGGAAGGTAAGTGAGAGATACAGAGGTATGAAGGTTTAGGCGATCTTGGGGTTGCTGAAATCCTGATTTGGCCCTAGTACGCATGCGATGAGCATTAACTGGGGCTGCTGTAGGAATAGCACGAGGGGGTATGGTGGGTAGTGGTGAGTCCGGCGCAGCGGAAGAGTCGGACAAAGGAGTAGGGCTGGATGGTGGAGTGGGAGCAGGGCTGGGTTGTGGAGTGGGAGTAGGGGCCGAGGGTGTTGGGGAGGGAGTAGGGGTCGAGGGTGTTGGGGACGTCTCGTGTGGGGTGAGGGTAGGGTTGGGATCGGCTATGGTGGGTGTTAATGGTGGTGGTGGTATGTTGTGTTCGGCAGGTAAGGGAGTATATAGTTGAAAATGACGGGGAGAGGGAATGTTTGCGGAGCTAGGGGTGTTGGATGGTGTAGTAGTGCATTGTGAGAAAGGAAAAATGTGGTCAGCAAACGTGACATGACGAGAGACATGAACGTGTCCGGTGTGAAGGTCGAGACAGCGATAGCCTTTGTGCTCGTCAGAGAAGCCGAGAAAAGCACGTGGGATAGAGCGTGGTGACAATTTATTTGCAGAAGTGGCGTAGGCATTGGGAAAACAAAGACAGCCGAAAACACGAACCGCGGAGTAGTCGGGGTGGGAAAGAAAGAGGGAATAATAGGGTGTAGTGTTGGGTTTAGTTTTAGAAGGTCGAATATTTAGAAGGAAGGTGGCCATGTGGAGGGCTTCAGCCCAAAACTTGGAAGGCATAGATGATTGAATGAGGAGAGTGCGAACGATATCATTGAGGGTGCGAAGAGAACGTTCGGCTTTACCATTTTGAGGGGAGGTGTAGGGACATGAGAACCTAAGCAGGATGCCATGTTGTAAGAAGAAAGTACGATTTTTAATGTTCTCAAACTCGCGACCATTGTCACATTGGATAAAGGGAATTGGGAGGAAGAAGTGAACAAACACATATCGTTGAAAATTAAGAAAAATAGAATGGACCACGGATTTGTTGTGTAGAGGAAAAGTCCAGACAAAGTGGGTGAAATCATTTAGGATAACAAGATAGTATTTAAAACCCGAAACACTTGCAATGAGAGAGGTCCATAAATCACAATGTATTAATTCAAAGGGATAAGTGCGCCAATAACTAGAGGAACTAAAGGGAAGATGCACATGTTTGCCTAATTGACATGACTCGCAAAACACAGAATTATGAGAATCCCTATTACATGGTATGGTAAATTCACTAAGCATAGAAGTTAAGACGGCAGGGTTGGGATGGCCCAAGCGACGATACCAGAGATCGCCGGAGGCCAGCATGGATGTTGGAGGGGTGGCGGCAGGAACTCCATTAAGAGAATAAAGATCTCCGGAGCTATTGAAGCGAGCGATCTCGGCCTTGGTCAGGTAATCCTTCACAGATAAACCAAAGGGTCAAATTCAGCCGAAACTAGATTGCCGCAAGTAAATTGGCGAACAGAAATAAGATTTTTAATGAGGGCGGGTGCAACTAGAACATCACGAAGTAAAAGAGGTTTATGGAAGAGGGAAGTTGAGCCTGACCAACACAATATATAGGAATAGATGATCCATGTCCAAGGGTAATGGAAGGGAAAGGAGATTTAGTGCAAGATGATAACCAATTACTAGATGCAGACATATGACTAGAGGCCCTGAATCAAAGATCCAATCCGTACCTGAGTTTCCTTGTGCAGCAAAGTTATTCATGGCCTGGAGAAAAGCAGCTTGATCCCAGCTCGACGTCGCAGGTGAGGGTGGCGTCGGGAGCAGTGCCGGTGGATACGATGGTGAAGGCAGTAGGGCCGGCTGGGGAGTGTAGTAGGCGCCGTCGTCGGTGGAGTAGTGAGCATAAGGAGCATACGTCGGGACGGTGTGAGAGGCATTGGCCGGCTGTGGTGGTGGTGGCGTCGGGACCAGGGCCGACTGAGGTGTGTGGTAGGCGCCGCTGTCGATGGTGTAATGACCATAAGGAGCATACATCGGGGCGGCGTGATAGGCATTGGCCGACTGTCGGGGGTTGAGAACCCCGGGAGCACCAGTAGGCGGCCGAAGGCCGGGTTCCCAAGCACCTGAGTATGCCGATGGAGCACCGGGGGCGGACGGAGCGGTCCAGGGCATGGGCCATGCCTGAACGAGCCCCGTCCAAGGATCATGAGGAGGCCGCCATGCAACCGCAGATGGAGCACTGGTGGGTGGTGCAGGACTCAGTGCTGGTGATGTCGTAGGCGGAACCGAACGAGTCGACGGCGGCCTTTATATAGGATTTTTGCCGCTGTAGTTCGGACTAGGACGCTAGCCTGGGGGCGGTTGAGCAGATGATGATGCAGACGGCCCGGCGGCAGGAGCCGGCATGGAACGCGGCGCTGGTGTAGACGGCGGAGGAGGACGGGGCGCAGCATGAAAGACCTTGGGGCGAGAGTCCTTGCGAGCTTGTGTTTTCGCCCCGAGTTGTAGCAGGGAACGAACTTCAGCGAAGGTACGAGGAGGCCATATCATCGGTATGAACGAGGCTTTCTTGTCAAAGTCTTCGTTGACGCCGACGACACGATGTTGATTAGCTGTGAGTCGCTGACTGTATCGCCGAGTTCGCGAAGCTCATAACCAATGGTCTTAACGCGCTGACAGAACAGGTTCACCGGGGCGTCTCCTTGCACCATATTGCGAAGCTCGGTGTGGAGAGCGCTTTTTCGAGCGTCAGTGTTGCTTTGGAAGAGCTGACGGAGGGAGTGCCAGATGTTGGCAGCGGTGGCGCCGTCGTGATCGAGCATGTTGAAGATCTCGGTGGTGATGCCGGTGTAGAACCACTGGACGATAGCGAGATCGTCTTTCAACCATTGCGGATCGTCGTAGCGGGGAAGACAGTTGGCGGCGACATGCGAGCGCAGGTTGCAGCGGCCGAGGTGAAGATCGAAGAGATGTCTCCAATGGTAGTAGTTGTGGGCGGCGAGATCAAGAACTATGGGGATGTAGGGGCTGATGTCAGAGATTGTGTCAGTAAGAGATATTGGTACGGCGAGGATGGGTGCAGGGTAGTTTTGTGGAGCTATGGTGAGGGCCGAGAGAGAAGCGGCCGTGGCGTTGGCAGCCTTGGCGATGAGCGCGGCCCAGCGCTCGAAGTATCCGGGCGGCGGCGGCGGCGGTGCCGTAGGCGGAGCCATACCCTAAACCCTGGGACCGGTATCTGATACCATGAAAGCTGAATAAAACTGTTGCTTATTGATTGTTTGGTGCGGCATACAAGAGTATATACGATGGTACAAACCGACTTGAGGTAGGGGTACAAAACTGACTTGGACTAGAAGTCGTATACCATAATGACTACTCTAACAGACACCCGAAGATTTTGCGAGCAGGTTGACAATGACTCTCCTTAACTTTGTATTCATAGTATGGACCTCCTTTGGTTTCCTGACAATTATGTGATGCAAAAGTGGCTGGAGGTTTAAACTCCTTTCCGAAGAAGAAAAATGAGTCTTCTTACGTGAGAATCCATTGAGTTGTTTTTATTGTATTTGCAGGAAAAGGGACTGCACTTATGATGAGACACGGTAATAAGTGCAAAGTATTCAAGGAGATTTTTCGTTGCTATCAGGGCTTCGGATTTGTATTTTTTTTGCGGAATTGAATCAAACTGGCGAACTTCAGAACTTATGCGTTCTGGATTTCAGATAAATTTACAATAAAAAATACTCAAGCCCAAACCCAGTTGACAAAAATGCTTGAAATCTAAGCAGAAAAACCGAGCAAAACAGAGTTTTCATAGTGAATTGACATATGTGCTGATTAAGTTTGATGTATCAACACATGAGTACGAATATCAATAAATAGTGAAGTTTAGTATTACCATGCAATCAAAAGCTAAGGTAGTGTTAGGCCATGTCTAGCACCAATCCTTTTACCGATTCTTCCGAGTCAGAATAATATGTTCAATATGCTTATGCAGGCCAAGCACCAAAAGCCGTTCTAAAATGAAAGCTGAATAAAACTGTTGCTTATTGATTGTTTGGTGCGGCATACAAGAGTATATAAGAGGGTACAAACCGACTTGGGGTAGGGGTACAAAACTGACTTGGACTAGAAGTCGTATACCATGATGACTACTCTAACATATCCCCCCGCAGTATCAACGGCAGGCTCGACGACGTTGAGACTGAAGCAGATATCTTGAAACGGCTTAGTAGGTAGTGCCTTGGTGAAAATGTCAGCAAACTGAGCCATAGAGGGAACATGAAGCACCCGAACCTGACCAAGAGCAACCTTTTCACAAACAAAATGAATATCAATCTCAATATGCTTTGTGCTCGGTGTTGAACTGGATTGCCGGTCATGTAGACTGCCGATATGTTGTCACAGTAGACAATAGTGGCCTGCTCAATAGGCCTGTGTAGCTCGGAGAGTAACTGTCGAATCCAGATTGTATCTACAACGTCATGTGTCATGGCGCGATACTCAGCCTCAGCCGACGAACGTGAGACTGTAACCTGTCTTTTCGAAGACCAAGAAATCAAATTGTTACCAAGAAAAACACAAAAACCGGAAGTGGACCTTCGAGTGTCAGGACAACCAGCCCAGTCTGCATCAGAGTATGCGGTAAGCATGTTTGGAGAAGAATTATTGAGGTGGAGACCATGATCGAGAGTTCCTTTTAAATACCGAAGAATGCGTTTAACATGATTATAGTGAGGAAACTGGGGATCATGCATATAGAGACATGCTTGTTGAACAGCAAAAGAGATTTCAGGACGAGTAATGGTGATATATTGGAGAGCACCTGTGAGGCTACGATAGAGAGTAGGATCGGAAAAGGGTTCACCGGTAGCCGAAAGTTTAAAACTAGTATCGACAGGAGTGTGAGATGATTGACAGTCAAGCATACCAGCACGATTAAGAAGATCAAGAATATACTGACGTTGGGAAAGAAAAAGGCTGGAGGAATCTCGAACAACATCAATGCCTAAGAAATGATGAAGGAGTCCTAGGTCAGTCATAGAAAATTCAGATCTAAGAAGAGAGACAATATGATCTAAGAACTTTTGAGAGGATGCGGTAAGAATGATATCATCTACATAGAGAAGTAAATAGGCAGTGTCAGAAGTTTGATGATACACAAAAACAGAGGTGTCGGAGAGAGATGGAGTGAATCCTATTGTTTGAATGAAGGAGGAGAAGCGTTGAAACCAAGCTCGTGGGGCCTGTTTAAGACCGTAGAGAGATTTCTGAAGAAGACATACATGAGTTGGAAAGGATGGATTTTCAAAACCCAGAGGTTGCTGGCAGTAGACAGTTTCTTGAAGGGAACCATGAAGGAAAGCATTTTTAACATCAAGTTGGTGAATAGGCCAGGAAGAGGAGAGAGCAACACTAAGAACGGTGCCAATGGTGCTAAGTTTAACAACAAGAGAAAAGGTTTCTTCGTAATCAATTCCTTGTTGCTGAGAAAAGGCACGACAAACTCACCTGGCTTTATATCGTGAGAGGCTCCCATCGGAGTGGAACTTTTGGCGAAAAATCCATTTGCCAGAAACAATATTTGTATTGGGAGGACGAGGAACAAGTTGCCAGGTGTTGTTTTGAAGTAAAGCATTATATTCTTCTT
This sequence comes from Triticum dicoccoides, assembly GCF_002162155.2. NCBI lineage: Eukaryota > Viridiplantae > Streptophyta > Magnoliopsida > Poales > Poaceae > Triticum > Triticum dicoccoides. The sequence goes on along the minus strand of NC_041389.1, from coordinate 16,435,667 downwards.
GCATGGCAGCGGCCCAATTGGGATCAAGTAGAGCAGTTTTGTAATTCTTTGGAAGGGAAATGAGAGGTACAGAGGTATGAAGGTTTAGGCGATCTTGGGGTTGATGAAATCCTGATTTGGCCCTAGTACGCATGCGATGAGCATTAACTGGGGCTGCTGTAGGAATAGCACGAGGGGGTATGGTGGGTACTGGTGAGTCTGGCGCAGCGGAAGAGTCGGACGAAGGAGTAGGGCTGGGTGGTGGAGTGGGAGCAGGGCTGGGTGGTGGAGTGGGAGTAGGGGCCGGGGGTGTTGGGGAGGGAGCAGGGGTCGAGGGTGTTGGGGACGTCTCAGGTGGGGTGAGGGTAGGGTTGGGATCGGCTGTGGTGGGTGTTAATGGTGGTGGTGGTATGTTGTGTTCGGCAGGTAGGGGAGTATATAGTTGAAAAGGACGGGGAGAGGGAATGTTTGCGGAGCTAGGGGTGTTGGATGGTGTAGTAGTGCGTTGTGAGAAAGTCAAAATGTGCTCAGGAAACGTGACATGACGAGATACATGAACGTGTCCGGTGTGAAGACCGAGACAGCGATAGCCTTTGTGCTCGTTAGAGAAGCCGAGAAAAGCACATGGGATAGAGCGTGGTGACAATTTATTTGCAGAAGTGGCGTAGGCATTGGGAAAACAGAGACAGCCAAAAACACGAACCGCAGAGTAGTCGGGGTGGGAAAGAAAGAGGGAATAATAGGGTGTAGTGTTGGGTTTAGTTTTAGAAGGTCGAATATTTAGAAGGAAGGTGGCCATGTGGAGGGCTTCAGCCCAAAACTTGGGAGGCATAGATGATTGAATGAGGAGAGTGCGAGCTATATCATTGAGGGTGCGAAGAGAACGTTCGGCTTTACCATTTTGAGGGGATGTGTAGGGACATGAGAACCTAAGTAGGATGCCATGTTGTAAGAAGAAAGTACGATTTTTAATGTTATCAAACTCGCGACCATTGTCACATTGGATAAAGCAAATTGGGAGAAAGAAGTGAACAGACACATATTGTTGAAAATTAAGAAAAAGAGAATGGACCTCGGATTTGTTGCGTAGAGGAAAAGTCCAGACAAAGTGGGTGAAATCATCTAGGATAACAAGGTAGTATTTAAAACCCGAAACACTTGCAATGGGAGAGGTCCATAAATCACAATGTATTAATTCAAAGGGATAAGTACTACAAGAACTAGAGGAACTAAAGAGAAGACGCACATGTTTGCCTAATTGACATGACTCGCAAAACACAGAATTATGAGAATCCCTATTACATGGTATGGTAAATTCACTAAGCATAGAAGCTAAGATGGCAGGGTTGGGATGGCCCAAGCGACGATGCCCGAGATCGACGGAGGCCAGCATGGATGTTGGAGCGGTGGCGGCAGGAACTCGATTAAGAGAATAAAGATCTCCGGAGCTATTGAAGCGAGCGATCTCGGCCTTGGTCAGGTAATCCTTCACAGATAAACCAAAAGGGTCAAATTCAGCCGAAACTAGATTGTCGCAAGTAAATTGGCGAACAGAAATAAGATATTTTAGTGAGGGCGGGTGCAACTAGAACATCATGAAGTAAAAGAGGTTTAGTGGAAGAGGGAAGTTGAGCCTGACCAACACAATATATAGGAATAGATGATCCATCTTCAAGGGTAATTGAAGGGAAAGGTGATTTAGTGCAAGATGATAACCAATTACTAGATGCAGACATATGACTAGAGGCCCCTGAATCAAAGATCCAATCCGTACCTGAGTTTCCTTGTACAGCAAAGTTATTCATGGCCTGGAGAAAAGCAGCTTGATCCCAGCTCGGCGTCGCAGGTGAGGGTGGCGTCGGGAGCAGTGCCGGCGGATACGATGGTGAAGGCAGTAGGGCCGGCTGGGGTGGTGGTGGCGTCGGGAGCAGGGCCGACTGAGGTGTGTAGTAGGCGCCGCCGTCGATGGTGTAATGACCATAAGGAGCATACGTCGGGGTGGCGTGATAGGCATTGGCCGACTGTCGGGGGTTGAGAACCCCGGGAGCACCAGTAAGCGGCCGAAGGCCGGGTTGCCAGGCACCTCAGTATGCCGGCGGAGCACCGGGGGCGGACGGAGCGGACCAGGGCATGGGCCATGCCTGAACGAGCCCCGTCCAAGGATCATGAGAAGGCCGCCATGAAACCGCAGATGGAGCACTGGTGGGTGGTGCAGGACTCGGTGTTGGTGATGTCGTAGGCGGAACCGAACGAGTCGACGGCGGCCTATAGATACGGTTTTTGCCGCGGTAGTTCGGACTAGGACGCCAGCCTGGGGGCGCTTGAGCAGATGATGATGCGGACGAACGCGGCGCTGGTGTAGACGACGGAGGAGGACGAGCCGCAGCATGAAAGACCTTGGGGCGAGAGTCCTTCCGAGCTTGTGTTTCCGCCGCGAGTTGTAGTAGGGAACGAACTTTAGCGAAGGTAGGAGGAGGCCGTATCATCAGTATGAACGAGGCTTGCTTGTCAAAGTCTTCGCTGAGGCCGACGACGACGAAGTTGATTAGCTGTGAGTCGCTGACTGTATCGCCGAGTTCGTGAAGCTCATCACCAATGGTCTTAACGCGCTGACAGAACAGGTTCACCGAGGCGTCTCCCTGCACCATATTGCGAAGCTCGGTGTGGAGAGCATTTTTTCGAGCGTCGGTGTTGCTTTGGAAGTGCTGACGGAGGGAGTGCCAGATGTTGGCAGCGGTGGCGCCGTCGTGATCGAGCATGTTGAAGATCTCGGTGGTGATGCGGGTGTAGAACCACTGGACGATCGCGAGATCGTCTTTCAACCATTGCGGATCATCGGAGCGGGAAAGACAGCTGGCGGCGACATGCGAGCGCAGGTTGCAGCGGCCGAGGTGGAGATCGAAGAGATGTCTCCAATGGTAGTAGTTGTGGGCGACGAGATCAAGAACTATGGGGATGTAGGGGCTAACGCCGGAGATTGTGTCAGCAAGAGATATTGGTGCGATGAGGATGGGTGCAGGGTAGTTTTGTGGAGCTATGGTGAGGGCCGAGAGAGAAGCGGCCGCGGCGTTGGCAGCCTTGGCAATGAGCGCGGCCCGGCGCTCGTAGTAGCCGGGCGGCGACGGCGACGGTGGCGTAGGCGGAGCCATACCCTAAACCCTGGGACTGGTATCTGATACTATGAAAGCTCAATAAAACTGTTGCTTATTGATTGTTTGGTGCGGCATACAAGAGTATATAAGAGGGTACAAACCGACGTGGGTTAGGGGTACAAAAATGACTTGGACTAGAAGTCGTATAACATAATGACTACTCGAACATAAACAAGCGAATCCACTGTTAAGAACCATACTAGCTATGCCGATGCCACTACACATCATCCGCCAGCTAAGGAGAGAGAGTGACTAGCAGGTACCGCGAATCTAGGCACGACAAGTCAGAGTACTGCTCAATGCAGTGCCTGAAGGACACTTATTTGCACCCAAACCTTGACTTTGAGATGCCGCAGCAAAGTCAGTATTTCAAGTATTCATGACATCTCCCATTTCTAAATACATTTGTGTGTGTAGTTGAACGAGCAATAGACGTGGAGGACATGGCAGAGCAAGGGAGATATCCTGTTAGCTACAGGTATCTACTTGTGAGTGAGATGTGATGAGATGAGACGGTAGAGGAAGACAAATATATAGAAAGAAATTCATGCAGAGAATATGGTGGATGAAACACTGATGATATGCTGTCATTTAATGCCACGCCACATAAGAATCAAAATGGTCAAATAAAGCTAAAATTAATAAGCTGAGTTCACAAGTCGCTGAAATTGCTGAGGCCTTAGGCCCTACTTGGTATGTGCAAGAATATGGTGTAAGTTTTTACATCTGTATTTATTTTACAGGTGTAAATTACCGGGGGCCTTCTTTATGCGAAGAGGCCCACTGGACTGGCACGCCAGAGATAGCCCGCCGAAGGACACGTTTCTTCTTTTGGGCTGGAGGCTCCTCCTCATCGGTTGTCTCTTCAGTCGTCGATTCAGCCGATTCTTCAGCAGGAGGATCCCCGGCGCCCGCGCGGCTGTGCTCTCCGGCAGGCTCCTTCCACTCGGTGAAATCTTTCTCCTCATCAGCCTCGTCCTCCACGGAGCTGTCGCTGCCGGCCTCCGCGGCAAGGGCTGCCTCCTCCGCCATACTGGCAATGTACGCCACCTCTTCGTCGGTGGTGTCGCGGATAAGCTGCGACTCTTCACGGACGGTCTTCTCCGACAAGTTGTCAAAGAATTCCTGCACCATCGCCGTGTCTGGCTCGTCCTAGGTCTGATCATGGCCATGGGCGTTGAACACCGACATCATGGCGATGAGGAAGGTCAAGGCGGAGTTGTTGCACAAGGGGACCACCCCCGCCGGCAACCTGAACGGCTTGTCGGCCTTGAGGTGGAACAAGTTCTGGCAAAGAGACGCATTCTACATCACCGTGAAGTTGTGGTTCAGGCCGGGGCGTCGACTCATGATGTCTGCCACGTTCTTGAAATCCCAGGTTGGCCTCCCCTCGTTGTGCAGAGGAGCAATGCTGCGGTGGAGGAAGTCGGTACCAATCATCTCGAGCGTGAGCCCGTCAGCCTTGAGGCGATGGATTCTGAAGTCACCCCAGTTCTTGCCGCGAACTAATTTTTTCCATCGGGGCATACAGAATGGCTGCGACTCCTCCTCCATGATCCAGCACCACTTGACCCGCCATTTGTCCCACTTCTCCTTCTGAGTCCCCTCTGGGTACGTGTTCTTTCTCAAGGCCCTCGTGATCCAAGTGACACAGCCAGAGAGAGCCTCTCTTGGCTGGATGCGAGGGACGAAGTAATGGCGTAAGAGCACTGTGTTGGGGACCACCCCGGCGAAGCCCTCGCAGAGGCGGGCGAAGATGGCCATGCACGCCAAGCATTCAGCATGAAATCCTTGAAGAGATCTGAGAATGGGGGGCAGAGCCCGTAGTAGAAGTAATCAACAAAGAAGGGATATTTATCTGGAGCACGCGTGGTGAAAGGAGTAGGGATCACGCGAGTGCAGGGTGCCCCGACGTATCTCCCCCCACAGGCACCGGTATGTATCCCTGAGAACGAGCGCGTCGACCGTCGGGGCGATGACGACGTACTTCTTCCGCAGCTTCACCAGTTCGCTCTCCGGCACTTCCTTCCACTCGCTCGCCTTGGACGCTCCCTTTCCCTTGCTCGCCTTGGGTGCCATGGCAACCGAGGCAGAGCGGGGGATTGAGAGCAGTGAAGGCGCAGCGACGGCGGACGGAGGCGTAGGCTCTGGTTTGGGCTCGAGGAAGAAGAAAGGGGCGGCGGTTCCTAGATTGGGAAAGACAAGAGGGGTGAATGAGCAGCACCCCTGCGGATCCCTCTTTTTATGGGGAAGCCGCGGGCTACCCCTTTACTGTTCGATGTGAAGGTACCGCAGACGTGATGCGACCGTTCCACACATGACCCCAACGTCGCGCACTCAATGCGGATCGTGGGGAAGCGCAACAGATGAGAAGATTACAATAGTTAATCCCTGCCACACGTGCCCACGCATTGCTTTGGGCCTGGACCAATGACGCTTCGCTCTCATGTATGGCCCTAGCCCGGGGGCTCTTGTCAGTGTACATAAGTCTGGGCCCTTTTGTACCCCTTGTGCACGGGCAGTTGTAGCCGCGCCTGTGGCGAGGCTTGACAGGGCAGTTGAAGGAAAAATACAAGACGACCAAGGCAGCATCTAAGCCAATAAACAGGGAGCAGAAGACAAGCTAGACCCTCGGCAAGATCCTTGCCGGGGCGGCTTGCGAAGCCCCGGCAAGACCCTTGCTGGGACGGCTTGCGAAGCACTGATAAGACCACCACCCTTGAGGTTGAGAGCTCTGACAACATCGACAACGTCAAGACTAAGACTCAGGGCACATGCGTAGTAGCATGCTGATCTTTGTGAAGACGGGTGGCATGCAGATCTTCGAGAAGAGCAGAAGACGAAGTCCCCCGCTAGGCTCTTGACGGGGATGACCGCGAGGCTCGCGCACGACCAGGTTCCGCCGCCCTGCGACCATTCAAGCACAACGGCCAGCCTGCCAACTAGACAAGGCCCTGCGTGGTGGCGTGTAGATCTTCGTGAAGATCCTGCCACTGCTCCAGCGTAGCGGCTAGCCAGTCAGCTTGGCGCTGCATGCCGCATCATCTTGGATGCGTGACGAGACGGGGTGAGGCGGCGACGGACGGGACGGGTTCCGTTTCCGTCCCCGATAAAGTTAGGAGGGCACGTAAACAGTGCATTTAATGCATTTGTCCTACAACGTCAGTGATAAACACATGCACTGTAGCTACTTTACACCTCCTGTGTGCCACTGTGGCCACACCTTGGATGTATAAAAGGAGGCCCAAGGGAGAAGGATTCGAACTTGTCGGACTGGGCGGGCATAACAGCTAGTCGAAGTCCAAGAACACTAAAAATACACTCAAAGAACGACTAGGATTTTACGCTTCTCAGCGGACTGAACCTGGGTAAAAATCCATCGTGTTGAACGCTGGACCTACTCTTTGCGCACCCCTCTCGCCCTCCAACCGTAGAAGGGACCCACGTGATACCATAGGTGTCGTTTTCCGACACATGATCAATAAAATGATGAACAAGAAACATTCCTCAGCACTTCTTCAGGCTATGCTTACCTTATAAAGTGACAAATGGAAGACTGCATCAGAATTCGACCACCCGCAGAAAAGAGAGAATAATTGTTGTTATCCTCAAAGGCCTGCTGTTACTGATTTTCTTACCCAGTACACTAAGCAATTAGATGTAGTTAATTCACATATGACACACTACCGTGCTGCCCATGGATAATGTATACTTTGCAGCGGTTGATTGGATGACATTGAAGGATCAAACAAATTTCTGAAGTTTCACTAAAAAACACCTTTGAAACATAGAGATCCATCAAATAAGATGGTTTTAGCAGGAAGAATAAAACTAATTAATTAGGAACCTAGTTAGGAACAATGTATAAGTATGTAGAATGCCACACATTTTACCCTTTCTCGAAAAGGATGAGAGCCCCCGGCCTCTCGATCCGAGTCTGATAAAAATCAGATCTATCCGGCAATTCCACACAACCCAAATTAATGTGCACGCGACTCGAATATGCACCGCTGTTTTAGGTTCATCTTCATCTAATCACGTCCCAAATAGTGTGGTAGTACTGTTAGGAGGACTGTCGTTAAAAGCCACATGTACAGTATGCCATAAATGTCGACCGAGTACTGCTCCCTGTATTGTCAAAGGATAGAAAGATACAGGAGTCCCGGTGGTAGAAATATTTCTGGCAACTCTCAATCCTAGCGAAGATGTGTGTGTGTGCGTGCATGGATGTTTACAAAATGGATCAGCTGTCGAGGTAGTGTGATATGATTTGATTTATCGCAACAAGTACGTAGGAGGGTAGAACAACATATCAAGAGAAGGTCAATCCTAAATAGACCTGACTATGTTGGCTGGTAGAGGCCTGATGGGTGCTTCTGTTGAGATACATTATGTGGAACTGACTGAGGTCGGTGAGATATAATGCAAACTCATCACTGAGACTTGCACATAAAACGTTGAGATGAGTGACGATGTTCCTAGTAGTGCCGTACTCTACAACTGCTTCACAATCGAGATTTTAAGTGTGTCCTTAGTATTAAAGTTTCTTGTCACCGCCGAGACCACCCTCGATACAGCAAAGTCCCGACCACCGAGATGTTGCATTCCGTTCCGCTTCGGCCTCCTCGGTGGTTTCTCCAACAGCATCTACTTCCGTGGATGGGTACTCGCCAGTCGGGATGACTTTATAAGACACCAGCGATCGTCTACCGACGCTGCCGCATCCCATAACAACATCGACACTCCTCTGCCACTACCGGCTTCGCCTCCTCGACTTGAACCATGCCATCTGGGCCACCCGTGTCGACCGCCCAGGTGCACCGATGCATGCTCCATGGCTCATCAATTATATCTACGCAGTACAAGAGAATTGATATTACATTGAAGTGCTATTACTAGTACCACACATATATTGTACAGATTTACGCTCAGATAAGTGAAGTATGCAGGCATGATTAATTGGCTTCTTGATCGTACTGAAACCTCTACATTTTGGACTTAATTGACCGGATGCATTCCAATACTGAAGTACACGTCCATAGATATATAATACACCTGGTTGATGACGGATTATTTTCCTATGCATGACAGTCACATGGAGAATAGAGAGTTTGATGTTTAGATTGGTTCGTTCAACAGCACGCAACAAGCATTGATTACAATATGGTATGCTCTATGGCATGGACGGTGTTTCTGATTCCAACAACATTAGGCTGAACCATCTATGCTAAATTAAAACAGAACAGAAAATCTTAAGCTCGTATTTGTTGTCGGATTTATTCACTAGCGTACATAGAGCCAAAATGAGCAAGCAAATACCACCGAGCAAGTAAACTTTTGACTTGAAGGACGACGTTCAAAATAATGAGCTGACGGAGTATATTCACACCCACGTAAAGAGTCAATCCTTCAATTATCGTTGTCGTGAATATTCTCCAACCAACATGATGCTACAAATCATGCAACTACAGCTCCTGCTAATAAGTGCCAGAACATACTAGTTTTACCGATGGATAGCGTGTTCGTTGATAACAGAAAACTCACAGCCACTAATAAACATGAAAAACTACGCTGTCCATTCAGTCACCAACGTAGATAGGCCACGGGTCTGCTGATTTGTTCGCATGATGCATGTCAATCTTGTTATGCCCCAGTTATCCTCCAATGATGTAGAGCTACATGAGCTCTGGTGGTAGAAATATTTCCGGCACCTCTCAATCCTAGCAAAGATGTGTATGCGCGCCCGCGTGGATGCGTAATAGCAGAAGATAAGAAATGGATCAGCTGTCGCTAGGTAGTGTGATATGATTTATTCCAACAAGTAGGAGATGGAAGAACAGTATATAAAAACAGCTCATTCCTAACTAGGCCTGACTATGTTGGCTAGGAACAGAGAGGCCTGAGGGGTGCGGGATATATAATTGTGAACTGCCTGAGGTTGGTGAGATACAATCCAAACTCATCATTGAACCTTGCACAAAAACACGTTGGAGTGACGACGTTCCTAGTATCGTAATCCACAACTACTGCACAATCGAGATTTTAATTCTGTCCATAGCATTAAAGTTTTCTTGCACCGCCGAGACCACCGAGATCGCTACAGCAATGTCCTCGACCTCCCAGACGTGGCATTCAGGTCCCGCTTTGGCCTCCTCGGTGGCTTCTCCAACAGCATCTACTGCCGCAGATGGCTACTTGTCAGTTTTCACCTCAAGTTAGGACGCCTCTGTATGATACCAACGGTGTGCTGCAGCGTGTCCCGACGCTGCCACATCCCCCAACACGAACGACACTGGGGATCTCATGGCGCCACCTTTCCAGCGGCGCCTACTCGATTGCAATCTTGGCCTCTCCTCCACCTGTGCCGACTACCTAGCTGGCCCCGACGCATGCTCCATGGCTTTGTCCTTCTAGAACGATTGTCCACACCATGGCCATGCGTGCTCGCCAAGGCGCCATCCATGCGAAGGCCCTGTATGACAATACCAACGTTGCCATCACCGCCTCGGTGCCTCTTCCTTCTAGTGCCCGTGCTGCACTATGTGATCTTACATGGCCTGCGGCAATGGAGGAAGAGTTTGACGCGCTCAAATAACTCTTTGGTGATCCATCTGGTCCCAAGTCACGTCGAATACCTCGTCGTTGTTGCGGACGACCCATGGTGCCGGAGCAAGTGAAGTCTGTTTAAAACCTTAAGGTTGTAGAGTTCGCCCTAAATGAACCCTCACCAGTAAATCCCTGAAATCTATAGTCTGTATTCACTGATCCCGGACGATGAGCTGAAGCTTGCTGCTGGCCGCCGGAAGACGTGGACTGGCTTGGACTGCCACATTTGGGCTTGTGCTTGTGTAATTTGAGTTTGAAACGATGATGCGAAGGAAGGCACGTACGTGCGTCCTGTATCTATATCACTATATGTACGCTCGATCTGGCTTGGCCAATGCATGCAGGATGAAATATTCTCACGATCAGTGTTGCTTGACGAATCAGAATTTCATTATTTCTACGTTATCATCGAAATAATCTTAAAGTTATAGATGATTCTTGTTCAGAGTCCAGTTCCTTCGTAGCGACATTTTATCCACGATCCATGATGGACGCGTGCTTTGATTGCTAGCTAGACATTGCATGCATGTATGCCTTCTTTTTCTGAGTTTACACATGCGTACTGTGTTTGGGCATGCGGTCTACACATGCATGCAAAGAGAGCCTTTGCTCAATGGTTGGGCATACGGTTGTGTAGCCTAGTGACCCGAGTTTAATTTCTAGAATTGACAGGTGATGCATAGGGGTTTTCTCCCGTTTATTGAGGATCAAGCTTGATATATGGTGTAATCTCTCATCAAAAAATATCTTGATACTCATTTAAAAAATTCTGAGGACCATGTTTATCTTGGTACTCATACTAAAATGGCTGTATGCATCCCTGGTTGGTGCAGAGGCCGGGAAGTGAAAATCTCTTCCATTTTTTTCCCAGGTGACGGTAAGACCGACTGATTCGCCTATTTGGAAGGGACTCATGCAAGTAAAAGCAGCCTTTTTCAACACGACAAAATTTATAGCTGGCAATGATACCTCCACAAGATTCTGGGAGGATACATGGCTAGGGGAGACGCCCCTTGCAATCCAATATCCTTCTCTCTGTAATATTGTTCAGCGAAGACACGCTTACGTTGCAACAGTACTACAGTCAAATCCTCTTAATATTCAATTCAGGAGGACACTAGTGGGGCACCGTTGGGAAGTTTGGCTCCATTTTGTGAGAAGATTGATGGAGGTCCAACTCTCTCAACAACCAAATCAGTTGCGCTGGAAACTAGCTAAGAATGTGGAGTTTTCGGTTAAATCCATGTATTTGGATATTATCAACGCTAGCGTTATTCCTAGTTAGAAGCATGTCTGGAAAGTCAAAGTGCCTTTAAAAATCAAAGTGTTTATGTGGTTTGTCCACAAACAGGTTATCTTAACTAAAGACAATTTGGCGAAACGCAATTGGTTGGGTTCTAAAAGATGTAATTTTTGTGATAGTGATGAATCAATCAGACACCTCTTTCTCGATTGCCCTCTGGCAAAGATTTTGTGGAGGTCGGTCCCCATAGCTTTTAATATTTCTCCACTGAATTCCATCAACACATTATTTGGGATGTGGTTAGATGGCATTGACGTAGTAACAGCAAGGCATATCCGTGTAGGAGCACTACAAGAAATATATCAACTTGTGACCACCACTATTGGTCACTGAATGGTCACTGTTTTCCATTTGTGACCTTTTTGTGACCAAAACCAGAAGGTCAAAAGCTGACGGTCGTAAACTGACATTTTTGACCTTTCTTCTGAAATAGTCGTGGACGTTTATGACCAAAATATGCCTATTGTGGCGTTTTGGTCACTAGCAACCTCCCCAGACCACGTAGGCATCCAGCGTGGCAAGCTGATGTGGCACAAGAATCAGCCCGGTCCGATTCGGTTTTCTACATGGGCCTAGCCCAACAATTTGGCCTTTTTAATATTTATTTTTCCTATTAATTTTTGCTAGCTACATGGGCCAGGCCCAACAATTCAGCCTTCTTATTTCATTCCATTTTGCAGTCCATTTCATTAAGCCTTTTTTACAGGTTTTTTATAAATGCAGAATATTCCAATCCACTATTGTTTGGGCCATAGCCTTTTTAGACCCCAAATACTATTCGATCCAGTAGAACATTCATCTTTTTCATTCACATATTTCATTTTACACATTTCAAATGCAAACAATCAATAATTCTCTCAATTAAATGATCAAATCCAGAAACTCACACCAGCACATACATGTGTGTACGATCCAACAACTGTACATATACAATAAAAAACAAATATACATGCACCATCAACTAAAAGTATGGTGCACATCTCCAGGCTTCTTCTCATCTTCTGTTAGAGCAGCAGCAACCTAGACGACATTAGAGCTTGATCTACATAAATTATTAGTGAGATACAGTGGGAGTTAAATCATTGCCAATAAAATATATCCATTCAAGAGAATAAGAATTATACATAAATGCCCAAATGCCTCAGTTCAGCAAGCACTAAGCATGGCATAGCAAAACTTCCAAAACTTGACTTCAGCACGTTAACATATGAAGCATAATGATAAAACAGAACAATGGATTTACTGTGTCTATATTCTGGTGACCCTGTCATTTGTTACATGATACACTCATGTGTACATATTCTGATAACCATTACCATCTAGCCAAGAACAACATGGACATGATACCAGTTACCTACCAAGACATAGAAAGTCATTCACTACAAACAATAAACAGAAAATACAGCAGAGAAAGTGTCCCTCTCACCAGATGTGCTGGTCGCTGCTGGAATTACAGAGTTCAATACAGACAAGGCAGCTTAATAGAAGATAAGATAAAAAATAAGCCACATATTTTCTGCTAGCAAACAATAGGTTGAAACCATGTCATGGCTGCGAATACAGGAACTAAGTTATAATGACACTGGTCCCTTTAATGTTTTACTTTATCTGTCCATCAAGACTGAAAGTTCAAGAGAACTACTTGGATGTTATAACAGTTTCAACGCGTTTAAATAACAGTGTAACAAAAGCCAGCCATGCCTCGACGATCGTGGTATCAAAGACCACGTAGGCAAGAAAGGGGAGGGACCAAAGAACTCACCTAAACCACTCATGCCGCATCCAGCACCGTTGGCACCACCTATTCCTGCTCAAATAGAGCAGTATGTCATGGGACAGTGACTTATCAATAATAGCGTTTCAGGAAAACAGGAGGTTTACATGATAGTATGTAATGGGACAGCGATCTATCAATCACACACAGTACAACAGAAACATCTCTATTTGGCCCTAAACTAAACCAAGATAGTTTGTATTGCAGATAAAACCAACCTACATCAGCCATGGTACTAAGAAGAGCAGTAGGTCCGCCTCCTATACACCCAATCTACAGCAGTTGCGGCTACACCCAAACTACATCAGCAGTTCTACCGATAGCAACAGATCGAGTCAATTGTCTCACCTACAACAGCTCACCATGAGCGAAGTTGAGGAGGGCCGGGGCAGGAGCAGCTGGATGCAGGTCGCGGGCATGGTCGGGGAAGGACGTAGGTCGTCCGAGGATCCCGTCGACGCTATCGCCATCTTGGTTGCCGGAGAGATGTGGCCGTGGCTGTGTCCACATGCTTGTATCCAGCCCGCAGCCATCATACATACATTCAGTTTATTCAGCATAATCCTACTGTCATTTCCAAGCGAACTAGCAAGAGTTCTGTAGTGTAAATATGTATCTGAAAATTGAATTATTTGTATCAAACTGGTTCAGATTGCCTTCTAGCATCTTTACGGTAGGCATAATGCAAATACCAATTGTTTCCATTCAACTCCTTCTACTTATGTATAATACTACAAGAGTCCAGACAGCTCCCAATTTCTAACTGAAGATTAGCAGCAGTTCAGTTTCAGTAAATTGTTCCTCAGACAATTTCATTACACTGTCTTCCAGCACAAGCTGGTCATGTCAATGCAGCAAAGAGTATCGACCGCTGAAAAGAAAAATGTTGCGAAATCACGTTTCCGAGATGAAGATGTGACAGCTATAGCTGCTGGTCCACATAAGCCTGAGCTGTACCACCCCACCATGGGTGACCTGGCTATTTAAAATTGGTGACAAATTTCCCCAGTAGCTTACATGGGGTATTGCAACAACCCGCAAACACATATGCATTATTGTGTGGCTACTAAAGTAGAAACTAGTGACATGAAACAAGCGTCTCACCTCTGCCAGCTTTGAAGAGCTTGTCGATGGTCTTCGTGGTGGCCTGCTGCCTCGAGTAGTCGAGGAAGACGCCTTCGAATTCCCTGGCAATCCAATCCAAGGAATCGACCGTCAGCACCACAAAGACGACATTGTGGAAGGAAGGAAGGAAGGGGGACGGGGCCTTACGTTGTCATTGCCTTGCATCGGTCGGCGTCCGTCATGAGATCGCGCAGGTGCGTCTTGTGGATCGCGCCGACGTGCGCCTGCGTCCACGAAAACTAGCACCACCGCAGCCACCCAGCGTTACAATCCGATTCAACGCACACAATAAGAGGAGGAAGGGGAGAAATCCGTGGGCGGGGCCGCACCTGGAGGGCCTTCCACTGGTCGGTGTCGGAGATGAGCGCCAGCGACGCCATGGCCGAGGGCGTGTCGGGGGGACCTGGCGGAATCGAGGCGGAGCCCCGGAGGCAGCACATACCACCTGGAGGATATCGACGGCGGGCAGCCAGAGAACCAGGCACGGTCGCAGAGGAGATGAGAGATCGGTGGTGGAAGATAGGACAGGGGAGGGGGCCCCACTTCTCGACCACTGCCACGTTCGCCTGCTCCACGCACCCGCAGAAGAGGAAGAAGGCGCTCACCATCTCCGCCGCTCCGCTGCTCCCGCCTTGTCGTCCGACCGGAGAAAGAGGACGCCATCCGGCCGCAGCACCGGATCCACGCCATCTGCAAAGAGACAATGGGGATTCAGATAGATAAAACGAGAGAAAGAGGCAGTGGCGGAAGAGAGAGAGAGAGAGGGATAGAGGGGAGGGAGGAGGCTAGATCCGGCGAGATTCGATTCCACGGGTCAAATTTGTCAAAGAGCTCGATACGGGTTGCAGCGGCGGTTGGATCTGGATGGGGATGGCCGTGTGGCTGTGGGATTGGGGTGTAGCGTGCAGAGGTGGCGGCAGCGATGGGGAAAAGGGAGCGGGAGGTCGGCGGCGGTGGGTGAGGTGGACGGCGAGAGTATGTGCTTTACTATGGGCAATTTGGAACTACAGAAACGATTTGGTTTTTAACTAAACAACAAATATTCATTTCTTGCAGGTTATCTTTAGGGCCACTGCACTTATCCGTATATGGTAGCTACTCACTCCGACAGAGGTCAGGGAGCATTTGGTTAATGGATCTATCCGATGGGAGACGGTAGCTCGGGTTATATTCAACCGGTTTGGATGGCGGTCATGTAATTGGATAGGTATTTAATTTCCTATCTGTTTTATTTGTCTGCCCGTTGTGGTTGTCCGATTTGTTTCTTTTGTGCTCTGTGTCGAGCACAACCTTTTTGTTTGAGACTATGAGACTTTTGTTGGATCTTTTGCTTATTAATAATATGGCCGTATGCATCGTTCTGATGCAGAGGCCGGGGCAAACCCCATTTTCGAAACAAACACATGCGTACTGGGCTGTAGCATTACAAACTGGCCGCTTTGCATGTACTAGTATCCAAGAGCTCGATCGATGTGGCTATCAGATCGAGGCCACCTCCTTCCAAGCGTTCATGCGTGTGGCCGACACCCTCGCACGAGAACCACGTATGCTACCTTGCTGCCTGGTTTGCATGAGCTGACGCAAGAGAGAAAGGGAAGAGGACAGATAGATGAGGAAAATGGAGATGACATGTAGGCCTAGGTTATCAGTGAGAGAATGAGTGATCCCGGCCAGGATTGTGCTTACACACAGGTTTAGGGTTTGTTTTCGGTTAAAAACAATCGGGATTTCAGAAGATAGTGTACGAACTTCTGGGATTACGAAAAAAGGATCCCCCTCCCCCAGCTTTATATTATAAAGCAAGAACCACTTACATCCAAAGCATCGATACAAACGCACACCACACATTTCCAAGGCGAGATATAAGAAAGCCGGGCAACGAAACACACCCTCAACGTAAACCAAGCACCTACAAAATGTGCAAAAACGGAACCGCTTAGCACCGACGGAGACCACCAAGAGCAATCATCTGGGAGAGCATGTGACAAACCACGCCGGACCGAGGGCTCCAAGACGATACCTCCAAGAAGGGTACGACCACGGAATATCGCCACCGTCCGATCCGAAGATCAAGTTTTCACCCGGAGCGAGACGAAGGAGAGGGAGCACCACGACAGAGCCTACAAGGAGGAACACGACATCCGCGAACGCCGCCACCATCGGCCAGTGCACGAACTGGATAGGTGATGAACCCCGGTGTTTCAATCCCTTCGTCGCATCCCCGATCCCCGGTACTGGGCTGTAGCATTGCAAACTGGCCGCTTTGCATGTACTAGTATCCAAGAGCTCGATCGATGTGGCTATCAAATCGAGGCCACCTCCTTCCAAGCCTTCATGCGTGTGGCCGACAAACTGGCCCATGCCGCACACGAGAACCACAGATGCTACCTTGCTGCCTGGTTCGCATGAGCTCACGCAAGAGAGAAAGGGAAGAGGACAGATAGATGAGGAAAATGGACATGACACGTCGGCCCATGACTGGGATTGTGCTTACAACCAGGTTTAGGGTTAAAAACGATCAGGGTTTCAGAGGATAGGGTACAAACTTCCAGGATTCTAAGGCGAGGGCTCGTTTACGACTAGCTCTACAATCTTAAGGTTCAAATCATACTTCACTCCGCCGGAGCCTGTTTATGGTCCCGACTTCCACGGCCCATCACCGATTAGGGTAATCACCTTGTCCTCTTCGTCCCAATTTGCTGCTACGCCAACGTAGGGTTAGGGACTCCGGTGCAGCATTAGCTCGTCAATGACTGCGGGCTAAAGTTGATACACTGATATGTTATGGAAATCTCATGAATATGGTACGTACGTAGCATGCACCCTACTTGAGTGTCTCAAACTAAATGTTGTTATCCAAAACAAAAATCTGCTCTACTTCCATTTAACTTATTACTAGCAATATACCCCTGCGTTGCAACGGAACCAAGGTAGAATAGTATTTGTTCACAAACTCGAAAGAAAACACTCTTGTTTTGATATACATATATCACTAAAAATATATTACGTTTCACTCAAAATATATTTCTCAGGCTGTTTTGATGAGGTTAGGGAGGGATGTAGTTGCTTTCAAGATAATAAGGGGTTTTCTGCAAATTGGAGCAGAGAAATTGGCTATTGTTGCAAAAATGCAAGAACTTACCTTGCAACCGTTAGATGCTGATTTAATGGTCAGAAATAACGGATGACAGACACACCATCATCACCAACTAAGTCTTTTATAGGAGTAGAAATGTGCTTTGCTGAAATACAATTGAAACAGTCATTACTATTCTGTGTTACGTGGCCCAAAATTATGTAATTTTCACACTGCTTTGAGAGGGAGACATGCATGTTGGACCATAACCTCTAACATGAAACAAAATAAGAAGGGCCACTAAACAGATGATAAAAACATGAAAGTGCAGCGCTCAAGTGGTTTCGTCAGGCAAAGAAAAAACAAAGCACAAAAGTATGACAAACGAACGGCCACCATGAAGGATAATGAAGGCATCGACCAGGTACAACGAATGGCTGAAGAAGTCCATGCCTCTAAGTATGACAAACGAACGGCCACCATGAAGCAAAGCTAAATGGAAGAGTAACCCAGTCACCCTAAACACATAGCATCAGACGAGGTAGGCCTCTTACTTATAGATATTTTGACACATGAGGGTAGGGTATGATCTTGAGGCTTCATATTGAGGAGATTATGACAGCACATGTATCATCTCTTTCCAAGCTAGCTAGCTGTGCAATTGACAAGCGGGTTCGAGGAGTATCCATGAGGGGAGATGATGATATTTTGAGCTTTTATATGTAGTGTGGAACTGAACATGGTGGGTGGAAATCCTATGTCAAATGAATGAAAGATGCATGTTACACGAGGGAACAAAATGAATCGATTAAATGAAAGATAACTACCATTCAGATGGGAAATGACATGGTTGATCGATGGTACGCACATATCCAATGGGCCAGATCACCATATATCTTTTCTAAAGAGCGTTCTTTTTTCTTGTCTGCCAAAAGCTCTTTTAAAATGCTTTGGTGGACTAGAAGAAAATCTACAACCAAATCTATGACATTGATTGATGTGGCCTAATAACCTGTTTAAGAATATTAACATTATAGCAACATGAAAATTTGCAGCCCGTATAGAAACAAGGCTCACACTATAAAATTCATGACCAAATGAAAGAAACAAATTTCTTTTACAATGAATGCTACGGGTTCTGATAAGGTAACAAAGATAAGCGCTCCATGTACTCTCCAACTACTTGAATAGTCTATGCAACACTAAGTTGTGGCGCCATGCAAAAAAAACATGAAGTTGTGGCACATGGAGCCGCAGAACTAGCTATTCATTGAGCAAGCACCATCCAACGTAAATGTTGCATGATGCTTGTGTAGTTTTACCGGCAAGAAATTTTCCTGGCACATCCGGTTCCAGGCATAACCATATACTGATCTGCCATAGACAAGCCTAGTTCTCACCCCCAGTGAAACGATTACTGGATTGGAGGAAGAGGAGATAATAATATAAGGGCGACCAAAACCATTCTATGTTCTGAAAGAATACACCAGACATGTGGCAGTAAAAGAGCAGAAATGAGCTGATCAAATGTATAAAAAATGAGTCAACCCCAGAAATGAAATGTGATCAACACATGATAGACAATAACAGATGTAAATGACATGTCAGGGAGCTCTTGCTTGCAAAAAGAATATATATCAGGGAGCACAAAAAGAGCAGCAAGCACAGTGATGTTCTGAAACATACCAATATCTGATGAACACATTGACACAACACTGCAGCAATGTTGAAAACTAATGCAATAGCAGCGCTAGAATTCCATGTACGCTCAAACATTAGCTGATGGTTCTAGGAAAAGCTTAGCCAATAGCAGGACAACTACATACACAACTAACATGACTTATAGCTGCTTTTAATAAGGTATATAAACCATCTAGGACCAAAAAATACCGAATCAACGGGTTTCATGTGGCAGACATACATGTCGTCAAAAACCCAAATGACGGCTAAGCAAGTGACCTGGACAAACAGAAGTGAAGTTTAGTCGCCATCCTTGCACTCCAAACCAGCAGTCTGACACAAAATAAGACCCCATAATGCAGATTAAAGCCTGCTAAATAGATGAATGATGAACCGCTGTTGTTAGATGCAATACAATACAATCATATAAATTTTCGGTAACTAGTAGAAGTTATATGGTCAAAAGTTGAATGTATAGTTTGGCTCAAATGCTTCAGTTCAGAATTGTGCAGAATTGCACAAACCTTTTTAAATAATTTAACCAAGTACCCATGTGATTTCACTTCAAGAGACGACATACTACTAGGCCTAATTGTTGGGAGCATTCACCTTAAATTAAGAAGAACTGTAAGTTTTTTTATGTACAAAGGAGCACTGCAGTATGAAGATGATAATCTGCAATCAATCATGAAGGAAGTAAGAAATGAATGCCGAGGTGAATGACCAGAAATATAGAAGATAGTTATTAATGTACAAGGAATAAATCTATATTATGGGGAATAGGCAGTAGCATTTCCAAAGTGAGTTTATAAGAATATTTCAATCAATAATATGCTCCTGCTTTGTTTTATCTGTATGATACTAGAGACATCAATTAAGCAGGGTAAGAAACAAATTCTTCTTTATTTTCTAAGATTAGCAACTAGAATATCATCCAAGGATCAATAAGTCTAAGTGCTTATAAGGATTATAATGGGCAGAATATATCTTGGTTGCATCAGCATTAAGGACTGTAAGCTCAAGTAAAAAGAATCACAAAGCATATAGTAGCATGAAACAAACACCAATGTCACATTGCAATGCAAAATGCAAAAAGGAAAAGACTGAGAGCAAGCTTACCACATTAAATTGTTGGTACGGACAAGGATGCTGGGAAACCAGCATACAGGTGCTCTTCGTAAGTCTTGTCCGCAATCACACAGAACCGCTCAAGCTGGAGAGTCTGAAGATTCAATGAAAAACAATCCGTTTCTTTACCCTCTGCCGAAGGTGATGTCAAGAGCAAGTCTTTTGGAATACCTTGCAGGAGCAGGTATCCCCCAGCAACACCCACGATTCTATAGTGCCGATATGATAAAGGCAAGGAGATCATCGCCTTTGCTTGCCACGAGTTTGTGCTGTCCCCATCATTTCGCAGTATGCCATACCAAAGGTGAAAGACTACACCACCTTGTTTCTCATCAAAATCGTCGAAGATAGTAAACATCCCAAGTCTTCCTTTAGCTCCCTCCACAAATGTCATCTCATACTCTTCGGGCCAGGGCTCAATGGGTAGGTTGACAACAGAGAACTCCATCCTATCTATGTCGAGCATGAGCAACTTGTTCCCCGGGAAAAATGCCCGACAAAAAGATCGACGGCAATAGTAGCGCCTTGAGGCCCAATATATCTCAGATCCGGAATCAAATGCAACAGTACGCCATTGTCCGGCACCTCGAGAGAAGACGAAGAGAACCAGCTTGGTTTTGCATCGCGCCAAGCACATGACTCTGAAGGATACACCGTCGTCCTCATCCTCGGCAGGAGGCGCAAGGAAGTAATCCACATCCGTGATATCTGGCTCATGGACTAATGCAGTTAGGTCGTCAGGGATGACAGGCAGCACAAGGTAGAGACCGAACAATGGGTCGCAGACGGCGAAGTCCCTTAGTAATTCCCTGCCGCTCCAAGGGTAGGTTCTTCCCTTGGGGACGCCAGCGAGGAGGACGCGGCCATCACGAACGTCGGTTATACCCCACCGCTCGCGGGATGGGAGGAAGGAGCACCAGAAGTCGGCCCCGGCATCGGCGTAGGAGCGGGCGGCGGCAGCGGAGGGGTGGGGCAGCTGGGCAGGTATGAACGGGAGGTCGAGGATACCAAGGAGGGGCGGCGGGTGGAGAGCATGGAAATGGAGGCGGATGGCGTGGCCAGCGACCACGCGACGGAAGGAGATGCAGGCCATGGAGGCGCGGGCGAGGTCTGCGGCCGTGGGGAGCCGGAGGAAGATCTCCTCGAGGAGCTCGTCGAGGATTGGTTGCTCCGGCGGCGCGGCCTGTTGGAGCGGTGACTGCTCCGGCGGCTGCATTGGGGGTGGAGGACTGAGATTGGGGTTTGAGGGATGGCTTCGGCGCTTCCGGAATTAATGCCTGACTGGAAAATGAGCTAGTGCTATTATTTATCCTCTTTTTTTCTATCCATATTAAATTATTGAAAAATGTAGCACTATCATTTTCTTCTTTTTACCAAGGCCACAAATGGTCAAATTATTTTAGGAAAATTTACATGGATATAAGTTTCTAACAATACCTATGCGCATGATTCTTTGTGAAAATTTCAAAGCATACACATACGTTGTGTGGTATAGGTTTTATGGAGTGAATTCTTGTGTGTCCAGGTTCCAACATTTATCTTCTGAAATTATTCTAATCTTTTGCGGTTAATAATTAAGGTAAGAAACTCCAATAGAATTATCATGTTTTTGTTATTTTCTAAGGACAACAAGATATAAATTACAGTATATTTGCATCAAATGATTCGGCATTAAGAAAATCTTGAGTTATTCTTTACATCCTCCTATGTTGCCTTAACACAGCCTTTTCAACATGTAGCAATTTTGAGTGTTAATTGTGTTCACTAGCATGCACATGCACGTATAAATTGACCCGAACTAGGTTGTTGCATGAGTATTGTAGCTGATCTTCAAATTGTGAGATATGGTCGACTACCTCTATACTCATCCATGCTCTTCTAGTTAATCATAATCTACTGATAAGGTGCCATCCACAACTAGTTGAAATCCGGGAAGCAGTCTAAAACAAGCACGGTGTTCTGTGGCCTCCCATGCAATGGCTATAGCTATTCCCCACAACTCTTATTCCTTGGTGGATGTCTTATAATGTAGTAGCAAAATATGGATTTTACAGTAGAGAGCAGGAGATCCTGATCCCATATATAGAAACTCCAAAATGGTTCATATATAGACAGTATGATTGATTTTCAAAATAGGATCCGATGGTAGTGGGGGAGAGGTCCGGGGATGGGGGATGTTGTTTTGTGAAGAATATGTGATGTGTATGTAACTTATGGGTCAAGAATTGACAACAAATGCACCCGCGGTGTTAATTGCATTACTACTTTTCTCCTTCTAAGAGAAGGTACATACCACAAAGATGGTTAGAGGCAACATCTAAGCGATAGAAAGTCCCATCAACATGTTATAATGGGGTTGAAGTACATGTCAAGATTGCTAGCATTTGGAGTAAAATATTGTCTCAGTTCCATCAATTGCCACACTAACAGTTGAAGATATGTCTTCACCTGCTCCTGTTGTTGCTTCTCTGGCATTCTAGGATTTGAACTGTTGGTTTAGTCTAGGTGGCTGTCAGCACGTAGGCAGGAGTAATCTTTGGTGAGTTGTATGGCTGGTGACTCACTATGAAAATCTTGTAATTATTCCTGCTTTCCAAATGCCTTAATGAAAATGACAAGGAACCTAGACTGATTGTTCTTGGAAAAAAAGGTGAAAGGAAATTTTATTACC